>NC_057397.1:9466927-9766927 GCF_019320065.1 Cervus canadensis | reverse complement strand
ATTATGTGAAAGTTGCTCAGTCATGTCTGAGTCTTTGTGACCCCATGGACTATACACAGTCCATGGAATTCTTCAGGCCAGAATACTGGAGTGGGTAGCCTTTCCCTTCTCCAAGGGATCTTCCCAATCCAGGGATCGAGCCCAGGTCTCTTGCATGGCAGGCAGATTCCTTTTACCAGCTGAGCTACCAGGGAAGCCCAAAATTATGAGGTGCCCTAAATTATGACATTTAGGCTTATCTCTGCTCCACGTGGCATCACCTGGGTTTATTAACTTTGTGGCTAGCTAGCACCTGATGGCAGACAGCAGACTGTCAAGAGGGTCAGTGGTATTAAGTGGGCATGTGCTGCCCGTCCTCCCGCAGGCCAGTCCTGGCGCATTCAGGAGGTGATGGCTGCAGGATTCTCAGAAGCCAAAACAGCACCAGCCCAAAGAAGTGCTTTTCACGACCCCTGGTGGGAAATTCCATTTCATTGTCTGGGAACTCCCATACCCCGCCCTCAGAGTTTTGCCAAGGCCTAAGGGTCTCACACAGTGTTCAGCATGACCTGTGGCTCACCCTGTCCCACAGCCTGAGTGCAGGGGTCATTCTATTGCCTGGTACCACCACCGCTAAGAAACTCCAGAGTGCTCACTGCTGCACGTTAAGTAGAGTAACACTAACTCCCTGGGGCGGGCGCAGGCGCTGACCTAGGAGGCAGGCTGGAGGTTGCGTCCTCACCTGCAGGAGACACAGTTCATGTGACCCCTTGCATCACTGTTGGCATGTTTTGCCTCTACCTACATTACAAACCCATGTTTTTATTATTTTTGCTGTAACTATCTTTTGGAGAAAATAAAAAGTGAGACTTTTTAAAAAGTTATTAATACTAAAATGTTTCCTGTTCTCTTTCTACATAAAGATCTGTTTCCATATTGTATCATTCCCCATCAGTTAGAAGAATTTCCTTCAACATTTCCTATTGTTCAGGTCTGCTGCAGATACACTGTGTCCGCCTTTTATTATTGTGGTAAAATACATACTAACAGCAGCAGCAACTGATGCTTTTGAATTGTGGTGTTTAAGACTCTTCAGAGTTCCTTGCAGTGCAAGGATATCAAATCAGTCAACCCTAAAGGAAATCAACCTTGAATATTCATTGGAAGGACTGATGCTGAAGCTATAATACTTTAGCCACCTGATGCGAAGAGCTGACTCACTGGAAAAGACCCTGATGCTGGGAAAGACTGAAGGCAGGAGGAGAAGGGGGCTGCAGAGGATGGGATGGTTGGATGGCATCACCGACTCAACAGAAATGAATGTGAGCAAACTCTGGGAGATACTGAAAGATGGGAAGCCTGGCGTGCTGTACCCCATGGGGTCCTAGTGTTGGACACAACTTAGCGATTGAACAAGATATATACAGTACGTAAGTTGTCATATAATTATTTTAAAAATTTATTTTTATTTATTTGGCTGTGCCAGGTCTTAGTTGTGGCATGTGGGATCTTTAGTTGTGACATGCAGGATTGGGTTCCCTGACCGGAGACCGCAGCCGGGCACCCTGTGTAGGAAGATTGGAGTCTCAGGCACTGGCCCATCAGGGGAGTCCTCATATCGTCATTTTTAAGTGTCCAATTCGGTGGATTAAGGAGATTCACAACGTTGTGCAACCATCACCACTATATGTTTCCAAAACTTTCTCATTACTGCAAACATAAACTCCCTAGCCAAAAAACATTAATTCCCTGTTTCTCCTCCCCTCAACCCTTCCTAACCTCTGATGTTTCTACAAATTTGCCTATTCAAGATGTGTCATGCAAGTGAAATCTTATCCTATTTGTCCTTTTGTGGCTGACTTATTTCATTCATTGTTTTTGAGATTCGTTTACGCTGTATCACGGACCAGTCCTACATTCCTTTTCAGGACTAAATCCTATTCCATCGTACAGATACACACCGCTTACCCATTCACCCTCATGGGCACTTGGGCTATTTCTACATTTTGTCATGGCAAATAATGCTTCACCCAACGTTGGCGCACGCGTATGTTCCAGTCCCTGTACTCACTTCTTCAGGGTATATACCCCGAAGTATCTGACTGCTGGGTCAAAGCGTCTATTTTTAACTTTCTGAGGAAACATTAGTTTTCCACAGCGGCCATGTCATTTCACACCCCCCAGCTCTATACAGTGATGTATACACCTGTTTTCATACTTGTTTCTACGGAAACAGCACAGTCTTTCACGCTTTCAGAGGTTTAACGCGTCCCTGCAGTGCCTCTCGAACCCGGACGTCCCTTCCCTTGTCTCGGGCCGCCCCAAAACAGAGCCGCACGGACCCTCGCCGCGCCGGCTCACTCCCGCAGAGGCCCCAGAGCCTAACTCGACGCGGAAGGACCTGCGCTGTGGGTAGCGTGGAGTACCCGGCTCGGCCCCTCGCCCCGGACCCACAGGGAACAAACGCTCTCGGCGAAGAACCCGGCCAGAACGCCTCAGGGCGCAAAACTTCCGCCGCAGCGTCCCCTCCGCAGGCGCCGAAAAAGGACTTCCCGGCGCTCCGTAGTGACGTGACCTCCACCCCCAGCACTGCGCGTGCGTGACCCCGCCCCTCCAGGCGCAGCCAGAGCGTGGGCGCAAGTCTCCCGAGGCGGCACGTCTCCCGAGGCCCCACTTCCGGCCGTCGGTCGCCCGGGGCCCGGCTGCAGTGCGCAGTCGCGGTGCCTCCCAGCGCTCCGCCCCGCCCGCGGTAAAACGGTCGCCCGGCGATGACGTCGCGGGGGCCTGGCCGGGCGTCGCGGACTCCGGAGATGGAGGAAAAGGAGCAATTACGGCGGCAGATCCGCCTCCTGCAGGGTGGGTCGCGCCGGGCCCGGGTCGCGCGTCCCCTTCCTATCCCTCGCTTCACAGAGGGCCCCTGCCTGCCTCCCCGAAGGGGGCCGCTCCCACCCGCGTGTCGGAGGCCGGGTCCGGTCGGTGGGGAGGTGGGTGGGGTCGGGCCGGGTCCTGGGGACCCTGAGGGGCGTTCCCGGCAGGCCCAGCTCAGCCCCGCTCGGGTTTCCGCGGCGGGTGCGAGCGTTACCGGCGCTGCGGCCGCTGGCGGCCTGGCTGTCGCTTAGTAACCGGCAGGAAGCGACCCTCCCCGCCGCCGCGGGCGTGCGCGGCCTCGGCGCCCCCGGCGCGCTCCCTCGCTCGGGGCCAGGGGTGTGTATCTCTTCCCCGTACGCCCGGTTTTGATGCCTTTGTCCCTCCTTACAGCCACATTCTCCTTTATATTCCTGGCCCAGAATCCCCGACCTTCAGATTTTCCCAAACTTTTCCATTTTAAGACCTAAGACGGCATGTTGTTCAGTCGTTAAGTCGTGTCTGACTCTTTTGCGACCTCAGTGACCATAGCCCGGGGCTGCCCCATGTCTCAAGCGGTGAAGAACCCGCCTGTGGTTCAGGAGGCACGGGAGACGCGGGTTCGGTCCCTGGGTGGGGAAGATCCCTTGGAGGAGGGCATGGCAACCCACTCCAGTATTCTTGCCTGGAGAGTTCCATGGACAGAGGAGCCTGGCAGGCTACGGTCAATGAGTCGGACACGACTGAAGCGACTGAGCACATATGGACTGTAGTCTGCCAGGACTTTGAAGGAAATGGGTTGCCATTTCCTTCTCCAGGGGATCTTCTCGACCCAGGGATTGAACCTGCATCTCCTGTGTCTCCTGCATTGGCACATGGATTCTTTACAACTGAGTCATGAGAGATGGCTTGCTGTATTTTTTTTTTTTTAAATCGTTTTAAAGGTTCTTCCCACAAAGAGAAGACTTAAGAACTGGGAAGTGTGTATTGGGAAGAGTTCAGTTGTGCTGAGCCCATCTACCAGCCACTTCCTGGCTCTCTATCATACCTACCCTGAGGTGTCACCAGGTCTGGATGTGACTCTCTTTGGGGGTGGGGGTGGGACATATGGTGGGGGAGTGCTGTAACTGGAGGGCTTGTTGGCTAAGTTGTGACAGCTTGGGTGGTTCTAGCTGAGACCTGTGTCTGCCTGCACAGCGCTGTCCAGGGGCTTCCTTGGAAAGGCACCTGGTGGTCCCCTGCACTGGAAATCTAAATGTTAGGCCTCTTTTCTTGTCGAAGGATGATGTGACATTCTTGTCACGTGTTGAGTACCCAGGGTGTCAGTTATCTTACACTCGCTGTTGTGTGTGCCAGGCAGGGAGGTCATGAAGGTGCAGCCCTGCCCTCTTTGTATTTGTGGGCAAGCCAGAGGACTTCCGTGTCTCTCTTGAGGCTCTGCAGCATGGGCCTTGCTGGTCTCTTCATGCTGGGTGACAGTTCGCCTCAGAGGATTGTGAATCCAGTATAATATCTCTGGTGAATAGGGAATATTATGCCACAGGGGTGCATTGTAAGAATAAGCAGCCAGAGATAGGATTGAAGTAGAATTGATGGGAAGAGGCTCATGGGAAAGATTGGCCTGGGGGATTTAGGCTGACTGTGAGTGGTTCTCAGGCCCAGGGGCTGCCCCTCCTGTACTGGGACTTGGCAGGGTCCAGTGGGGTTTACAGGGTGTTTGGTCAGCTGATGTCCCTCCAGGGGATTCTCCCTGATTTTCCTCACCCTCCGGTTGACAGAGTCTATGCTCCTGCCTCCTCAGGTCTGATCGATGACTACAAAAGCCTCCATGGCAGTGCCTCTGCCCCGGGCACCTCCGCTGCCCTGGGCACCTCCGCCACGTCCCAGTGGCAGCCGCCCACTTACAACAGCAGCAGGATCTTTGGTGCTCGCTACCCTCGTCCGAGCCGGAGGGGCTTCTCTGCAAACCATGGGCCTGTGTGGCGCAAGAAATACTCCCTCGTGAATCGGCCCTTGGGCTCCTCGGACCCTCCCGGCGATGGTGCCACACAGCCGCCGCTCAGGGCCGGGGGCAGCCAGGGTCCTGAACCGCAGCAGTACGTCCTGGAGAGGCAAGTGCAGCTCAGTCCAGATCAGAACATGGTCATCAAGATCAAACCACCGTCCAAGCCAGGCTCGGCCAGCACTGCGGGGGTCCTGCGGACCTCCTTGGAAGAATACGAGGACACCCCCTGGAATGACCACAGGCCTCAGGAAGGTGAGGGTGAGCCCCCCGGTGGGCAGCGGCAGCCCTCCAGGCAAGGAAGAGCCAAGGGGAGCTGCAGCTCAGAGGACCCCGTTCTCGTCTGCCAGAAGGAGCCTGGCAAGCCCCGGGTAGTGAAGTCAATGAGCAGCATGAGTGAGAGCCCCTTGGAGCCCCGGCGGACGGTCAGTGAGAGTGCAATTGCGATAAAGTCCCGCTTCCTGCCCTCCAGCCTGCCTCAGCGAGGCGGCATGGCCCTAGGCCGGAAAGCGGGCTCGCCCTCTGTGGCCAGCTGTGTTACACAGCTCCGTGGGGACGGGAGCGTGAACACCAGCCTCTCAGGTCCGTCTGCCGCTTCTGGCCTGGTGGTAGGCCCAGCTAGACCTGCTGTTGGACCCAGGCAGACCAGGGGGCCCTCGATGCTGGCGTCCTGTCGAACCAACAAGTTCCGGAAGAACGACTACAAGTGGGTGGCTGCCTCGGCGAAGGGTCCTCGGGCCTCTCGGCGGGCCCTCAGTCCCAGGGCGGTGGCAGAGAACATGTGCAAGGCCCCCTTTGCTTCAGCAGAACGAACGGAGAAGCCACAGCTCAGAGCCGACCCAGACGCCAAGCCCAGGAGGTCTGCCATGTCCTCCATGCCTGGGGCCTCCCCCAGCAAGTACAAGTGGAAGGCCTCCAGCCCCTCGGCTTCCTCGGCCTCCTCCTTCCGTTGGCAGTCAGAGGTTGGCAGCAAGGACCGTGCTGCCCAACTCTCCCCCGTCCCGTCTAGGTCTCCCCCAGTGGACAGACGGGCAGTGGAACCCAGCAGCTTGCAGCCTGTCTTCAGTGAGACCCCGCTCTCAGCTTACAAAGTGAAGAGCCGCACCAAGATCATCCGGAGGCGGGGCAGTGCCAGGTGCGGGTCCCTGCCCCCACCCCCCCGGGTCTTGTCTGGGCAGGGGTGTGGGAGGCAGGGAGGAAGCATCGCCCCGATGGAGCCTGATGATGGAGCTTGGCCTGTGATGCGTCAGCATGTCCGGCAGGAATGAGGCCGCGCTTACTGCTGTCCTTTTCAGTTTATGGGGAGGGGACGGGCGGAGGTGGCGCCAGCAAGCCCTCCCTTTCCCTTGTTGGCGAGAGACCAGAAGTTGCTGGGGTGGCTTCCGTTCTCGGCTCGCGGGATGGTGGATGGACAGCTTTGTGTCCAGGCTAGGGGCAGGGTCTCTGCGGGAGAAAGGTGGCCAGGTGACAGTGACTCACTCCCTCACCGAAGGCATGTCAGCTTCCCCGCCCTCTACCCACTTAGGTCCTGAAGAGGCTGGAAGATGGCATGGTGGCCCAGGGCTTCAGGGTCAGGGACTTAATTGTGGAGGCTGCCAGATGCCTGATGTCCCACTCCAGAGGTCCTTCCCACCGCTGACCTTGACCTTGGGCCCTGCTCTCCTGGATGGGTGCCATCTTGGACCACTTGGGTTCCATGCTCTCCTCTCTTCGCATTTTCTCTCTGGCAGCCTCTGTGTCAGTGAGTGTGGAGAGGGGAGCCATGAGGCTGATGGCAGCTCCTCCTTGGGACAACGCCTGCCTCCTCTCCTTCTCCGCAGTTCCACGTGGGGCCTCATTTCATCTGTCCAGGGAGGTGGAGAAAGTGGTCCTGGAAACACCTGGTGGGGGTCAAGGGCTGCGCTCCTCCGCCCTCCACCTGCCCTGGCTCTGGGGTCCTCCAGGGCTGCGGCTGGGAGCCTGGTGGGGTAGGGTGGGGTGGGTTGGGTTGGGGGGAGTTGGACGGGCAGCGAGCTGCTGAGGTCGATCAGGTGGGAAAGCGAAGTGGGGGGGCCAGACCCTGCTGGGGCTTGGCTGCCTGCCAGGGCTGATCCCTTGGTTCTGGGATCTGGGTGGGCGAGACAGGGAGGGTGCCTGCTAGAGCTACCTGCTTTGTCTCTGCAGCCTTCCTGGGGACAAGAAGAGCAGCCCGCCACCTGCTGCCATGGCCAAGAGTCAGTTCAGCCTGAGGCGGAAGCAGGCCCTCCGGGGAAAGAGCAGCCCCGTTACGAAGAAGACTCCCAACAAGGGGCTGATGCCGGTTACCAAGCACCGGCCGTGCTCTCTGCCTCCCGGCCGTGCCTACCTCCCCTCCAAGGAAGGTACGCTGGGAAGAGGGGCCCCCTGGGCCTGTGCTGGCTCTGCTCCCCGCTGGGACCCATGGTCCCCGTCCACCTTGTGCTGCCAGGCCGTGGCCCAAGAGCTGCTTGGCCTGGTGGGCAGTGGGCGGCCCGGGCTGGGGTGCTGTGTGCTGCACTTGGGGCCGGGGAAAGGCTGCCAGGCGGGCGCATGCAGCCTCTTCAGCACATCCCTCCATGCCCACATGGCCGTATCATCTTGGCAGAAGTGGGAAGGGGATGAGAGGGTGGCAGGCAGGCAGCCCTGAAGGGAGGGGCGGCCTGGCTGGTGCTGCCCAGGACCCTTGCCTCCTGTCCTCACTGCCCTCCCTGTGGGCTGCTTCCTCCTCTCAAGGCCTGAGCGGGCCTGGGAGGGGTTGCTCTGCCCTCTCAGTGAGTCCCTGGCAACCGCCCCCCCCCCCCCCACGCCGTGGCGATGGCAGTGCTCCGGCGTGCTGGTCCTGGGTGTCTGCTCAGAGCAGCTGGGGCTTCCCTGCGGATGCGCCAGGGATCTGGTCCTGGGCACTGCCGCTGGGGCTTGTGCTCCAGGGACTGTGCCGCCTTGGTGCTCAGGGCCCAGCTGGGGTCCGGGACCACGTTCAGCACCTGTGCAGAGCCGGCCAGAGAGCGTGGGCCCTGGGAGCCCAGGCGGAGGGCCGCGTGGGGCAGAGAGGGCGCCAGCCTCCCTTTTACCCAGTCTCCTTTGGCTGCATGTCCTGGGGTCCCAGCAGGCTTGGATTTCACCCCGGTGGCAGCAGAGGGAGCCTGTCAGCGGCTTCTGGTTGCTGGGTTGGGGGTTGGGCCTTGGCTGCGGGACTGACTGGAGAGAACAAGTGGAGCAGCCTCGTGTTTTAAGAGGCTGGCAGGGGCTGGGGAGCCCGCCGAGAGCCCAAGGCTAGCTGGGGCCTCTTGGGGCAGCTGGGAGAGGGGCCGGGGTGCTCTCTGGAGGGTGAGTGTCTGCCGGGCCGCATGGCCTCTGTCTGGGTGCTCTCGGTCACGGTGCTGTCTCTGTCGGCGGAGAAGCTGCAGGCGGAGCTGTCCCACAGGTAAGGTGCCGCAAGGTGATGGTGCTCAGGGCTGGGAGTGGGAAGGGGGCCACCCCGGAGTTGGGGGTCCCAGAGCCCCAAGGCGGGGGTGTTCCCCCCTGCCCTTCTGGGGCCTGCATGCGAGCCGGCCAGGTGCTGGGGCGTTTCCTTAGTAACCTGCTACGAGCAGGGAGAGGGGGTATCCAGGAGAGGTCCTGTATGGAGGTGGTGTTTCCGCAGGTCTTGAATGACGGACGTGGTAGGAGGGGGCTTGGGGAGGGTGTCCCAGCAGGGGCAGCAGAGCCCTTGGGGGAGCTGGTGGGTGTCTGCCAGGCACTGGGCTCCCTTGGAAGCCAGTGTGTGTGTGGAGCAGCTGCTGGGCAGGTGTTGAGGGCGGCACGGTAGTGGCAGACAGGCCTTGGGTCTCTTGGTGGCCTTCCTGCTGCCTGGGGTGCTGGGTCCTGACGCAAGGACCAACGCTGGCCTCGACTGTGTCCCTGCCAGCCCTGTGCTGCCCCTGCCCCATGGAGCCTGGGCTGCGGGCTGATGGGCCCAAGGCAGATGGTTGCCATCCTGTGTCCTGGGCCCCGTGGAAGGAGTACCGTGCAGTCGAAGAGGTCATCCTGTGCCGTGGGCTGAGAGCGCTCTCCAGGTCGGGGGGAGGTTAGCACTGCTGACTGTCCATGCAGAGTCCTGGGGGCCCGCTCTTCCTGCTCTAGGCTGGAGGGCTCTGGTGGCTTGGAGGTCGGGGTGAGGGCTGCCCCAGACCTGGAAACAGCCTGGCTGCAGCCGTGCTATAGGCACCATGGGCCGAGGGGCTGCCGGGGAGCCAGGGAGTGGGACAGGGGCCCGTGGGCAGCATCCCAGGGCTGTGGGCTGGAGACACTCTAGGATGCTTACCCGGTTGCAGGGTGGACAGGGTGAGGGGCTGACGGGGCCACAAATCTGGTGCCAGGCCACGAGGGGGAGGCGGCCTGTGTCCTTCCTGGAGTTGGACCTGCACTTGGGAACCGTATGGTCCCGTTTTAGGCCTCAGGCAGAGTGGGGGGGCAGGCTGGGGACGGTGGAGGCTGCTCCTGCTGGCAGGGTGCTCTGCTGTTCGAAGGGAGGGGGAGCAAGGCCGTGGACACCACGGGGTGTGGGGTGCGGACCGCGGCGCCTCGCGCGCTCCCTGCTCGGAGGCGGACAGATCAGCTTGTAGACGCGTGGTGACTGCGCCCTGCAGGGGAGAGGGAGGGGGAGCTGCGAAGAGGCTCCTCTTGGGGGGCTTGGAGAAGGCTCGCTCAGCCACCCTTCCTCCCCCCACGTGTCCTCCACCCCTCAGCCTTCCATGCGCTGCACCTCTGTGCTGTGCTGTGTGCTGGCTCCCGCGGTCCCCCACGTGCCGGGGCCGGGGTGTGTAGGTGGACGGTGGACGCAGAAAGCTCCTTGGGTGCTTGTAAACAGGTCGAAAAACTGCTTTCAGGCAGCAGAAGGGCTCTGCGGAAAAGGAAACTGGCGGTGGTGTCTCAGGAGCTACGGGTGGTGGGGGGCAGCTTTGGCCAGGCAGGCAGCCTGGGGCATGTCTGAGGCGCTCCCTCTGAGCCCTGAACCCACCTATGTGAGGAGAGGCGAGAGCGAGGGGACACACCTGTGCAGGCGAGGTCGCCGTGGGGCTGAGCTCGCTCGCCCAGGAGTGGACGCCCGTCCTGCGCAGTGTTGGGTGTTGCGGAGGGCGGGAGAGGCTCAGGCTGGAGGCAGGTGAGGCTCAGGCTGGAGGCAGGCGCGCCTGGAGTGGGGGAAGGGACACCGGGCCACAGTAAGGAAAGGGGATCCTGTTGGGAAGCCACTGGGGAGGGGGGAGGCGCAGGGGTCCTACGGAAGCGTGCTCGGGGACACGAGGCGGCCGTGTCCGGGCCCGAGGAGTGACCGGGGCCAGAGGGGCAGGAGCCAGGGTGGGCCTGTGGGTGAGGGTTGACCTCCAGGTCCAGGGCTGGGCTCCTTACCCCCAGACTTGATGGCAGGGACCTCGCGGGAGAGGCTTGTGTGGAGACCAGGGTGCTGGGGTGAGGGCAGGGGTGAGGACTGGGTATGAGGGCAGGGTGAGGGCAGCGGTGGGGGCAGGGGTGGGGGCAGGGGTGAAGGTAGGGGTGAGGGCAGGGGTAAGGACTGGGTATGAGGGCAGGTGTGAGGACTGGGGTTGGGGGCAGGGGTGAGGGGCAGCATTTCCCCAGCTGCTGCAGCCCCATCCTGCTCCCCGCCCGTCCCGGCTCCCTCCCTTTCAGCTCTGTGGGGACTGGGGCTTTTATCTAGTGTTGTGGGTGCTTGGGATGAGCAGGTGAGCCCCTCCTGGCCCCCTCGGTGGGCCTGAGCAGCTGTGTGTGTGTCCGTGTGTCCACATCGCTGCAGGGGCGGCCCCTTTATCTGCTTCTCTGCCCTGTTTCCCCGCACAGACCTTAGTGCCAGGTGCAGCCCTCCTCTGAGCAGGCTCGCCCAGGCTGGGAGGGCTGAGGAGGGGGAGGGAGAGCCCTGGGGCCCCCTCCAGGCCTGCTGTGCAGCCCGGTGGCCAGAAGAGGGCGGACTCGCCCCTCTTATTCTTCGTCCACCTTTTTCTGGTAATTGATTGCCTAATTTCCTCTTTATGTGAAAGAAAGCAGATATCAAGTAATTTGCAGCAATAACCTGCTAATGCTGGGCCAGTATCGAAACTCCCCTGTTCATTTCAAGTGGCAGATAAAACACTAATACATAATTATCCTTGCAAATTGGATTGTTTTAAATAACCAAAAGGCTGCGGCCAGGAGAAAGCGATCCCATCTCCCTTGAGTTACTATTGCAGTGTAATTGCCGCGTTCAATCAATTTCCCTGGCATTAGAAATTCCATCACAATCAACATTAAGCTTTATTCATTGTGATGGCTAAGAGCCGGGCCATTTCTCCTCTTTTTCTTAACTGGCAAAATTAATCAGGGAAAAGATTTTAAACATTTACCCGTGCGAAAGAGGTCAGCTCTGCCACTATATTGCTCAGCAGATAAGGGGGCTAATAAAAAGAAAATTGAATTACTAATGATCACCAGGAACAGAGTATATAAAACCTGGCAATCGCCGGCTCAGGAAAAGGGAGAATCAATTTTCTTGGGACAAGGTGCGCTCATTTTTTATTTTGGCGCATATTATCAGCAATTTAATTTGAGAGCGCATAAACAGGAGGAAACAGTTAGGGAATAATGAGCCCGGAGGTGTAAAGTGCCGCAGGATATATGCTGTACACAATTTATTTGGCACAACAGATAATCGCTTTAATTGAATTCAAAACTGCATTGTTCAGCAGGCACATGGACACTGCGCCTGGGGGCTGAACTGGAGGTTCAGCCTGACTCCGCCGCTTACTTTCTCTCTCTTGCCTGCCTCTGCCCTGCTTTCCTGGCTCTGGGCCAAGCCCTCAGACCCTCCCCTTAGTCCCTGGGCCTAGAGTCCGACTCTGGCTGGGGGAGGGGCAGGTGGTCCCTGGGGGTTTCCGTGTGACTGCCCTCCCCAAGCTCCCTGGGGAGTACCTGCACCTTGGTTGCAGGAGACCTCAGTTGATCTGCCTCAGGGCAGACAGACCCCAGAGAAGGCTGCAGCATAGAGAACCTTTAGTAGAGAGCTTCTAGGGAGTGTGCTGAGGGCGGGCTCTTTCCAGTGCCTGGGGCTTCAGGGCCCGCTCTGGGGTTGCCCGCTCTGGGCCTCCCCTCCCCGCCACACTGGGCCCAGCGCTCTGACTCAGGTCCCCTGAGGTGACAGGCTCCGTGTGTACCGCGGACCCTGACTCCCTGTGTGCAGAGAGGGTGCAGCGGGCGCCACGGGAACCCCGCGCTGCACTTGCCACTTGGCTCCAGGCTGCAAGGGGGCTTCCTGGGAGCAGCAAGTGTTTGCTTCTTGGGCCAGGGAAAAGCTGCAGGCGACTGGATGGGCAGTGGTGTCCTCGTCTCCCGGGGCTTGCTGGGGGCTGGCCTCCTCCACCTCACCTGCCCAGCACAGTGGGCACACGGCCGTAGCCCCCACCGCCCGCCCGCCTGCCCGGAGCCCCGGGTGCGCAGACAGCCACGGGGCCGTGTTTGACAGGAAGGGCCCAGGTTTCCGGGGGCAGCCAGGTGTGGGTCTGAGGGCCTCCGGGGCCTTCCCTCAGTCTGCCGTGCCAGCTGTGCGGTTTGGGAGATCTGCGCCGCCTGTCTGTGGGTGCAGCGGGGTGGCCACGCGTCCTCGGTCACCAGCAGAGAAGGTGGGGGCCTTGCCCAGTCTTCACCTTGCAGCCCCCGATCCCTGTGTCCGAGTTTGTCCAGGAAGCTGTCAGGGAGTCTCTCCCGTGTAAGCCCCCCACGGGCCCCCACCCCGGCCGCCTTTCCCTGCTGGTGCCTGGGCTCCTCACCAAGGCCCTGGATGACTGTTCTGCCCTCCCCCAGGCCAGAGCAGGGGCCTGTGGGGGCTGGGGGTCCCTGAGGCGCACAGCCCCCTGGTGGCCCATCTGTGGGCTGACTGAGGGCACGTCCTGGGGCTGCCTCCCCTGCCGCTGGGTCATTTGGGCTTGAAGGGCCTGCCTTCGGGCTGTCCCCAGGTCCCTGGGGTGCCCTCCTGTGCCAGTGGAGGTCAGCAGGCCCTCAGCTGCCTGGGTGCCAAAACTGGCCCGTGGAGCTCAGTTTGTTGAGGGGCCTCTGCAGGGCTCCTCTCAAGCAGCACCAGCTCAGGGACTTGGGGTGGACACCCACAGGGAGTGCTCCGCCTGCCCACTGTCTGCTCTGGCAGTGCCCGGGGAGCCAAGGGCATCCTCAAAGCTGTCCTCACTTAACCTCCTCCATGGCCTGATGGCTCCAGATGCACAGGAGACCCGCTCCACACCCTCCCTGCCCCCTCCCTGCCCCTCCGGTCTCACCAGGCCCGCGCCCCTCCCGACAGGGCCCTGCCCCACCCCGCCTCTGACCAGGCGTGCCCAGCAGGCAGGGGCCCTGCAGCATGGCTCTCGGAGGCAGCCCAGAACCCACTGCTGCGTGCCGGGCAGCCCCGTGCCTGGCCTCGCTGGCCTCCAGGCCGCGGTCAGTGGTCAGAGGGAGCAGAGCGAAGCCTGCTCTGGGCCTCCACATTTGTCAGTAGCGTTTTCATCACTAGTACCCTCCGGGGGCGCTTTGGGAGGGCCAGGAGGCAGGCTTGCCATGGCACAGAGGGGACACAGGCCTGGGGGACTCCCCAGGTGTCCCCGTGCTCACCTGTGCTCCTGTCCTGGGGCCTCCCCGAGGTGCGGAAAGCCCTGGCTATGAGCCTTCAGGCTGGTGCTGACCTTGGCTTGCTTTCTTCCCATGTCCTGGGGGTTTCTGTGCTGGCTGAGGGAGCGGGGCGGTCAGGTGCTTAGAGCAGGTTTGGTGGACGCTAGACTGGCTGGCTGCTGGACTTTCCCACTTTGGAGCGATCTGTGATCCAGCATCTCCTGCTGGGGTGCCGATGGGTTATCAGTTTTACTGCTGCAGACACCACAAAGGGCGCAAGAGCTGTTCCATCCGGAGCCCTGCTTTCCTAAGGAAAAAGGAAAACGCTGAAGCAGGCCCTGCAGAAGGCAGTCGCAGCGATCCTGAGCCTTGCATAAATTATTAGGCATGTCGGAGGCTTCCCGGCTTACGTCTGTCACGGCGGTGCTAATTAATTATTTCGGCAGGGCTGGCGCAGGAGCGTGTGCATGTGCACGCAGTGCTGTGTGTACCCGGCAGTGTGGGCCTCCCGGGGTGCTGTGAGCTCCTGGAGCCAGGGCACCGCCGTGACGCCAGCTGAAGCCCTGGGACCCGCTCCTGCCTGGGAAGGAGGGGCGGTGTTCCCAACGACTGCGGCCCTGGGGGCTCGTGGGTAGGGTCCCCAGGCGTCTTGATGAATGTGGATGGTGTGCTGGGGCAGCACGGCCTGGCCGTGGCTCGGGACCCAGTTGGGGATTGGTGCTGGGAGTTGCCTGGGAGGCAGGGCTGTGTCAGCCTGAGCCCTCTGGGCGGATTTCTTTCCTGCCGGGGCCAGCTGTGAGAGGGAGGGAGACCCCGCAGGCCATGGTGGGGGTGTCCCCGGGGTGGACCTTGTGGAGCCGGCCTTGGGAGAGGGATGGTCGCTGACTTTGGAGTGGTCCTGCCCACAGGTTCCAGCTTTAGTGGGAGGAGCAGGCATGACCACCATGGCTCCCAGTCCAAGAGCCCGCCCCGGACTCCTCCACACAATATCCCCAGACCCCTCTGCACACCCTGGCCAGGCCCTGTGCAGGGCGGGCAGTGATGCGATGGACCCTCCCTCTTGAGACTCAGAGCCAGGCTCTGGGCTGGAGGTATTCTCCTGTCCCTCTTGGCGTGGAGCTGGGGGCACCGGGATGGGGACCTGAACTTGGGCCCAGATGGCATCTCCGATAGACCTTGGCAGACGCCTCTCCCGGGGAGCGCTCTGTTCCTGGCTCTCGAGACCCCACGTGTTTTCACGAGGAAGGATGCCAGGAGGGGTGGGGGGCCTGGCTGAATCTGACTCAGGCTGCTGCCCCCACGCTGTGCTGCGAAGGCAGGGAGCAGGTGCTGGGCTGCAGGGCCACGCTGCCTCTCTTGCTGCCCTGATGGTGGGTCTGGCTGGAGGTGTCCCTGGCCAGCTCTGAGACAGTGCCCCGGGGCCAGCAGTGGGGGCGGAGGCCCCGGCGGGGCTGCTGTCAGAGCTTCCCGGACGGGCCAGTGCACTTGCACTTGGACACAGCACACCAGGATCAGATGGTTGGACGTTTGCTTTTAGCCTCTCTTTTCTGAAATATGCAGATGTAAGATTATAAACTCCCCCCTGAGCATAGCCTTAGGTGTCTTCTGCAAGTTAATTATTTTTGTGTTCCTCTAAAACTTCTTCTAATTTTTGTTGTAATTTTTTCTTTTATCAGGGTTATTCAGAAGGTATTCCTTCATCTCTAAACCCCTGAGGCTTTTGAGATTCTTTGTAAAATGACCACTCCCCACCTTCACTGGCGGGGGTTTAGGGTCCACTTTGGTAAAGCTCTTATGTGTGCTTAGAAAGAATGATTCCACTTGATGAGTTTGGGGCTCTAAGGAGAATTGTATTCATTGTGTTGTTCAAACCTGTGGTAAACTGCCTGATTTTGAGAGGCAGGGAAGACTTGTGTTTTTTACAGTCCCCGAGAGAGTGTGGAGACTTTCCACTGAGCATGTGAATGTGTTCATGTCTCCAGTTGTCACTTTTGTATTAGTATTTATTTTAAGGTTATTTTACTGGGTGCAAAGCATTTAGAATTGTTACATCTCCCTGGTGGAATGAATTTTTACTGTTATGAAATTTTTTTTGTTTTAATCTCCAGTTTTTTGCCTTAAAGTCTACTTTCTCTAAAGTAAGTATATGTAGGCCAATTTCCTTTTAGTTAATGTCGCAAAACATGTACATATACACTTGTGTACATACATACATACGTGGAGAAGGAAATGGCAACCCACTCTAGTACTCTTGCCTGGAAAATTCCATGGATGGAGGGGCCTGGTGGGCTGCAGTCTGTGGGGTTGCAGAGTCAGACATGACTGAGCAAATGCACTTTCTTTCTTTCTGTAGTTCCTTTTGGAGAAGGAAATGGCAACCCACTCCAGCACTCTTGCCTGGAGAACCCCATGGATGGAGGGGCGTGGTGGGCTGCAGTCTGTGGGGTTGCAGAGTCAGACATGACTGAGCAAATGCACTTTCTTTCTTTCTGTAGTTCCTTTTGGAGAAGGAAATGGCAACCCACTCCAGCACTCTTGCCTGGAGAACCCCATGGATGGAGGGGCGTGGTGGGCTGCAGTCTGTGGGGTTGCAGAGTCAGACATGACTGAGCAAATGCACTTTCTTTCTTTCTGTAGTTCCTTTTGGAGAAGGAAATGGCAACCCACTCCAGCACTCTTGCCTGGAGAACCCCGTGGATGGAGGGGCCTGGTGGCTGCAGTCCATGGGGCTGCACAGAGTCGGACACGACTGAGCCACACACACACACACACACACACACACACACACACACACACACACACACACACACACACACACTCTCTCTCTCTCTCTCTCTCTCTCTCTGCAAATGTTGGTGTGTGACGTATGCAAACGTGTTTACTTTTATAAGTAAACAGCACAAAGTATTGTAAACAGTCCAAAAAAAGCCGTTTTGTATTACGGTTAGATTTCTTTTTTTGTATCAGCAAATAGTTGCATTTTAACTGCAACCTGAAGTTGTCCTTGTAAGAAAAGATTTCGTATGTTCACAACAAACCACAGCTTGGGTGTATTTGGGTTTAAGTCCAGGCCCTTACTATGTGCTGCTTCTTTACTGTCCCTGTTGTGTTTTTTCTTTCTTTTTTTTCTTCTTTTGTACGTATATGTTTAAATTCCGTTTTTTTCTCCATTAGCTTATTATATTTCCTTTTATTTTTGTTTCGGTTGTATTGTATGTTTTTGAGTCTGTTTTGAGTCTTGTTGAGTCTTGGAAATTGCCGTCTGACCCCTCCCTGGACAGCATGAGAAACTTAGAGCACCATCCCCCTTTTTTCTTCTCTTCCATCAGACATGCTGCAACTACCATGATTTTAATTCTCCATGTGTTTTAGACCCTAGAAAATGTTGTGTATGGTCAGCCTTGACCCAGACATCTACGTATTTATTTTCCCATCTCTTTTCACTCCTTCCTTGCCTTCTGCCGAGAAACACCTCTTGAGATTTCTGGTGATGTGCAGCTGTGCTGGGGGCCGTTGTTCTCCGTGGACGGTTATCTTAAGTCTTCCTCTCTGGAGAGTGATTTTGCGTGGGAGGCTGCAGGGCTCCAGGGGGAGACCTGGCTGTTGCCGGCTGGCCCCGCTCTCCTGTGGGGTCTGCTGTCCCCATCTGGCTGTGGAGTTTTCTCCGTCTCTGGTTTTCAGCAGGTGTATGATGGTGTGCTTCCCGTGCGTTTTATTTATCCTGCTTAGGTGTGTGATGCTTCTTGAATCGTGGCTTGATGGTTTTCATCAGTTTTGGTCTGGCTGAGAGCTGAGCGCCTCAGCGCACACTCCTGTGGGCTGCCCTAGTGTGCCGAGGCCTCTGCTGGCACTCACCCGGGGAGGGTAGGGGTCTCTGCTCCAGGGGGCGTGGGGGCCGGGCCGGTGGGGCTCAGGCTTCTGGGCGCTTGCTCCTGCAGCTCCTGTGGGGTGGAGCAGGACTTGGTGCCACACAGCCCCCAGCTTTGTGCACCCGAGGCCCTGTCTCTCCCTGTGGGGTGGTGGAAGGGGTCCTGGGCAGGAAGAACTGCCGCCCCAGAGCTGGTGGGTGGTGGGCGCTGGTGCGCTTGCTTGGATCCCTCAGGACTGTGCCCTTTGGTCACCCCCCACCAGCCCTGTGTCCTTGTGGGGGCATATTAGCACGAATGGAGCCCGCTCAGGACAGGCCCCAAGCGGGGGCCTCCCCCAGGTCTGAGGTGAGACCCTCTGCTTCCCACGCTTTGGCCTCCCACGGGTTACTCTACCGAGGGAGGGACATGAGCTGAGGGCTCAGCTGTCCTGGGAAGGCGGGTCCTGGTATTCCTCTGCAGGGGGACTGCGCCTCTTTAGCTGTCGGAGTGTCTGGGCAGACCACTTGACCCTGGACAGGTGCTGGGGTCCTCGGGGCCCTCTGCTCTCAGTGGCCCTCCTGCCTTCTTGTCTTTTCTGGTGTCTGTGGGAGGTGAGCCTGGGCTCCCCAGATGAGCTGTTGCCAGGCAGATCCCAGGCTGAGAAGGCCCCCTGGCCCAGTGGGGCCTCTGGTGCCACTTGAGCATCACTTGTGTGGCCCAGGGCCCTCGGTGCTCCCAGGGATCCCTCTGGTTTGCAGGTTTGGTCCTAATGCATAGAATTGATGGGGTTTGCAAATACAGTCTATAGCTGTGCGCAACAACTGCAAATCCATCAGCTTCTGACCATGAGACGTGCAGGTGCTTCTTGCTCTGCCTCCGTGTCTTCTCCCAGGCCCGGCCCCATGGCATCTTGCGCCCAGCGGTCCTCAGGAGTCTGCAGTCCCGCCGCTATCAGTCTGGGCGGCGTCCAGACAGGGGTCCAGCTCAGGGAGGTGGCAGGTCCCTTCTGTGGGGTTGTGTGGATGGGAGCGAGCTGCTGTCCTCCCCACCTCCTGTGCCCCTGGCAGCTGACCCTCGGGTACTGTGCTTGGAGATGCCCGGAGGGTTCTGAGCCGGTGTTCTCTGGGGGCCTGTCCTCACCTGCTGCAGCTGTTCAGGGGCCACCCCCAGGTGTGCTGAGGGAGCCAGCATGCTCCCGGGCATCTGCAATGTGGGGCTGGGCCGGGGCCTGGTTCATGGTGCGCTCACTCCCTCCCGTTGCGTTGGTTTTGGGTGGTGGGGGCCTGGGGACACCCCAGGTGGTGCTCCTCCTGGTGCTCCTGCCTGCCTGGCTGAGGAGAGTCTGAGAGTCTGGGGACCCAGTGCCTGGGCCATCAGCCTGGTGTGGGCCGGCCCTAGCCCCGACCGCTCCGGCCTGGAGAGCCGCACGTCTGGCAGGGCCTCTGGGGGGCCAGACTGGGCCTCTGGGCGCTGTGGGCCTGGTGCAGGGCCCAGCTCCCCACACTTGCGGGCTGTTTGCTGTCCTCCTTTGGAGCGCTGCGCTTTCTGAGTCAGTTTGGAGCTGTTTTCTTCTCATGGTGTGCCACAGGCTGTGCAGACCCCCGGGCTCTGGCCACTGTCCTCCTGACTGCCCTTCTTCATCAGTGGTGGCCTGTGCGGAGCATGCTCTCTGTGGCGCTGGGTGTGACAGCGGCCGCTGCTCCAAGCGCTGGGCACGGGCGGGCCCCCGGCGGCTGACAGCAAATGGCCTCGCCACCCAGCAGGGGGCGTCCTGTGAGGCAGCATGTGCTCGGTGTGGTCCAGGGGTGAGCCCGTCTGTCCCAGGCTGTCCCGCAGGTGCAGGGCGACTCGTGTCAGGGGTGCCTTCAGAGCCGCTCGCTGCCCACACACCGGCCGCAGCGGCTCAGCCACCTGGTCCTGAGTCAGTGCGGGTGGCAGAGGTATGTGGGGTGGGCGGTGGGGCTCGGGGTGTTGGGGGAGAGATGGCGTACGTACCTCACTGCATGCAGGAGATGGAAGGCAGGCCCTGGCCCTGTGAGCAAACACAAACTCCCTAGCCCTGGTGCCACCATAGAGTCTGGGAAGGACGGTGGGAGGGTGGGGAGGATCAGGCGGGGGCCCACGGCTCCCAGGGTGTCCGGGGTGAGCTTTGCTGAAGCCACGTTGTGCAGCGAGTCACCAGCACCACGTGTTCTCATCTCTGCTCGTCTGCACCCGTGTGGAGGCCGGGCATCCCAAGTGCTCCTGCAGACTGTGCTGCTGCCGGGCGCTGTGACCGGGGGGTCAGCAGTGAGGGACGGCCTCCCCTCCCTCCAGGCACCTCTGCCTCCCTCTCTTTATCTGCTGAGTTTTTCTGGGCTGCCGACTGCAGGGCTGAGCCTCACGACAGGCGGCGCCCTCTTCTGGAGAGTCCACCAGCCTCGGGCAGACCGACCTGGGGTGCCCACCACCCTGAGGTTGGGAGGCCTCTGCTCTGGGCCTCTGCCTGCCCGGCTCCCTCCCTGCCCGGGGTAGCCCCAGCCCCCACAGTGCCTCGCAGACCCCCTCCCCACCCTCCTCCCTGTTCCTGCCACCTCCCACCCCTCCTTCCCCCATGGCAGCCACAGAGGCCTGAGGCCCTCTCTTCAGAGGTCCGAGGCCCTCTCTTCAGAGGTGTGTGGGGCTACAGCCGCCCCCAGCCTTACCCTGGCCCCAGTAGCGCGCTTTCTGCGAGTGGAGCCTAGGAGCTGTCCCTCAGCAGGACTGGAGGACCCTGCAGTGGCCCAGGCCCAGGCTCCTCCCTGCGGGCCCGGAGCTGAGGGTGGGGGGCCCCTGGTCCCCTTCTTGGCCAGCCTGTGCTGCCCCCCTGCTGCCTCCGTGGTTGGCAGCGGGCCTCCTCTGGCCCGTGAGCCCCAGTGGCTCTGCTGCCCTCCCGCCTCGGCCACGGTGCCTCTCTCTGGCCCGTCTCTGGCCAGGCAGGCTGGCTCCAGGGCTGAGTGAGGCCAGATCTACCCTGTGCCCAGGTGCCCTCAGGCCTGCTTGCTGCCCCTGGGCTACAGCTCTGCCCCTCCAGCCACCGGATAGGATGGGTGAGTGGCCAGGAGAATCCGGGTAGCCTGGCACTTGTGAGGGCGCACGTGGTTTTCTCTCCGTGGTCACTGCTTTTTATAGCGGGGTTATTTCCAGTCTCTCTCAGAAGCATCCGTCTCTGGCCCCGACTCTGAGGAAGCTGGACCAGGCGCCTGAGGGGCCAGGCTGTGGCCAGCAGGAGCGCTGTCCTCGCGCGGGCCACCGGCTCTGGGCCATGTAGTGGGACTGGGGTTTCTGGGGACGACTGAGGCCCGCTGTCTGTCACACTTCTGGGGGCACACCCTGTGTCTGCTGGGGGCCCCCCCTCGGTCCCCCCCCCGTGGGTGAGGATAGGGTCCCTGAGGGTGAGCGGGGTGGAGGCGGGCATGTTGGTTGGCGCCTATCCTGTGGCATGGCGGTTAGTGTCTGGGCCAGCCCCGTGGGGAGGGCAGGCATGTTCTGCACCGCATCCCCTGTCGCTCATGCTTGGAACGTGGGCCTCTGTCCACGTGGGACTGGTGGGCACTTTTCTGCCACCAGAAACCTCAGCAGAAACTGCCAAGGTGGGGTGGGCCTTCACCTCCCAGGATCGGCTTTGGCCCCTCAGCTGACCTGGCTTGTTGGGGGCCCTGGTGCTGTCAGTGGGCTGTGGACAAGGCCCCTCCACTCCCTTAGTGGACCTGGGAGCCCCTGTTGCTCCCTAGGGCTCTGGCTTTCCAGGGTCTCAGTCTGGTAGGGGGCGGGTTCCCCCCCAGGCCACTTCCCTGTCCTCCTGGCTTGCCTGGGACAGGCTCCCAGATGGACGGACACAGGTGTGAGAAAGGACTGCCGTCCTGTGAGGATGGAGACCATGTGCCCACAGACCCAGTGCGGGGCTAAGTGTTGGCCGGCCCCTGGTCCCCTGGGCAGTCAGGCCTTGGACCTCTGCACGCAGGTGCGTAATCCCAGCACAGCCTGGTTCAGCCCGGGCAGGGGCCGCCTGGTCTCCAGGGGGCCGGTGGGGAGCCCAGCCGTGTCTGGACACTGCTCTCTGCCTGCTCGGGCCTGGCCCTGTCTCTGGGGGAGTGGGGGGGGGGGTGGGCTGTCTGCCTGGCCTGGATCCTACCTTCCCTGCCTTTGCTTGGGGTGCCTGGCCTTGGGGTGTGGCTGTCTCTTGCACCTGTGGGCCTTGTTCCCCGAGTTTGCCCCTTGTGCCCTGGGCCTGCAGGTGGGTGGGGGCTGGGAGGTGCTCCCTTCCCCTCCTCCCTCCTTTAGACCTGCCCCCGCAATGCACAGACTGTCGGGGAGCATGCTGCCCCGTTTCACACGGACAGGGTGGCGTCTGCGATCGATGGCTCGCGCATGATAATTACAGGAGCCGGCGGCTTGTGCTGCTTGAGTGAGTTTGAGAAGAGTAGGGTCTCAATCTTCCCTCTAATAGGGCCCTGACAGTCCCGGCAATGTGTGTCTCTGGCCGATAGTATCGTCATTAAACACCAGGTAGCGTGGGATGGTGTCGCGCGGGGCCGGGCGGCAACAGGGCTGTCTGTCACCTCCCTGCTGCCCATGCTCCTCTGGTGCCGCCGGCCGCCGGGTGGCGTGCAGCCTGGTTGGGCTGCTGTTGTGATTTGGTGACAACAGGTGTTCGCTGAGGCTGGTCCCCAGAGCAGGAGACAGGAAGTCTCGCGGGGTGCGACCCAAGATTGCCTCTACCCTCTCAGGGACAGGCGTCCCTCCCCCTTGCTGACGTGCATCCACAGCCTGCGTGTGAGCGAGCGCACGTGTGTGTGAGCGAGCGCGTGTCCACGTGGCCACCCCTCTCCCCAGGGCCTCCTATGCCTGCGTGTGAGTGAGTGCGCGTGTGTGAGCGAGCGCATATGTGAACGAGCACGTGTCCACGTGGCCACCCCTCTCCCCAGGGCCCCTGTGCGGACTCTGGCCTGGAAGGCAGGGGTGGGCCCTCTGTGTGTCGGAGTCCGGCAGAGCCTCTCCACGGGCTGCCCGAGCCTTTCCTGGGGGCCTGCAGGAGGGCTGGTCCGGAGGCAGAACCGGGTGCCGTGGGAGCCGGGCGGGGCCTCGGTGGCCCGTCCCCTCCTGTGTGGCGCCTGCGGGGACACGGCCGAGCTGCCTGACCGCGGCAGGGCTTTTCCACCGTTTGAGGTGCTGGCAGCCATCAAGCGCAGGAAAAGTGGAGTGATTTATTAGACTCATAAAAATTCATCCTTTGCGATCCCCGTCACCCTCCGTTTGAAGCTTGTTAGAGCGCGGGGGCTGCGGTCCCTGGCAGCTCCCACTGAGCGAGCTTGGGGGTAGGGCGTCTGCCTCCTCCAGGAGGTTTTGTCCTGATGTTTCGCTTGTACTTTTGTGGGTGGGAGCAGGAGGGCCAGGCCCGGTCACCGCATGCGCCCTGCACCTGCAGGTCCGCGGCTGGGACCGGCTGCGGCTGCTGGCTGCCAGGGCACTGAATGCAGTGGGTCCAGGGTGGGCAGTGAGCGGTGTTCGGTGAGGGGTGAGACACAGGTCTGGGGGCGCAGGGAGCCTGCAGGGGCAGGGGGAGATCTGGGGTGCTGGGGCAGGTGTCGGGGCAGGGGGAGGTCGCAGTGTGTTTCTAGCTGTCTTTGTGGGTTGGAGCCACGTGTCTTCCAGGCTGATGTCAGAGTTGAGCCCCTCTTCTGTCCTTCCTGACAGACTCCTAGGCAGAGGCCCCCAGGCCTGGTGCCCGTCTGGCCCAGCCTGGGTCTCGTCCTGCTGGGCAAGGTGGGCAGGTCATTTTCCTTCCTTCTTCCTTAGGGCTGATGTGCCTGGCGGCTCTGCTGCACGGTGGGCACTGTGGATTCTCTGTAGGGAGTGGACGGCAGAGGGTCCCCACTTCTCTTGACAAGGAGGCACCCCCTGAGCTGGCCAGAGCCAGCCCTCCCTGGGTCTTCCCCTGCGAACTGCGGTCTGGGTGGGGTGAGGGGCCCAGCCTCCTGCCATGATGCCTGCTTCCATCCGTCTCTTTGCAGGCAGCGTCTCGCTGGCTCTACTTCAGGTCCCGGCCCTTCTGCAGGGCGCGTGGGTCCAGAGTGGGAGCTGCCCTGCCCCTGGCGTCTGCTGGGAGCACCCCCTCTGGGAGCACCTCTGGCCGCGTAGCTATCCCTCTGCTTCCTGAAGGTGGAGGAGTTTCTCCTGGCGGCCCTTGGGGACTGCGCGCCCCTCCTCAGTCCTCTTGATGCTGTTGTGGTCTCACCGTCTCCAGGATCATAGGCGTCACCAAGGGAACAGCTCAGACAGGCTGATGTTCAGAAAAGATGGTGTCCAGAGACGGCAGGCCGGTCGCTGGCGGTCTGGCGGGTTCTCTTCTGCTGGCCAGGTGTGAGCCTTCCACCAGCCTCGAGGCAGCACAGGGCGGGCCCAGACTCTCCGCCTGCCTGCAGCCCTCCCTGCTTCCCACTGTCCGGGGGCCGTGGCCGTGCCACCCGCTCTGTCTAGGCCCTCCCAGCCGGCGGTGTTGTGGGCGTGCTCCCCGAGCTCCTTGCCTTGTGATCCCTAAGCAGGCAGTAGCTGGAGGGGCCTGTTCTCGTGGAGGCCAGGGGTGGTCTGGGGGGCGCCCTAGGAAGAGGTGTCATGGGGGAGTCCTCTTGGGAACCATGGGCGTGAAAGCCCTGTCAGACCTCGGAACCAGGGGAAGCTGGTTTGGGTGCTCGGAAGCTGCTTCGGTTGTTGGCGCCCACGGCCCCAGTCAGGTGGAGGCCTTCCGCTGTGGGGGCTTTGAGTGGCCTTGGGGAGCAGGGTGCAGTGCGGGCTGCTGGTTAGGCGACGGGCCAGTGGGACACGCGTTACTGGGAGGGGAGGGCAGCTCCTGGGGCTCCTGAAAGCCTGAGCCGTGACGTGGCCTCTCGGCTGTCTTACCTCAGAGTTGGGGGTGTGAGGAAGTGTCAGGGCAGCTGCTGAGGAGGAGCAGGTTCGGTGACTGGGGGCCTTGAGTCACAGGACTGGGCACGGGATGCCCAGGCCGGCAGGAGGCTCACCCCACAGCCCACCCGCCCACTTCCCGGCGGCTGCGCTGCAAGGCCCTAGGGGGCCGGGTGCTTGACTGACCCCATCCACTCGGTTTGCTGGCGGGGCCTGGGGCCCCCTTCAGGAGCAGAGCTTGGTTTCTGGGGTGCCTGACAGGCGGGTGGGGTTCTCGATCCTCAGGCTGTGCCTGACCCAGGCACCTCGTGCATCTGGTTCTGGAGAATCCCCCACCTGGACGCCAGGCACTGGCTGTGGCCCAACAGTCCTGTCCTGCACCCCGCCGGGTGGGAGGGCTGGCGGCGTCCGTGTTCTCTGGCTTAGCCTTCCCCGGTGGCTCTGAGCTGTCTCCTCGCTCTGCTGGCCCTCAGGTGCTGGGGTGATGCCCCTGGACCGTGTGGGAAGCCCAGCCGTGACTGTCTGCTGCCTCGGGCCTCCCCCACGGCCTGTTGCTCACTCTGCCCATTCCAGAGGCCCCAATGCCTGTGTGGACTTGGAAGCAGATGCACGATGGGCCGCGGGGCCCGGGGGCCTGCCTGATCAGGGAAAGTCTGGGACAGGCCTCTGGTCCACGCTCCTCAAGGTCCCAGATCAGCCTCGCCATCCCCGCCCTGCCTTTCCTGATGGCGCCCACCCTGCCTCCGTTGGGATGTCCGGAGCTGACTGGACCGCTGGGTGGCGTGGGGGCCACTGGCCACCGGGCTGTCGGGGGCTTGTCCCGCCGCCTCCTGCTCCTATCGGCAGCCCCAGGCAGTCTCTGCTCAGAGGAGCTCCAGTTCCAGCTCCTCTTCTCTCATTAAACAGTCGTGAAATCAGCTCATTTCCTCCTAGTTCTCGCTCTTTGAAGCTCCATAAAAACTTGAACCCCCTCTCAACCCCAGCCCGCAGTGACACAGAGTGAGGGCCTGCCCTCCATCCGGTGGCTTTGCTGTCTGTGGTGCTTGTTGAGGTGGAGTGGAGGCTGGGGTCAGCCGGAGGCCAGGCTGCTTTGGACAATGCTGCCGGATGGCCACCCCGACGGCGGGGGCCCCTGAGGGCTGGTGCTCCCTGTTCCCAGACGGCCAGACCCTGCGGCCGGCCTCCCTGGCAGTGCCCCTCCCCCCCACCCCCAGCCGTGTGCTTGGTGCGTGGGGCCAGGGCCTGGCTGATGGATGGGCTCATACCCATTCAAATATGATGCCAGCAGTTTTTTTGTAGTTTGTCTTCTACTGCGGTAGTAAAGTTTTTAATTAGGGAAGCTAATGAGATCGATTAGTCATTAGAAGTGACCTCTGCACAGCGGGGCGGAGAGGGCTGTGTGTGTGGGCCTGATAACGCGGTGCCCGGGCGTCGTTGGCAATAAAGGCGCGAAGGGTTTGATTTGAGTGAAATGTGCCACGGGGAATACATCATGCGGAGAAAAAAATTACAGCCCTGGGAGTCTGTAATGAAGGGAATTAAACCAACATTCTATCTAAATAACATGATTATCTACACAGACCTCAGCCAGCCAGGAGGAAGGGGAGAGCCTGCTGCCTGGCGGGGCTGTGCTGGGTTCAGGTGGCCTTGCCCGCGTGAGGAGCGTGCTGCCTCCTGGAGAGCATGCCCGCCACTCCGTCTGCACACAGCCTGCGGGGCTGCTGGGCCTCCCACCCCAGCTTTCTGGCCCCTATGTGCCATGTGCGGTCTTAGGAGCCCCTAGTCCTACCACGCCTAGGACAAGGGTGGCACGCCACTCGTCTGCCTGCCCTGCTGAGCTTGTGCCCTGGACAGGGGCGCCCTGGACGGTCCTCTCTGTGACCGTTGTCAGGCGCATCCACCCCCAGGCACATGCTGCTCATGGAAGACCGGGAGGATCTACAGGGCCAGGCTGGGGGTCACAGCCCACTGTGGGGGCCCGGCATGGGCTCTGTGCCCTCCCTCCTGCCTTTTGGATTTAGAGGGCAGGGGTATGACAGGGGAGATGTCTGGAGAGTGACAATTAGCCTTTTAAGAGGGACGGTCTGCTTTATTAGTTTGTTTTTTTGGAAGTGGTAATGGGGCACCGATAAGGAAAACGCAGTAAGTTGATGATGAAGTTGCTCTCACAGTGGGGCTGCATTGCACAGGGATGTCGTGAACACCAGTGCTCTTCACAGGCAGAAGTGAGGGCCAGGCGCAGAGGCTGTGTCTCAATAGGCGCTTTGCAGAATGTGGAGTCCAATCCCTTGGGCTATGGGGACTGGGGGCTTCCTGAAGGAGGTGGTGCCTGGTGGAGCAGGGAGGGGATGGGAGAAGGGGGCGTGCATCTGGGAGAGGGGGTGGAGTGTGGGATGGAAGCAGCCAGACTGGGGCGGGGGCCTGCTCACGGCCCAGCGCCCCTTCCCACCCCACACAGCCGTGCCGCAGGCCACAGAGCAGGGCACCCTGGGCTCTGCGGTGCATGTCACAGCCTCAGCTGGTGGGTGGTGGCCGCTGTGGGGGGTCAGAATGGGGCGGAGGGTGGGCGGCCCGCTGGAGGGGACAGGCAGGGGTCTGTCCAGGTCAGAGGCTCTGGGAACAGGGAGCTGGGGTGGGTTTGGAGGCTATGAGGTCAGCATGGGGCTTGGTGATAACTTAGAGGAATTCTCATGTTCCTGAGCTCATAGTTGGAGCAAGCTATTATTGATTTTCATTGGTCTCTCCTTGCTTGTAAGACCTTGAAAATTCAATTCAACAAACATTTATTTATTGATGCCCAGGGTATGCTGTGGAGAAGGCAATGGCACCCCATTCCAGTACTCTTGCCTGGAAAATCCCATGGACGGAGGAGCCTGGTATAGGCTGCAGTCCATGGGGTCACTAGGAGTCGGACACGACTGAGCGACTTCACTTTCACTTTTCACTTTCATGCATTGGAGAAGGAAATGGCAACCCACTCCAGTGTTCTTGCCTGGAGAATGAATCCCAGGGACGGGGGAGCCTGGTGGGCTGCCGTCTGTGGGGTCGCACAGAGTCGGACACGACTGAAGTGACTCAGCAGCAGCAGCAGCTGCTGGGGCATGCTGGGCAGTGTGTGGTGTGGGGCTGCCCGAGGCTGGAGGCCCGCCCCTTGGTCACTCGGCAGGGCCGGGCCCCCAGGTGATCCTGTGCTTCTGCTGAGCTCCGCTTGTTCCCCACGACCCCTCCTGAGGTTCCGCCCTTGCTAGGAGACAGACAGGTGGGGACAGGTGGGGCGGGGTGCCGGCCCGGCCTTGCCCAGGCTTCTGTGGACCCCCCTGGTGGGCAGTGGCTGTGGGTCCCTGCCGTCAGTCCTGGGGAGCAGAGGCGTCCCCCGCTCTCAGCACTCCCTGGGCCTTGTGGCCCACGCGTAACCTGACCCGGCTGGCTGTGTGTAGCCTGCACACCTCCTTCTTCTGTTGTGGGGGCTCCTAGGAGGGCCTGGAGTCCCTGCCGTGTCCTGGCCGTCTCATGCGGGAAGGCGGGGCCCTTCCAGCATCTGGACCGGGAGGCACAGTGCCTGTTCCGATGGCTGTGCAGGTGTGGTTGCTTTGCTGGGTGGGCTGGTCCTGGCTGTGCCTGGGCAGACCCCTACCCCACCGCCCGCCAGGCTGGGTGGGTCTGGAGAGGAGGTCCGGGCCGAGGTGCTGATTGCTGAGAGGGGAGGGCCTGGCTGTGGCTTGGTGGGCTGTTTTGTTCCCAGCTCTGGGAGATGGTTTTAGTTAGTGTTACCGTCATCATTCATAGAGCAGTAACTACTTTCTGTGGGCTTTGCAGGTGCTGGGAAGATGTGTCCTGGGCCTAGGGGAGCAGGTTTGGGTCAGGATGCACTGGTTTGTGCCGCTGGGCAGTGGGGTGGCTGGGCATCGCCAGGACTGGCGTAAAGCAGCGAGGCACATGGGGCCTTGTGGGGCCGCGCCCTCTTCTGGGCCATGCCGGGCCTGGGCAGCCTTCAGCTGAGGGTCAGCTGATCCTTGCCCTTCCTTGTGCTGGAGTTCTGGTGGTGAGACCAGTGTGTTTTCCTGGCCCCCCGTCTGTCCATCCCCCACAGCTGTGCTGCCCAGAAGCTGCACGCTGCGGGGGTGGTGGTTGTGGCCCCCTTCCAGGCAGAGCCCTGGGCTGCGTGCAGGCATGTGGAAGTGGGCCCCAGGAGAGGCGCCCTTGGGAGCCTGGGCCTGAGCAGCCCGGCCTGAGGGCCTGGGTGCTGGCTGGGCCACAAGGGGCGGCAGTGCTGCATTAACTTTAATTATCTGGGCAGTTAGAGCCGTGCGTTTCAAAAGGTGGCAATTAGATTCGTTCCTCGAAGCCATGGAGAAATTGCTGGCTATCAAGTTGAGGGAACTGGGGCAAAACAGATCCCTGTTAATTGCATGAAACCTTCAGCAAGGAGGAAAGCTGTGGTGTATATCACTCTGCAAAATGTTATGGAAACGGAAATGATTAAGGACATAAATCTAACGTGGAGGCAGGGTGTGGGTGAGGGTGGCCAGAGAGGGAGGTGAGCGCCTCGCATCCCAGCCTCCGCAGCCCACCCGCGGCCCGTCCTCACTGCCCACAGGAGCTGGGCCTGCCCTGCCGCCGGCTCTGGCTGCAGGAGCTGCTGGGCTCCCCGGAGTGGGGTGGGCGTGGGCAGGGCGGTGGGCAGCTCCCCCACCTCTCCTGACCTCTGTGTCTGGGTCTCCCTGCAGCCTCCAGCCTGCATGGCCAGCGGCTCCCTCCCACCAGCAAAGTGATCAAGACGCGCTACCGCATCATCAAGAAGACCCCGATCTCGCCTCTCAGCACCGCCCCCGGCCCCCCAGCCCCGCCCTCCTGGCGGACACGGCGGCTCTCCGTGTCCAGGTAAGAGGCCTGCGCCTGGTGGGCTCCAGAGGGCGGGGCAGGCCAGAGGGCCTCAGGGACTGAGCGCACCTCCTCAAGAGCTTGGTCTGTAGTTGTTGGCAGGGGAATGCGCTCATTTTTCTACCCAGCAATTTCTGCACCAGTCATGTGGCCAGCCTGTGTGTGCCACACACTCGTGCACTCACGCTCCCTGTCCTGTTATCAAGCAAGGCACCGGGGGTGGTCTGGGAGCAGCCATGGCCTGGACTGTTGAGGCCATAGCACACTGGGTGTCCCTCAGGGAGAAGCTTCTGGTGAGAGAGGCTGGGCCAGCTCTCTGTCCTTAGGGTGATCGTCAGGGGTGGGGGGTGAGGCTGCAGCCTGCTCCAGCTGCTGGCACCAGGATCCTCCTGCCCGCCGAGGGCTGTGGCCTCACTCCGGGCGGCCTGTGGCTGAAGGCGTGTGCAGGGTGGGCGGCCCCATGCTCTTTCCTGGTGCCAGGGGCCCAGAAGCAGGAGGGCTGCAGAAGGTGGGGTGTGGCCCCTTCCTTCAGTGAGGCAGGGGAGGGGGTGACAGCTCGAGTGGGTGGGAATCCTCCCCTCTGCCCTCTGCCCTCTGAGGGATCGCTGTCAGCGTCCAGCCGGGTGCACTGGGGCTGACCATGGGGCAGAGCAGCTGTTGCCCTGGGCAGGGACCCTCCTGCCAGCCCCCTCAGGACCCCCACCCTCTGGACAGTGGCTGCCTGGCCCTGTGGCCGTGGGAGAGGCGCTGGGGACCTGCTGGTCCACGATAGGTCTGCCAGGAGGTCAGCCTGCCCAGGTGGTCAGCAGTGCTCACCACCCTCCTCCCTCCCGCTAGGCCACACGAAACTTGGCCTTGCTGCCGACTTTTCTGGAGGCGATAGCTAGAAGTATATTTTAAATTAATTTTACTGCACTTTTTGTAATATTTTTGTTTTAAATAGATTTATAAGCATCTTGGGGGCTATTTCTACAAATTTATGAAGATAATTTTCACTCTCTCGATAAGGTTAAATTTACACCTTCTATTTCCATATTAATTCACAGTGCTAAGTGGGTCTAATTTTCTTCCGTTCTCCTATCTGGTGAGCATGGCCTTTCCTAATGCAATTTCCCCCTCACTAAATCACTGTGATCGGGAGTCATGATCGAGCTAAATTAACTTAAATTAATTTACTTAATAAGAGCCCCAGATCATCGTGAATGAGGTTCAGATTTATTGATTCCTGCTCCTGCCTCCCCCTCCTGCAGTCGGCATCCGGCCGCCTTGGCAGCCCAGGCCTGGCCCCACCTCTGCTGGGGCCGCGTGACCTTTGTCAGGAGGCGCCAACGGGCCTCTCCTTCTGGCTCCTGGGGCCATGGGAGCCCCGGTGTGGATCCAGCTGGGCCAGTGTTGAGTGCTGAGCGTGCCAGGCCATGATGGGGTCACTGACCAGAAATGAGCACAGGCTTAAGGGGCAGGGTTCCGGAGGAGGGGGTGATCGGGCGCACCCCCGAGGCAGCCGCCGCCTTGGTTCCAGCCGATCACCCAGCCCCCCAGGTGGAGGATGGCCCGGTCAGCAGCAGGGCCTGGGCTGTGCCTCCACTTCAGCTCTGGGGGCCGCGGGGCTGCTGTGTGGGCAGGTGGAGGGGTCGGGTGCGCAGCACGGGCTGCTGGGACAGGCCCACCCAGCCCGGCCTCCAGCCCCTCTCAGCCGCTGCCTGCCTCAAGCGCTGCGTCTTGTGAAGGTGTCCGGGCCCGGTGGGGAGGGTGGGTCACCGCCCCGCAGCCCTGGCCGTGCTTGGTGGCTGCAGCTGCCCCAGCTCTCAGCAGCCCCGTGCGGAGGTGCGGCCAAGCTGCGTGTTAGCTGAGGGCGACTGTGGGGCCTGCTCAGGGGCCGCCTCCCTGAAGGCCTGTCTGACCCCCGCCAGGCGCCTGGGAGGCCCCCCGACGTCATCTGGGGGTGGGGGAGCTGAGCGGCCGGGAGGCTCAGGCAGCGTGGCTGCCAGTGGATGGGTTCCTGTGCCCTGGTGCGGCCTCCTCCTTGGCAGAGTTGCCGCCTGCCACTGCCCCTCCCGCCGTCAGCTGCTTGCGCCCGGCTCAGCTTGTCGAGGCAGTGGGACGGGCCTGTCCCCAGGGCTGGCGGCCACCCTGATGCTTGCCCGCCCTGCTCCTTCAGTTCCTCAGAGTTGGGGCTGCCTGTGCGTGGTCGGCAGGCAGTGGAGAGGTCCCAGGGCCTGCTGGCCTTGGCCCTGACCTCTGTCCTGCAGTGGCAGCTTCCCCAGCTCTCCCTGGCAGGAGGAGTTGGGCTGGCGACTGGGCCGAGGCCAGGATGGGCTCCTGGCTGCTGAGTTACCCCAAAGCGGGGCTGTCCACCAGGCGCTGGGCTGAGCCCAGGAACCAAAGGCTCTTCTTGGGCTACGGATTGGTGCCCCAGGGAGAGAGGATGCCTACAGCGGGCTGGCGGACAGGCCCTGCCATCCCAAGGTCTCAGGAGGGCCTGTGGCCTCCGAAAGCTGAGCCTGCTCTCAGCCCACCCGCCCATCCTCGGGGGGCGGCAGCCCCTCTGCCCACCCCCTGCCCTGTGGGAGCCAGCAGGGTGGGTGTCCCCAGACCTGACTCCTGGTGTCCAGGAAGAGACAGAGATGGCAGCATCCTTCCACCCTCTGGAGGCCTGTGAGCCTCACTGTGGCCTGAGCCACGTGCCGGCATGGCCACCACTGTTAGCGCTATCCCGGGCACCAGGGAGCACGTCTGCCTCAGGAGGTGGCTTTGCGTTTTGCCCGCTGATTTAGATGGAAACCTACCTACTCTGAGCCCCCAGTCAGTTTTGGCCTCATGTGTGGGGGGCTGAGGCCCACCTGGTAGCCCACATTCGCAGCAGGAGGCTGGGGTCCCCGCCCGCCCCCTGTTGTCTGCTCTGGAGGTGGAGGAGGTCCTGGTGCTGCTGTGGTGAGGCTCTGACTCCAGAAACACCTGAGACGGCAGTCCGCTGGAAGTAGGGCCGTTAGCCCATCAGGTCCGTCTGCCAGTCAGCCCTCATCCCATTGGGGCAGATGGAAGGTAGGAAGCTCCTGGACGCACGCCACCCTGTCCCGGGCACTGTCCACCAGGCTCCCTAGACATGTGTCCGTCGTCCCGTCGAAAGCCCCCGGCTGCCCTGGCCAGGAGAGTGTGTGGAGGCCCGAGCAGGTGGGACACAGGGTGGGGCATCTGCCCCTCCTGGGAGCGACACTGGCTGGAGTTGGGTGGAGTCCTCGGTGCTGTTCCATGCTGCGGTCCAGGCCGGCAGACGCCCCAGTTGGGGACCACCTGGCTGTGGGGGCCGCGGTGACTGGCCCTGCGGGCCCAGGCTGGTGATTGCTCCAGAGGGGCTCACAGAGTGCGCCCCAGAGCTGAGGCTCACGCTGAGAGAGGGCTTAATTTTTTTGTTCAAAGATTTGTGGATTTGCCATGCCCTCTCTGGCTTCTAGCAAGTTCATGAATCTGAACTGAAGCTGAGGTATGACTTATGTCCCTAAACAGCCTGTCACTTGTTTTTTCTCCGAATTCATCTGATGGGAAAGTGCGGAATAAACAGAAGCCTCTGTGCTTAAGCAGCCGCGTCTGTAGGCCGCGCTGTCCCGACTACAAATGGTGCTGTCACCGGGCCTGCCGCTCGCCGCGCTGCCCTCTTTTATTTTATTTTTGTGTCTGTGCAGTAAATCTTAAGTAATCTCAGGCGGTTTGACGAGGTTTTGGCTGTGACTTTGAAGGCTTTAAATCGCTTCTCCAAAGTGACACTCGTTGCAAGGATGGGCAGCGTCCCTGCGGGGGCTGTGGCTCCACGCCGTCCCCTTACCCGCCCTTCTGGGGGGGCAGGCAGCCCCCTTGCCCTGCCCAGCCTCCCCCCACCCGCCTCACCAGGGTGCTGGGCGGCTCACACAGACGTTTACTCCTCGGTCTGGAGCTGGACGTCTGAGGTCAGGGAGCTGGGTGGGGCCACCCCTCACCCGGTGTGTGAGACGTGGGTGAGAGCACTTCCTTGGGGCTTTTGAATGGGACAGGAGGGGCCCCCACACTCTGCAGGGCCTGCCGCGGCCCCCACAGGCTGCTCCCTCTGGAGACAGGCCTTCCACTTAGGCAGGTGTTTGCACGTGACTCTTGGCTGAGCATTCTCCTTCCTGGGTTGTCAGTGCCGCAGCTCAGGCCTGGCCAAGCAGAGCAGGCCCCAGGCAGGTGGCCCTGGTGACACCTTGCTGCCCCTGGGCCTCGGGAAGAGGGGTCAGTTCATGCTTTTCCTCTGGTCCACTCAGTCCCCAGGTGCTTGTGGGGGGCCTGCCCTGTGTCAGGCCCCTGCTTGTCTGGAAGCTGTGGCCCAGTGGCGGACCGACTGTGTTGGGTGCCACCCGGGCGTGACTGCCACCCGGGGTCTCCGCCAGGCCTGACTGCGCTGTGTGGAGGGGACCAGGCACAGCTCTGTCCAGACGGTCACCTCTGGGCTGCAGCCCTGCTCTGTGGCTCGTGCCCTGAGTGGCCGCTTTATGTCAGCATGTTGGGGACAGTGCCTTGTTGCGGCTGACCCCTGTCCACCCCAGGGGAGCTGTGTGCCAGGGGCTGTCGGGGAGAGGGGTGCGTCAGGAGGCAGGGCGGGGCTGGGCCGGTGGGCAGGGCGGGGTGGCAGGCAGTCCCATGGGCTCCTGGGCTCACTCTTGGTCCCTTTCCTCGTCAGTTTCTAGCATGCAGTGTTGTGGGTAACTGCATTCTCAGCTACACAGAAGCACAGAAGAGTTGCAGTGATGGTGTGTGGAACCACAGTGTGTTCTTTGCCTGGGCGCCCTGATTCTGCACACCCCGCTCCATCTGCTGCGCTGTCCCCTCTGCTCCGCCCCCTCTGTGGGGACACGAGCCTGAGCGCCCTTGACCAGGGCTCCAGAGACAACCCCCTGCATGAGGAGACGGAGCTCGCCCTTCGGCAGGAGCCCTGTAGGTCCCTCGGGGTGTTTGTTGTGCCTGGCTGTGTGAGCGGCCTGTCCCTGCTGGACCTCAGTGCTCCCGCAGCCTCCGCGCCTCCTGCCCCGGGGGCGCGGCATCCTGCAGGGAGCTGCCTCCCCTCCTTCCCACCACCCTGTACGTCCTTCTCGAGGTCCTTACTTGACAGGCTGTGAGCTGTTACTGTTTGCTCCGTCTGCGTGGACTCGAGGTCCTTACTTGATCTGTTGCTGTTTGCTGCGTTTGCGTGGACTCGAGGTCCTTACTTGATCTGTTGCCATTTGCTCCGTTCTGACCATCCATTTGCCGTCTTCACTGGCCTGTGGAGGCCCCTGGGGGCTGCCCTGGCTCCCTCCACGTGGCATCGCCCCTCACCGAGCCTCCTTCGCCCACACAGCAGAAACTTCCAGGCTCACCTGGGACTTTCTCTCTGTGGGCCCAACTCCTGGGAGCCCAGTGGCTCCTGGTGGTTCTCAGCCCGCGTGGGCGGTGGCGGGGGGGTGTCTCTCGACAGTGCTGACGGGTGATGGGAGCGTGTCGAGGGGTCTGGGCAGGGGTGTGCATCCTCCTTGCAGGCCTTCCCGGGTCAGAGTCCCATGTGTTCCCATCACGGGCGTGCTCTCAACGTGTGTGGCTCTCTGGTGCTTTAATCTGCAGTTTCCTGGTCACCAGGGGTGTTGAACACTTAAGCACAGACACTTGAGGCTCTTCCTGTCTCCTCTGTCTTTCATGCTCACGGCCCGTGTCTGTTTTTAATGGCTGCTGTGCCTCCTGCTCCTGAGCCCCGGGACCCATCCACTTGTGAAGGGCTCTGTGCCCAGCTTTTCCTGCCTCGGAGCCTGGGGTGGGTCTGCCAGGGCTCTCGGCCCACTAGGGGCTTGTGCCCCATTCAGCGTGAGGTCTCAGGGGCTCTCGGGGGCTCTTACCTGGCCTGGTGGCGCTCTGCGGCATCGCCTGCCTCTCACAGCACCTTTGTGCTGGAGCCCGGCCTCCGCCCTCGCCACAGATGCCTGTATGCTCAAACAACAGGCTCTCCTGTGCCTGCGGGAGCTGCCAAGAGCACGCCAGGTGGGATTTGAAGAGAGGAAAGAAATCAGAGCAGGAAGTTCAGCCCGAGGGTGATGGCAGGGGCGGGGAGGGGGTGCGAGACCAGAGCTCTTGGTGCTGAGCTTCGGAGGGGTTGGGGCGCCTCCTCTGGGCCTTCTTGGAGACTCGGTGGGACTGGCAGGGGTCAGGCCAGGCCCTGAGGTGACCCCCATCCCCTCCTCTCCTGCCTCCCTGTGTGATGCTGAAGCAGGTCTCCTCTGGCAGGTTTTTTAGGATTTTATTTTATGAGAACAGGCGGTTACGGCTCCCCGAGTGCTGTAAAAGTTAATGTGATGGCCTCCCTGTGCCTGTGCTCATTTTTATAATTTTTTATTTTATGAAACAGGACAGAGAGCTTAGTGACTTATTACTATTCATTTCGTTTCAATGCAGTAAATATTGATTCAGTTGGGGGTTTTCAATTTAAACCGCTCGGCGATTATATAAAATATTACTGGCCTCTGGAATTATGCTTACTGATCCCTTTGGCTGCTCATTAAGGAAGGAGTGTGGTTGTGGGTCCCTTTGCCTCCATCATTCTAATAGATGGGCTGAGGTGCGTTTCTGCATGGGAGGTGCCACGGAAACTGCTGGCGGGGACCTGACAGCAAGGATGCAACTCTTAATTTGGAAGTAGCTTCAGAGCGCGCCTAGGTGGTTTATTCATTTCTCTTGAGTCCAGCAGGCCTTTTGGCTGTCGGCAGCCCTGAGGCCTAAAGCCTGTCTGCCTCCTCGGCGGGGCTTGGGAGGGCCTGTGGCCTTGGCTCCTTGCCCCCTCGGTAGTTTGGGGGAGGCGAGGGACCAGCCTTGCTAGGCCACAGCTGCCCCTGTGGGCACAGGGGCTGGGGCGCCGTGGGATGCCCACTCTCCCTCCAGAACCTGGTCCAGAGGGAGCCTTGTTTGGCCTTGATAGAGCCCAGCCCCTGCCTGGCAGGCCAGGCCTGGGACGCAGGACCCTGAGGGGCCCGGGCCGAGGCCAGCTGCCGTCTTCCCTCTTCTGTCCACGCTCTGTCAGCGCGCCACCCTGGGTGGGCTGGCACGTGGAGCCCCCTCCCAGGGCTGCCTTGGCTTCAAACCAGACCAGCTGGTCATCTGGGCCCGGTCTGTCCCCATGCTCCCCAGCGCGGGCAGCTCCAGGGTGGGCCGTGTGAGGTCGGGGGCAGTGGCCAGCAGTGTGGGGGCCCAGCACCGAGGGCCCAGCGCCCTGAGGAGAGGGTGTGCTCGGCGGGGCCACCGGTGCCACGCGGCCCCTGGGCAGGGGCGAAGCTGGGCTGTCCTCCTTGGCCAGCTCTGGGCAGACACTGACGGGCGTGGAGGCACCAGTGTGGGGCTCCGTCCACGCCTGTGGTCCACCCTCCTCGGTGTCCAAACAGCGCTGTGACGGTTGCCCCCGAGGCTGCTCCGTGTCCCCCTTCCTCCTTGGCTATGGGACTGCTGGCGTGGGCCCGGGTCACGGGCATTGTTGCCACAGTGTTTGTGGCTAGACCGCATGACAGGTGGCACTTGGGTTCCGTTTGTGGGCGGTGTGGGAAGTGGCACACACTGGACCCCCTTTTCTGCATTTTAGACGGGAGCTGCGGCACGCGGCACTGGGCCCTTCCCTCTCCAGGCCCATGGCGAGCTGGCCCAGAGCCCGTGGGCCAGGGTGTCTCCCTGGGCTGGTGTCCCTGAGGCCATGCTGGTCGGCAGGAGCTGCCGTGGAAGGCTGGGGTCAGGGCTGGTCGGTCATGGCAGCCTCCGGGGTGGCCTGCGTTCTGACCCCCGCCCAGGCTCTGCCACAGGCCCCTCGCTTGTGGGACGGTTTCTGTCATCTGCAGCCCCCCAGGTGCCCACCTGCCCTGCTGGCCTCTCGTCTGTGTGTGACTCACAGGCCCTCTAGCCTTTGGCTTTCTTTCTTCAGTCTCTCTGTCCTGTTTGTCTGTCGCTGCCTCCTCACATCGGTGGCTTTCTCACTTTCTGTCCCTTTTCTCCACGCACAGACGTGTGCACCCCTCCCTCTGTCCTGCTCCCTGGTGCCTCGGCTGCGTGCGGGTGCCCGGAGCAGGGAGGTGAGGAGGGTGCCCGTGTCCCTGGCCCCTCTGGCGGTGACCCTTAGCCTCTGTCTTGCAGCCTGGCGGGGCAGCACTGCCCCAGGCCACCCTCATCCTTGCTGCGCGCGGACCCCCTGCCTGCCCCCCCCCCCCCGCATGGACACCAGGCCATCCACAGCGCAGTGTGTCTTGATTGTGGATGTGCAGCTGGCGTCTCTGCTTTTTGGGAGCTGGCTCAAGTGTCCAGGGCCTGCCAGGCAGCCTTCAGACCGGCAGTAGAAAAGGGTCGGGCAGGCAACGTGTCGCCCTGGCCAGCCCTGGCCCCTGCAGGGCCCTGTGTGAGCGGCCACTGCGTGGCCGCCCCACGTGCTTGGCGGCACGCCTCACGGAGACACAGTTGGATCTGCCAGGGTGCTTCAGGGTAAACCTAGAGGGAACCCCCGCGTTTGCCCGAGGGAAGCTTTGCTCTGCAGGCAGCAGGACTGTTGGAAGGACGCTGGGAGGGTCCCTCGAGGCCCCTCCCCGTGGAGCCCCATGGGGCTTCCCTCAGTCGTGCCCAGGCCCCAGCCACACCTTGCACCAGGCCCTCGCATTCTGTGTCGGTGCCCCCGGGGGTCCCTGGAGGTGAGGAGCAGGGAAGCTGAAAATACTGCTCCTGACAGGAAGAAATAAAACGTCCTTGTCACCCAGCGGTTCCTGGGTGCCTTACACAATCAAACATCGTTTTAAACACCACTTTTATCTTGGTTTTAGAGGTGGTAGTAAAGTATCGTTCAGATAATCAATACCACATTTAACTCTTTGCATATATCAACTTCCAGCCTGGTCGTACCCCAAAACACAGTTCCCCTCTCAGGGACGGGCCAGGGCCTCTGGAGATGGGTGAGGGAAGCCACTGTTCTAGGGGTTTCCCTGGACAGAAAAATGGGCCCCCTGCGTTGGCTGTGGGGTGTGGGGGCTCACTGTGCTGCGGACCATGCCCTAAAGGCCCTGCCAGGCCTCAGGCCGCTTGGCTGCCGCCTGTCCCCAGGGCCCCGTGTGCGGCTCTCAGGCGCTCTGGGCAGGCAGCTCCCAGCGGGCATGGGCACCCTCTGATGGGCTGGGTACATGCTCCCCCTGCAGAGCTCCAGTTAGCCTCCTGCTCCCCCCCCCCCGTGCTTGCCCCCACCCCCACCACCGTGTGCCCTGCGGGTCCTCAGAGGGGGGCCTTCGGTAACCCCTCAGTCACCCCTTGCTGTTTAGGGCTCCACCCAGCATCTGCTGAGCCAGACGCCCATCAGCGTTTGCTCCGGGTGGGAGGGGCTGCGAGTGCAGAGCCTCTGTGTGTTGGGGCAGGTCCAGCGACTGCTGCCCTCCCCCGGCCACCCTCGCTTCGCGCTCCCGGCCGGGCAGGACCCTGACCCCGGCTGCTGCGAGCCTGCCCAGCAGTCTCCTGGAGTCAGGGCAGCCGGCGAGCGAGCTGGTTTATTTTTCTCTGACTTTCCTCGAAGTCAGCAAGGTTTTTGTGGCCGCTCCGCCCACTCCCCAGAGTAAAGGAGCCCCGGTTTAATTTGCGGTTAGATGTCTGTTAAGATTGCGTCCACTTCCCAAGTCAGCACTTAATTGGCAAGGCGCTTGATTTAACAGCGTGGGAGCCTCCACCGGAAAAATGGCTTGAATAAATCACCGCCTGACACCAGAAAATAGATATAATCTCAGCATTAACTACATTAATAGTAGCAGGAGCCGAATTAAGAAAGCCATAAAGCATAGGCGGGGGACCATAAATTAAGGCCGGGCTCTGTCCCTCGGTGGGGCCCCTCTGGGGGCGGGGTGGGGCGGGGCTGCGCCCGGCCCTGCCCGCCTGCCCGGTGGGGGCCCGGTGGGCGTGCCCGGGGCGGGGTTTGCTTTGGGGCGCGGCCTGCCGGCTGCAGCGCCCCTCCCTGCTGGGCTTGGGTGCTGGAAGGGTGGGCTTTGCCCCCCTGCCCTCCAGGGCTCCCTCCAACCCGCCCCTCCCCCTAGTAGGGGTCGTGGGGGCCAAGTGCTTTTCTTTTTTTTTTTTACTTTTTTTTTGGGTGGCGGGTGGGCCAAGTGCTTTGCACCTGGACGGTCGTCCGCCGGTAGGTGCCCCAGGTGCTGGTAAGGACTCTGCCGTGTGAGACCCTGCACGGACTGCACTGCCGCCACCTCCCGCTCCCGCAGAAGGCTTCGCCCAGGGTTCTGCCTCCCCGGGAAGCCTTCTGGAAGCCTCCCGGGGCTGGCAGTGGAGGTGGATGCGGCCTGAACCGCAGCCTCCGCGGTGGATGCTGGACTGTAGCCGCGAGGCCGGTCTCCCCGGCGCTGCCCTAGTCTGCATTTGTGCTGCAGCAAGGGGCTGCTCCGCTCGGTGGCGGTCTTCTTTCCGCAGCTGAGGTTGGTCCATCCAGGTCAGGCCTCGGCTCCTGGGCTGTGGGGAGAGTCAGGTGCGCACCTTCGGCCGCGATGGTGTGCGTCTTCTGTCCTTCCAGGTGTTAGCTGCCCCTGCCAAACTTTTTGCCTATTCTAGAAGAGATTGCGATCCAGTGTTCATTCAGACTTTGGTTGTTTTCGTTGCTGCCACGCCACGTGGCCTGTGGGATCACAGTTCCCCCAGCAGGGGTTGAACACCCGCCATGGTGCTGAAAGAGCCAGACTGTAACCACTAGACCACCAGGGAACTCCTTTAATGTCAGTTGTATTCATGCTCTTCGTTAAGTTCAGCGGGGTTTTTTTGTTGCACTGTCCATTTGCCACTGGCCTGTTTCTTACAGGTTTTCAAGAATCTAAATATTTGGGGGGGCACCCTTTTGGCAGAGTACACATTTTTCCTCAATTTCTGTTTTGCCTTTTGTTTTGTTCGTGAGGATTTTTAATGAAACTTTTATGTTTTCTGTATTCTTAGATCTGTCAGTCTCTTAAGACACTGATTTGCTTAGAACTGCTTTCGTCGTCCTGTGATAACATGAGGTCAGGTATTCTCTTCTAGTGCTGTACTTTCCAGTTCTACATTTAAAACTGTAATCTACCTGGAATTTATTTGGAGACTTGGTGTGAGGTTAAAGGTCGAATTTAATTTTGTTTAATGCTTATCTGGTTGTCTTCAGAACATTTATCAAACATTTAGACTTTTCCACATTATTTGAAAATGTCACCTTTATTGTGTAAAATCTTGTTCCTGAACTTGACTTTCTGAACAGACATTCGATTTCCATAGGCAAAACGGGTGATTTGTTTGTATTTTCAGTAGTCAGTTGTGTGGATTTTTATCTTGTGTATCTACCACAGAGTGTGCCCGTTACCTACCCCCTGCAGGGTGCTCCTCCCATACATCCCCACCTACCCTGTGGTCCCTCTCTGTCTGGAAAATCTCTGTCTCGAAACTTTTGAACTTCATATATGTAGGTTCGTCTAATAGGTGCTGTTTTGTGTAACTCCTTTTGCTTACCATTTGTTATCCAAACAGACTCATAGACTGAAGCCTGAATCCCACTGTGGCTTTTTGGAGATGAGAAGTGATTAAGGCTGAATGAGGTCATTAGGATGGGGCCCTGATCTGATAGAATTGGTGTCTTTATATGAGGAGGAAGAGATGACGGGGCTTGCTCTGCAGTCACCCTGGGGAGAGGCCCTGTGAGCACTCGTAGGCCCTCTGCAGGCCAGGAAGAGAGGCTGTGCCGGGAGCTAACCTGGCTGGCGCCTTGATCCGGGCTGCCAGCCTCCAGGACTGTGGGGAAACCGGGCGCTTTATAGCAGCCGGAGCCAGCTTGTCCTGCTCCTCTCCAGGTGTGCCCATGCTGCGCTCATGGTGCTCTCGGTGGGCATCTGGGGCTTTCTTGTCTCTGCTGCCCTGTCCTGTGGGGCATGTTGCCAAGTGACCAGGACTCCCGCCCTCCGCCCCACTGTGGAGCTGCAGCCTCAGTGGGCAGATGGATGCTGGGCAGCGGGTGGCTGGGGAGGACAGCTACCGCAGGCCACCCTAGGCTGCACACGTGACGTAGTGTGCAGTGCCCTGTGCAGGCTTTCACCCACGTTTGTGTCGGTTTGTCTTTTTATTGATTTGCTAGTATTCTTTATATATGATGGCTATACTCCTGTGTCAGAGATCCTCTTACAGCGGGGCTTGCCTTCAGTGCTGTCTAGTTCATCAGTCTTCTTTTATGAGTGTCGTCCTGTTTGAGAACTGTTTGCCAAGGTCACATTTTCTTCTGGAAGCTTGGCTATTTCAGTGTTTATATTAAGTCTGCGATCCCTTATGAGTTAACTTTTACTTGTGATCTGAGGTGGGAGGGTCAAGGTTCCTTGGTCTCCTGACAGCAAAACGTTTACTGAGCTGAACCCCCCGCCCCCAGAAGTGCAGAGCCAGAGACTGTGCCCTTGCTGGGCCCCCCGCATTCCTCAGGTGAGCCATGGGAACACTGGCTCAGTCTCGGCCTTCCCCAGTGGCCACTCGCCACAGCGTCGCCTGCGGTGCTTGTTCGGCTTTTCCTGGTGGTCCAGCTGGTCCCACTGGTGGCCTGGCAGCTTCGGTGGGAGTGCTTCACTTGTAGTTGGCTCCCTGCTCACTGTCTGACCTGCAGGAGCTTTTACGCTGAGCTCAGGGGCCTGTGCCTGGGGTCTCCGCTCCCACCACAGCTTCTCCCGGGAGCTGTGCTGTGCTCACAGGATTCTAAGAGGAGCCCTCCTGCTGGGGCCTGTGGGGTGGGGTGGGTCCCCTGCCTCCCCCATCTCCCCTCTTCCCGAATATCTTTAGGTAGCCGTGACACGAGGGTCACTGATGGCCGGGGCTTGTGGCGTCTGGGGTCTTGTAACGTTTCCACTATGTCACGTGTCCCTGGCTTGGGCCGCCCTCTGGTGTTTTCTGCTCGGCCGTGTCCAGATACTGGGGCCCCTTCATGACGTGCCCTCGAGCGTGAGTGTCCTAGGGCTCCCCGAGGGGCACGGGCAACTGGTGTGAGATCAGAGGTGAAGAGGGGCTGCAGTTGCAGGGACAGGGAGGCTCAAGCTAGGCGGACAGTGGCCCTGGGTCCTGGGGCCAGTGACGGGCCCGCCTGGTGGCAGGGGGAGCTGGAGAGACAGCGTGGGGCCCAGGTGGCCAGCGCCCTCCCACTGTGAGCAGTAGGCCCTGCGCGGAGCTCAGCAAGGGAGGGGCTGTGAGCGGTGTCCTGGGAAGGGCGGGCCAGCAGCACTCCCAAGGAGGGTGAGGGCAGAGACCCCGAGCGAGGTCACCAGCAGGACGTGATGGGAGGCCTTGCGAAGGCGTGCAGCCCTCTGCTGCCAGAGGCCAGGCAGCCAGGCTTTTGATCCGGGCCTTGGCGAGACCTGTCCTGCTGAAAGGACAGCGACTGGTGGCAGCTGCTGGGGCTCTTGGGGGTGTGGTGGCAGGGTGCGCGCTGGGCTGGCCCCCACACCCCTGGTGATGGGGTTTGAGCCACGGACACCAGGGCACAGAGGAGAGGTTGCAGTGAGAGGGGTGTGTGGGCAGTGGGGCTGACGGGCAGGCCCAGAGTGGAGGAGGGAGCCCCAGGAGGTGACCCCGGGGTGTTCTCTGGGAGCCAGTGAGCCAGGTGGGGCCTCGACTTGCTGAGTCCCTCCCAGAGGAGTCGGGGCACGGGCTCTGCTGCCCCAGCCTCCTTCCCTCCCCTCTTGCCCGTGTGGGGAGAGGACAGGGATGGGCAGACTGGACTTCACATGCACAGCAGGCTGGGGCTGGGGTATCAGTGGGCCAGAGAGAGAGGAGGAGGATGGCTGGAGTGAGCGGCGCTGGAGGGGCGGCTGCAGCGGGGCCAGGCCCTCCCCGCCGTCCCCAGTGTCAGGCCCGGGGCCTGAGCCACCGCCCGGCCTACAGGATAACACCGGGGAACGAGGATCGGGGCGGCTGAGCCGGCCAATCCTGGGCCTGGCTTGCTGAGCTCTGCACTTGGAGGGGGGCCCCTAAGGCCCAGCGATACCTGCTTTTTGCAGCTAACACACAAAACACCAATAGCTTCAGCTAAAATGGATTTTTAAAAGTGTCATTTTATGGAGAATTTTACTTTCTATCTTGTTGTTTATTAGGCTCTTAAAGGGAAAGCTTGTAATGCATCCATTGATCGAAATACCGATTGAATAGATGTGAGCACATAAAACAGCCCTGGCTCCTTAGAACAGCTGCCGTGCTCGCCCTGGGGGTGGCAGTTATTGTTCCCCCACCTCCCAGTGCCGCTGGTCAGGGCGCCCCCGAGTCATTTCTGCTAGTGGCTGGGGAGAGACGGAGCAGTGGTCCTTGGGGAAGGAGCAGGGCCTTCAGGTGTGTCCTGCACCCCACAAGCACTCAGCCTGAGCCCTGGGCCGCCAGCCCTCTTGGGTGCCGTCCTGTCCTTGCTGTGACCCACCAGGGTCCTCAGGTCTCAGCTCCCACCTGGGCCATAGCCCCAGCTACTGCGAGCAAGTGCGTCCTGGGAAGCCCAGCCATCACCTTGGCCCTGCTGCAAGGTGGCTGGAGCTCAGAGGGCAGGTGGGCACGCTCGGGAGGAGGGTCCTAGGAGGCCAGGTGGCCCCAGTCACCCCGAGACCTGCGCTTTCTGTCTGTCTCCTGCCCGCTGAGTTCCTGGCCCTCCTGCCGCACTGCCCCGCCTGGGCCCTTGTCCCCAGCGTGTTCTGTCAGCACCCGTGGGACCGGCTGCCTGCATGCCGGCCGGCCCGGCCTGTGGGGCGCCGGGTGTCAGCGCTTCTGTGGAAAGCCCGCTTAAGCAGTTTGCAGCCGTCACGGTGGCGGCGCCGAGCCTGACCTACTTGGGATTCGCTGTGCGGCCGCCCCTGGCGCCCTTCTGCTGACGGCGCACTCCTCGCTTGCTCAAGCTGCGCAGAACCCACTCCACGTCCTGAAAACTGCTTCCCCGCTTGTTTTCTCTGCTCCCTGCAGGCTGCCCACCTCCTGGCCCGCCGCGCTGAGCCAAAGGCCTCTCCTGGTGTGGGTGCCCACACATCCCGGCTCCCGCCCACCAAGATCTCCCCTCGTTTCTCTTACTGGCACCCTGGCAGACCCCAGGGTGGGAGATTCAGGTGGTCTCCAAGCCTTCTTCTTGGTGTGCGCTCACCCCGCACGAGTCTCTGGAGCCCCTGCCCCAGGTGCTTGCTCCCAGGTGTGACTGGGCCCTGTTTAGGGTCAGGGGAGGCTTCCCAAGGCCCCGACGTCCAAGCTTGGGCTCAGGGCAGGACCCAGGTGATGGCAGAGGCCCAGCACATGCAGAGGCCCCGCGCAGGGATGGACGGCAGGCGGTGGGAGTGGTGGTGAGGGCCCCGCAGCAGAACAGGGAGCACTGCCAGGGCGTGGAGTGATGGGAGCCGGATCCGACTCGAGGTTTTCAGATGAACTGATGGGACAGAGTGCGGCGGGGACCCCGCCGGGGAGTCTCAGTGAGGGCAGGGCCCCAGACTGCCTCTGGGGCGAGAGCGGAGGCTGGCTCAGGGAGGCAGGGTCCTTGGTGACTGGGGTCTGGGCCTGTGGTCCCCAGAGAGATGAGGGTCTCCAGGAGGAGCCAGGGGACGCAGACTGTGGGGACCGGGAAGAACGTGCCAGCAAGACGCCTCTGTGCTGAGAGGCCTGCCTGTGGGAAAGCAGCCCTTAGTTCCATCAGCATCTCCCTGTCCAGGTGTGGGCCCCTTGGCCTGGCCCTGGCCTTGTCCCGAGGGGCTCCCCACCCTCTCTGGGTGCACAGGGCCCACTCTCGTCAGGCTGCCTTACGACTGGGCGCTGAGAGGCCGTGGCACCCTCAGCCCTGGGTCTGCTGGAGCCGGGCCCCTTCCACTCCCGTGTGCTCCTGTGGTCCCGGCCGGGCAGCAGCAGCGAGGCAGGGCCCATGTCAGGGCCGGAGGTGGGCACAGCTCCAGGGTGCAGCTTACCTTGCCCCGGGCATCCTGGGGGCTGGGGCCATTTCCAGAGTCTCCAGGGCCAGGTCAGCTTTCTGCCCCCACCTCCCTGCATGCTCAGGGGGAGCCACTCTGTGGCCTTCAGGTGACACAACCCACAGGCTGCCTGTCCCCGGCCCAGGGCCTGGGGTGCACTCACTCACTGTGCATCAGGTCTTGCCAGTGGGAGGGCAAGCTACGTGTGCTCGGTGTGTAGGCGTGTTTGGGAGCCCGTCTGCCTGCGGCTCTTTGGGTGCACGCCTGTCCCCCAGGCTGCCAGGCCACTAGCGAGGATGCCTGGGTGGGCCCGTCTCAGCCGTGCAGCTCAAGAAGCAGACCGCGGCAGGTGCCCTGTATGCCGTATTGGGCCTGCACCAACCTGCTTGGGCAGTGGCCAGGGAGTGTGCAGGGAGCCCAGGGGGACTCTGGCAGGGTGCTACTGGGGGGCACCCTGCAGGGTGGGCTCGGCGCTGCTGGGGGGCACCCTCCAGGGTGGGCTCGGTGCTGTTGCGGGGTGGGGGCAACCTGCAGACCCAGCAGAGGATGTGCCACAGTCATCCCGGCTCTTGGGGGAGCCTTCCTGTCCTGCCCAGACTGATGCCCTGGCTCTCAGGGTCCTGCTTCCCTGGGACCGTCCCCTTGCTTCCTGGGCGCAGCAGCTGAGGGGGCCTTTGAGGGCAGAGCCCCTGGGAGCTCCTGGACGGCCTTGGGCCTGGAACATTTCAGCTGCTCCCCGGGCAGCGGACATGTGGATCGCGTTTCTTTTTAAACCTACTTTTGCGGTGTGTGTGTCTTTCTCCCCGTTACCAGCTCTTTTCATTTAAAATGTTATCTCCCACCCGCCCTGTCCTTCGTGGTGCCCCCCGGGGGGGGCGCCCAGGAGAAGCCCAGCCCTCACCCCTGTGTAGTCAAGGTTATGGTGATAAATCCTGGGGCATTGTCACTTCTATTCGGAGTAAATTGGCTGGCCGCTTTCGGGCTGAAGGAAAGATAATTTGCTGTAGTATTTCAAATGGATTAGAAATGGATTTGAAGGGAAAGTTCATGCCTCCCATTACAAAGGCGAGAAAGAGGACTATCTTAAGGCATGGTTCCCTCCCTGGCCTTCATTATCCACGCTTAATACCTTTCCTATTTTCCAGCGTTAATGAAATTTCCTGGCGGCGTGGGCCTGCCGGACGGATGGGAGAAGGCTTTAGGTCTGAGGCTCCTGTTGTAGAAAAGGAATTACAGGCCCTTGCCGCGAGGGCAGGAGCGCTCCCTGGGTCCTTGGCCCTGCTATTATCTCATTAATTTTATCCCCTCTTCTCAATACAGCTCGTTTCCAAAGGCTGTCCTCTCCATTAGGGTAACAATTTACTGGAGTGCCGTGACACCCACAGCAGTGAAAAACTACGAGGCGTTTGGGGCGAGCACCCCAGCCCAGTGTTCCAGCCCCCGCCTGCCCCGGTGTTTGCCGGCCGCAGGCCCAGAGTCAGTGGGCCCAGTGGGCAAAGGCAGGCAGAAGGGGCTGTGCGGCTGCCGGCTGGGCTGGGGCCCATGGGTGCAGGGCCCTCCCCGAGTTCTTGGGGGCGCCCACCTCCCCCCTGCAGCCCCAGGGTGCCATCCTGGGGACGTGGCTCCTCCCAGCCTGGCTCCCAGGCTCCCGCCCTGCCACAGCCCTGCACCTGGGCATGTGGGTCCTTGGGCACAGGTGTGAGCATGGGTGTGAGCACTGGCCGGCTGCTACGCCCCCGCCCCATCCCGAGGCCCACAGCAGAGCCCAGGAGCACGGTCTTCTCTCTAGAAAAGGGGCTGGGTTGGTTGGTCATGTTCATCTGTAAGAACAGTCATTCCCAGGCCCTCCAGCCTCCACCCGCTGGGCCTGCCAGGGCTGGGCCGCCCTGTGCTGCTGGGATCCATAGTTTCGCCTGCGTGGCTGCCTCTGGGGGTGGTGTCCTGTCCAGCCTTAGCCCGGAGCATGTGCCCAAGTAGGGCGCTTCCTCACCCCCTGGAGGGCTGGTCTCGGGGCATCCATGGCCCTGCTTCCTCCCCCCTACTGTCTCGCTTCGTTCTGCCTGTGTCTCATGTTTCATGGGGGCCAGCGCTGGGGGAGAGGGTGCTCCAGCGAGGCGAGGATGGCTGAGAGGGCCATGTTCCAGCAAGTGCATCCTGGCATCTGGGAGCACAGACTGTTGGGGGGGCGCTGGGGGTGGTGCCCTGATGGTGACCCCCCACTCTGCCCCCTGCCCAGGGCACGTTGACGGAGGGCAGCTGCCTTGTGGGTGGGAGGCCCCTGAGGGCTCTGGGCAGCACAGGGCTGGGACTGCGGGCGCCTCTTGGCCTCGAGCTGGGGGCTGTGGGGACCACTGGGTGGGCTCCACTCTCCGTGGGGGGTCAGGGCTCAGGCCAGCTGCACCGTTGGGCGATGTCCGGGACTCCTGCAGGGGCTCCAGAGCTCCCAAGGCTGATGGGCTTCTTCAGTGAGGGCGGGACCCCCCAGCCCCGCCCCTCCTCAGCCCCTGCCCGCCTTGGAGGAGCCCAGGCCCCTGCTGGGCACACAGATGCCCTGAGCCCAAGGCACGAGACCTGGGTTCTGGGGTCTGGGGAGGGCCTGGGGTCTGGCTGCCTCTCCAGCGCTTGGCTGGACCAGGGAGTGGGCAGCAGGAGCCCCTCTGGCGCAGCCAGGGTGGGCAGGGCTGTCAAGGACCTTGGTGGGGGTCGATCCCTCCAAGATTGGTGTTTGTGAACTTGAGTTTTAATTAAGGGAAACTGGGTTAAGTGCTTTCTAGAGGCCTGCTCGGCGCTTCCCTCCTGACACTGCAGCTTCAGGTCCTGGCTCGCCCGGCTGTTTTGCAGGTGGGGAGTCAGGCCAGCCGTGGGCCACCTGTGGGGCAAGCTCTACACTGCAGACCCAGGTCGGGGCTTCCCCGCCGTGTGGTCCCAGGGTTGCCAGAAGAGCATGTTCTGCTGCTCCAGTGGAGCTGGGGTTCATAGGCTCCTGGGGAAGAGGATTCAGGATTCCTCCTCCTGCTGAGGAGCAGGAGGCGCTGGGGAGCCTAGGATCCCCGGACAGCCCAGAGCTGCGGCTGGTGGCCCTGCCTGCCACTGACCGCCCTCCTCGCGCCCCGCCTGCCGCAGCAGACGTAACACTCTTGGATGGGCACTCCCCTGCCCAGCTCTGCCAGCAGCCCAGACGTGCCCTGAGCTCAGAGAGAACTGAGCTCAATTTGCATAAGCAGGTTTCTACTAGGACATGTGGAAGGTCAAGGCCAAGTAGCTCTGGAGTCCCGAACCCCTCCCATGTGGCAGCTCCTGGGCAGCTGCAGGCCCTCCTCTGTGGGACCTGAGTTGGGGGTGTGGGGGGGGGTGGCCCTCCCTGCCTGCTGTGGCCAGGGGGTCTGTGGGGGACTTCTGACCCATCTGCCCTTGGGTTGGCCCCACAGGCGGCCCAGGCCTTTACCAGCCCTTGACCTTGAGGGGACTCCAGTCTTGCCCCAGATTGCTTCCCTGGGTTGGGGGGTCCATGAGGCCTTCCCTTCCCGGTTGCGATGCCAGGCGCTCCGTGCAGAGGACAGAGGAGCGGAGGATGGGCAGAAGACCTTGCTGACCGCACAACACCGCTGTCCCAGAGTCAGGGTGCAGCACGGGGCGGCGTCCAGGAGGTGTTCCGGACACCGGTGACCCGCCAGGGCCGCCTTAGTGCTGGCACTGAGCGCTTTCCCCTCACAAAGGTGCCCCAGCCTCAGAGGTGGGGTTGAGGGTGCCACCTCCTGGGCCCGTGGACGGTGGGGGACAGAGGTCTTCTGACCGCCCCAGGGCTGAGCTGACGGGCCTTCCTATCTCTGCAGGTCCCTGGCACTGAACACCCTGCGTCCAGCTGCGGGTGGGAGAGCCCAGACCGGCTCCCCTCGGTGGCGGAGCAGAGGTTACCGCTGCATCGGAGGCGTCCTCTACAAGGTGTCGGCTAACAAGCTCTCCAAGACCTACAGCCGGCCCAGTGGGGACGGGGGTGGCAGGCCCCTGCTGCGCACAGGTGAGGCCCCTGGGGGGATGCTGTGCCTGTGCCCTTGTGAGGGCACCCCGACAGCGTCCTGGAACTGCCCCCGCCAAGGCGGCAGCGGCAGGGAGGCCCCCAGGGCGCGCCGGCTGCACCCAACTTGCGCTTGGCTGAGCCGCCTCTGATTTTCCGTGTTTTGCTCGGGGACAAAGGAGATGAGTCAGGTATGGTAAACACAGCCCATGTGAGCACCTGGGGCCGTGGCGCCTGATCGCATTGGCAACGCCTCCCAACCGTGCCCAGAAGCGCGGGCATCCCCGCGGCCCAGGGAGACAGGCCTCAGGGAAGGAAATGCTTCTGATTCGCTTATTGTACAAATTAACTAGAAAAGTATTTTGGTTTCAGTCCAATTTTACTCCTTTCCTTTTCTGTCAAAAAAAAGGTGGGGTTTGCAGGGGCTGTGGGGATTGTACAGGCCCAGCTACCCCCTGTCCTTAGCTTGACCCCCCCTAGAGGGGCAGAAGGGAGAAAAAGCCCAGCTCAGGAAGTAGGTGGGGCGTGGGGCCGGCTGGCACAGGAGACAGTGGAGGGCCCCCTGGAAGCTCCTTTCTGCCAGGCCGGGTGCACCGGGCCCCCCAGGACAGGCGCAGGGGGCTGGGGGCCCAGGGCTCTGCTCCCCCGCGCATCCTGCCCTGCTCCAGGAGCTGGGCTGTCTGTGGGCCTGCCCCCGCCATCTGCCCAGCCTCAGAAGCTTGCCTGGTGGCGCCGCAGGTGCAGGCCCCCTCTGCTGCCTTCACTGGGTGCACGTGGTCTGTGGGCCCCACATACAGCTCTGGGTGTCTCAGAGGGCAGGGGTCTCAGACGCCCCCTCTGTCCTCCCTGAACCTGGGGCCCGTACAGGGCTGCCCCAGCCAGGCGGTGTGCGTGGGGCCCTTCCACATGAGCCCACGAGGGCTGTGGAGCGACCAGGCCTCTCTGTGGGCCCTGCTCTCTGCCCCCTCGGGCTGGCCGCTGGGCGCTGGCCGCTGTGGCTCTCATGGAATCCTGGGCTGCACGTGAGGCCGATCCCAAATGGACTGGTGGGCTGTGGGGGCCACCCGTGACCTGGGCTGCTCCGCCCCCCAGGGCACCCGCCAGTGGGAGGAAGACACGGGTTTGCCCCCTCACAGTCCAGCAGCCCTGTCAGAGCCATCCGCCGGGCGCGGGGCCTGAGTCTGAGGCCACTGCCGCCTTGGGGCATGGTCAGGGCAGGAGGGGTCCGCCTTCGGGGTGCGGGGGTGCACCCCCCTCATCCGGGGGCCCCTCCGCTGGGGCTGGCAGCATGCTTCTCTCTGGGGAGTTGCCACGCTGCATGCTGAGCTCCGCAGAACCCACCTCCCCTGCAGAGCTGCGGGGGTGGGGGGGGGGTCCTGGCCTTCCCCATCCTTCTCCCTGGCCCCCCAGCCATCTCCCTGCCCACCTGCCCCCCCAGGCTGCCGCTGCCCACGCTCTGCTGACCAGTCAGCTAGGGCAGTCCCCCACCTCAGCCTGGGGGCAGGGAGGTGGGGTTTGGTGCACAGACCACAGGGCAGCCTGTCCTGGGGGCACGAGGCCGGCCAGCACAGCACCAGCTGCCTAGACCCACATCCGGTGGCCAGCTCCTGGCTGTAAGGAGGGTGGATTGCTCCCAGCTGTGGGAATGCCCACAGACTAGCAGCTCACTTAGATGAGTAATAATTAAAGAAATAAATTTTCTCCTCTGATGTCGACGGAACTGTGACTTCAGCAAGAAAGTGCAGCCCTCCTTGTGGGGCTTGGGGGCTCCATCCCCCCTCTCCTGGCTGCAGGCCTCTCAGCATAGCCTCAGCCCCGTCGGGGTGCCCACCATCCCAGGCCTTGTGGGGAAGAGCTGTGCCCTGCCTGTCTCTCAGCTCCAGGGGCAGGGCCTTCTAGCAGGCACACCTCACTTCCCCAGAACCCTGGAGCCAAGCACTTCCTCCTGGTCTGAAGTCTGCCTGCCTGCAGGACCCAGCCCAGGGCCTACTCCCCACAGGCTTTCGCCCGGAAGGACAGGTCAGCCCTAAGAGCCTGCGAGGCCCTGCAGTAGAGCAGACCCCAGTCCGCCTGCCCCAGCCCCCTCGCTCAGCCTGCGCTGTGGGGCTGGCTCCCAGGTTTGTTCTGAGCCTCAGGCCCCAGGCGTAGGCTGTGGGGGGCAGTCTCTCTGCCACCAGCCTTCCACTTCGGGCCCTGGGCAGGCGGGGGGTCTCTGCACCTCACCTGTAACCTGTGACCTGTCGCCCCCTCTGGGTGCTGCAGGGTCACGCAGAGCTGCATATGAGAGAGGGTCTCACCGGTTGGTCAGTCTGCCCCTGCGCATCCAAGGCCCTGCCCTGCGACCTCTGCCACTCCTGGACGCCTCTTCCCCAGGGTGGCGTGTTCCAGGGCATCATGGGCGGGCAGGGGCTGTGGGAGCTGGTGGTGCTTGCCCCTCTGTGCGCTCGGACCCCAGGGCCCTCAGCTGGGGCGGTGAGCCGCTGCCTGGGTTGGGAGGGGGTGGGGCGGCCTTGCTGCTCTATTTCGGGAAGACCCCTAGGAAGCGTGAGTTCTGCAGAAGGCTCAGCCCCCCTGCCCCCGAGGTTGCCAGGGTTTCCAGCTGAGCGTTTCGGCGCCTCTCAAGCCAGCTACTTTATGTGCATGTTTTAACACTGCAAAGCATTTGCAAAGGTGCCTCCTCCCGTTCCTGTAAAAATCCCTACCGAGGCCCACACTGACATTTTTTTAAGAGCCACTGTGGAAAGAGGCCTGAACCTAAGCACCCGCCAGAGGCCAGCGAACTCTGACGACGATGTCCCTGGGGGGCAGGCGCTGCCCCAGCATCACTGGCAGGCTGGGTGGCGGCCTGGGTGGCGGCCGGGAAGCCACACTCACTGACCGCTATCAGATTGCACTGTCACCCTCGGGCTAGCAGGTGGGGGCCACCACGTGCCGTCTGGACTGACCTCCGCTGCCACTGGACGATGGGTGTCCCCTGCCTGGAAACCAGAGTCCAGTACGGCCTGGAGCTGCCCCACGACCCCTCCCTGCCGGCCCCTCAGCTCTGGGCACCCCTCTCCTTTCCATGTCGTGTCCCCCCATTCAACCCTGTAATTCGGCCCCCTGGGCCTGGACCCCCGCAGGAGCGGCCTCCCTCCCAGGGGTTCCGCTGTACAGCCCTGGAGCCGCCTTCTAACCAGAGGAAACTGGGGCTCGGAGGAGCGCCCCAGCAGCGCAGTGCGGGCGCTGCCCAGAGCGCTCAGCCGGCGCGTGCCTGGGGTGGCGCTGGGCGCCCTGTGGTGAGCCGGGGGAGGGCCCTCCAGGTGGCGCGGGGGCCACCTGCCCAGGCCTGCCCCAGGGCCGCCTCCAGGCCGGGCAGCTTGGGGACGTCCCCTTTTAAACCAGGAATGCTTTGTCATCGCCTCAGGTCCCTAGAATTTCTGAGTGATGTCACTTGTGCCTCCTGTGGGAAACCCGATCTGGTCTGGGGAGGGTCACATGTGTTTTGAGGAGCTGTGGCTGTCCCGAGCAGCTCTCACCCTGCCTGCCCGCCTTGGTCCTGGGGACTGCCCGGGTATCTAAATGTCAGGCGGGAGCTGCAGGTTAGCCTGGCCGCGTGTCCACCTGTCTTCCTGTCACCACGGATCACACCGTCAACGACTCCCCTTCGGGCCACAGTCAGTGACCTCAGAGAGGCCCTGCTTGGTCTGCGCACTTGGGGTTTTGAGGAGTGTTTTGCGGGGTGCCTCCACAGTTTCAGGAGCGGGGTGTCACGTGAGGCAGGTCAGCCCGCAGCCTGCTCCTCAGGCCATCCTGGTTTCCAGGCAGGGGACACCCATCTTCCGGTGGGTTTCAGCTTTTGTGGAGGATTTCAGCATTTGTGGCCATACGTTTCTTAGCTTCTATTTTACAGTGCTTTAAACAAGTCCTTCTTAGCTGCTGCAAAACCGAGTGGCATTCTGAGACCCCACTCGGGTCCCATGTCCCTGGGCTCTGCTCCAAGCAGAGGGAGGTGGCAGGGAGGCCACCTCCTGTTCCTCTGACCACCCGCTTTGAGGCAGGACCACTGGCCAGACACCAGGGTGGCCTCTGCCGGCTCCCCTTGGCTTCTTCCCTGCCCTGGCCGGGGTGGCCTGGCTGGTGAGCAGGGGGAGGGCAGAGCCCTGGGCGGTGGGCCTGGAGTGACCCAGCCTCTCCTCCCACAGGCCGCATGGACCCTGCCGGCAGCTGCAGCCGTTCCCTGGCCAGGTATGTGCCTCGGGGTTGGGGGGCTCCCCGGCCTCCTGGCCTGCTGGGGCTCACAGCTCTCTCCCTGCCCCTAGCCGGGCCGTGCAGCGCAGCCTGGCCATCGTGCGGCAGGCGCGGCAGCGGCGGCGACGGCGGAAGGAGGAGTACTGCATGTACTACAACCGCTTCGGCCGGTGCAACCGTGGCGAGCGCTGTCCCTACGTTCACGACCCTGAGAAGGTGGCCGTGTGCACCAGGTGCGCCCCCACCCCAAGGCGGGCCCGGGGCGGCGTGGGGCCAGGGCTGTCCGAGGCTCCATCCCTCAGACCCGCCCTGTGTGCGCAGGTTTGTCCGGGGCACCTGCAAGAAGACGGACGGGACCTGCCCCTTCTCCCACCACGTCTCTAAGGAGAAGGTGAGCGTCCCCCCTTACCTGGGGCTGGCGCAGCCCCAAGGGTCTGCCCCTCCACCCTGCTAGGCTCACCTGGGCTCCTCTCCCCTCTCCCATCCCCCACACGCCCAGTGGGGGGCCCCCCCACCAGGTGCGCCAGCGGTGGGAGAGGGAGGCGCACAGCTGTGTCAGCCCTCCTGTCCGGGCAGCTGAAGTCAGGGGTCTGTGGCGGCTGCTGGTGTCCTGCCAGCCCCGAGCGGGGGTTGTGGCGGGCCCGGGGAGGCGCTGCTGCTGCTACAGCTTTTCCCCTTGAGGGACTTGGGAAGAATCAGCATTTTTCTCCCTAATAGAGCTTCGAAACTCTGTTGTGAGCAATTTGGAAATTCACGTCGAGTTTCGGGTTCATTAACTCCGGCTTTGGAGCCAGCACAGGCTCTGAGCTGTCTGAGGAGGACGCCCCGCACCAGCGCCCTGAATTAATGTTATTGTTATTTGTGTGGACGTGCTGGGTGCAAACAAGGTTAATTGAAATGAGAATGCAGTTTCCTCTTGATAGCGGCGCTGACAGCTAGGAGGAGTTCCGTTTGGTGCAAGAGTTGGCTTTATTATCCCTTTTTATTAGCGCTAATTTGGGCCCTGTATCAAAACGCACATTAAGGGAATTGTCTGCAGCCGTGGCTCCGCCAGCCCCAGGCCGGCCGCTCCCTTCTGCGCTGCAGTTAAAAGACAATTAAAAATAAACTCTCCTCGCTAAATCACCCTTTGTTTCTCTGCTTCCTCCCTCCTTCCCTCCTCGGCTACAGTCATACCCCCCACCCCCCCCAGCTCCCCTACCTCCTTCCAGAGAAGTGAAGCCCCTGTGTGTCCTCTGGAGGCAGGAGAGCGCCCGGTGGGTGCAGTGGGCACCACATGGATGGGGCAGGCAGGGCTGACAGCGCAGGGAGGGGCCGGGAGAGGTGCGCAGCGTGAGACCTGCAGGGCCACAGCTGTGTGAGCTCCTGGCAGGGTTCCCCCACCCCAGGAGGCTGGCCTGCAGGCGGAGGTGGGCTGCCCACCTGTGTCCCCCGCCAGGTCTCCCCTGGGCCGGCCTGCCCCCTGCCAGGCCCCTATGGTGCCCGCCCCTGGTCAGTGCCAGCAGAGCCCCCACAAGGGTTGCTCCAGCTCACGGACGCTGCCAGGTGCCCACCTGTCGGGCAGCTGGAAAGCCTGCTGGATGTCAGGCCCTGTAGGCCGTCATCCCGCTGGAGCACCCGCACGCTGCCTCCCTTTTCCCCTGCCCTGCTCTTCTGGGTGCCGGCCCCCTCCAGGCCCCCACAGCCCCGCAGCCCAGAGCAGGCAGGCTCGGGGCAGGTGGCGGACTTGGGGACAGCACATCTGGGCCTGAGCCATCCCGCTGGCTGGGTCACCGTCTCTGTCCTCACGTGACCGCAAGCCCGGGCGGCCTTGCCCCCGGGGAGGCTGGGGGTCCCACGTCGGGATGGGCCAGTCTGTGTGGCTCACGCCCGGTGGTGGAGCCCTGGGTGGGCCCTGCCTGAGGCGGGGCACGGAGGGCGGCCGGGGTGCTGCCCTGGGCCTCACTGCCTCCGCCCCGCAGATGCCCGTCTGCTCCTACTTCCTGAAGGGCGTCTGCAGCAACAGCAACTGCCCCTACAGCCACGTGTACGTGTCCCGCAAGGCGGAGGTCTGCACCGACTTCCTCAGAGGCTACTGTCCTCTGGGCGCCAAGGTAAGGGGCCTGGGGTGGGGGGCGCCGGGGGCCAGGCCCACCCTGCCTTGGGGGCCTGTCCTCCCCACCTGCTTCAGCCCCGCTGCTCCGGGGAAGACCCCACCCACCCTGGGCAGCAGGTCCCGGTGCCCGAGGGGGGGCCTCCTCACCAGCCCAGGGGCCTCAGCACGCCTCGCTGCCTCCTCGTCCACAGGCCACGGGTGCTCGTGAGTGACCACCCTGCCTCGGGGCCTGTGGCTGCCCTGGGGGCGCAGGCCGGGCCCTGAGCCCGGGGAGTGCACGTCTCTGCAGGCCAGCTCTCCGTCCCGGCCGGGCTTCGCCCTGTGGGGAGCACGGCGGGAGCACCGCTGCTCCCCTGCTGGCCCCGAGGAGGCCCCTCCTGCAGAGGTGGGGCCCGGCTGGCGGCTCCAGAGCAGCCCAGGGGGGTGGGGCGGGGGCGCAGGACCCCCACGGAGGCTGTGGGTGATTATTGTAAAAGATTCCAATGTAAATGAAAATATCAAGGCGATATTTAAGTTCTGCTTCTATTAGTGGAAGTGCTTACTGCGTGCGTTTCGGCGTGTGGGCGCTGCGTGGCTGCCACATGATGGATAGCGGCTTGTAATTATAGATGGGAAAAGCGCTGAGCAGGCCGGATCCAGCAGGGGTGGAGGCAGCAGCCTGGGCTGGCGAGGGTTAATTTTATTCTCTAAATGATATAAAAAGTGCTGAGTCGTCACCTTGCTCCTGAAGTGGAAGTCCTCAGATGGGCCCCAGAGAGTTTATAATATTCCACTGAATCAAGTGGAATTGTTAACCTTGCTTCATAAAGCGCTGGCTTGTTAAAGACACGCGTCCCCTTTTCTTGTGAATAATTTAAGCTGGAATAGATCCCTGTCCTTCATCTTAAGGGGCCACACTCTACTCCTGGGTCTGGGGCTCAATGGTCAGCTGCTCCTCAGTTTGTCCCTCCGGACTCTCAGACACTCGGGGACACGGCCAGCCTTCTGTGAGCCGCCGGATGTCCCAGCGACTGCCTCACGCTTGCTCTGCCACTCCTGGCGCTGCTGCCGAGTCCGCGCGTGTGTCGAGGAGACACCGAGGGCAGTGTTACAGCGCTGCTGCTTGGTCTTCCAGATGAGTGCCCAGCACGGAGCACCGGCCCCTGCGTCACCAGTGCTGCCCTCCGCCCCGGCCTGCCCACTCAGGTGTCTGTGGCACTGTGGGCCAAGGACTCCTCGCAGACCCATGCTGCCCACACAGCCCCCAGGGCGCTTTCTGGCCGGAGGCCCGCCCCTGCCTTGGCCTGGAGCGCCGCACCTCCAGGCCCCCTGGCCCCATCCTTGGTTTGAAACTCGCGGTCTGGGTGCGCGCTGCAGCTAGGGCTCACCTCTCCAGGCCCTCCTGGAGCAGAGCAGACCTGAGCATGGGTATCATCCACAGGTGCCTCTGTAGCGACAGGGACTCCCCCACCCTCGTGCTCCCTGGCCGGTTCTCCACAACTGCCTCATCTCTCTGTCCCCCGCGTGTGTCAGTGGCCCACCCCCGCCACCGCCTGCCCTGCAGAAGCTCCTTGTCCTCTGGACGTCTTCCTTTGAAATCACAGACAGTGTCTCCGTGTCAGTTCAGTTCAGTTGCTGAATCGGGTCTGACTCTCTGTGACCCCGTGGAATGCAGCACGCCAGGCTTCCCTGTCCATCACCAACTCCTGGAGTTTACTCAAACTCATGTCCATCAAGTCGGTGATAACATCCAACCATCTCATCCTCTGTCGTTCCCTTCTCCCCCTGCCTTCAGTTCTTCCAGCATCAGTCTTTTCTAATCTTAACAGCTTTACTGAGATAGAATTCACATCCCATACAAATCACCCATTTAAGTGCACAGTACTGTGGGTTTTGTGTATTACATTTTTAATTTTAGCAGAATTTGCCATTTTTAAGTGTACAGTTCAGTGGTGTTAATTACACTGACAATATTATACAACCACCACTATCTGTTTCCAAAACTTTTTCATCACCCCAAACAATCTCTAAACGCATGGCAATGACTCCGTGTTCCCCCGTCTCTCCACCTCCTGGCAACCACAAATCAACATTTTGTCTCCATGAATGTGCCTATTCTAGGTATTTAACATAGGTGGAATCTTATAGTATTTGCCCAAATCTTTTTTGTATCAGTTGAGATGATCATGTGGGTTTTTTCCCCTTCATTCTATTAAGATGGTCAATCAGACATACTGACCACAAGTATATTGATTGATTTTTGGATGTTGAACCATCTTTGCATTCTGAGAATAAATCCCACTGGATCATAGTATATAATCTTTTTAATACGCCACTAGTCTAGTTTTGTAGTATTTTGTTGAGGATTTTGACATCTGTATTCATAATAATGTCGATCTATAATTTCCTTTTCTTATAGTATCTCTGTATGCTTTTGGAATCAAGGTAAGGCTAGCCTTGTAGATTGTTTTGGCTGTGTGTGAGATTTGTTTGTGTTCGGAAGTATTCTCTCATCTTCTGTGTTTTTGGAGGAATTTGAAAAGAATAGGTATTAATTCTTTACATGTTTAGTATGATTCACCTGTTGAAACCATCTAGTCTTGGGCTTTTCTTGGTTGGGAGGTTTTATGATTACCTGATTCAATCTCTGTACTATACAGTTGACCCTTGAATACCACCGCACCCCCAACACAGTATAAAATCTGCCTGTAACTTTATAGTCAGCCCACCACATGCACTGTCCCCATGCCAGCAGCTCTTGGTATGGAATCAGTTCCTGCTGAAACCTGGACTCTTGGCTGTCCCACGAGTCTGGGTCTTATTTAGATAGCCCCAGGTTGCTGCTGTTCAGTCGCTCAGTTGTGTCTGAGTTTGCGGCCCCATGGACTACAGCACACTGGGCATCCCTGTCGATCACTGTCTCCTGGAGCTTGCTCAGATTGATGTGCATTGAGTCAGTGATGCCATCCAACCAACTCATCCTCTGTCATCCCCTTCTCCTCCTGCCTTCAGTCATTCCCAGCATCAGGGCCTTTTCCAACGAGTTGGCTCTTGGCATCAGGTGGATGGATAAGTACTGGAGCTTCAGCTTCAACATGAGTCCTTCCAATGAATATTCAGGGTTGATTTCCTTTAGTATTGATTGGTTTGATCGCCCTGCAGTCCAAGGGACTCTCAAGAGTCTTTTCCAGCACCACAGTTCAAAAGCATCAGTTCTTCAGTGCTCAGCCTTGTGGTCCAGCTCTCACATCCATACATAACTCCTGGAAAAACCACAGCTTTGACTACAGGGACCTTTGTCAGTTGTTTGAGCTTTGGGATAAGTCATAACAAGGAAGCAGATTCCTTCACTTTTTTCTTCCTTGTGGCTGTTTTAACTATTCTTGCCCATTTATCCTTCCGGAAATGTATTTTAAATTCCAGGTAAGGTTTTTAGAGATGGAATTTGAATTCGGGTTGTCTTGAACCTGTGCCTTAGTTTGGTGAGAACTGGTCTCACCGGTCTCTACAGTCAGTCTCCTGTCTATGATCAAGGCACTGTCTCTGTGACACAGACTCTCCTTTGACGTTTGATAAAATTCTTGCTTGTCTTACCTCTGTTAAGTTTATTTCTGTCACATTTTTTATTATTATTATAAAGAGCTAGTTTTTAAATGTTATTTTCTGACTGTTCATTGGTTACGGACATATGATTTTTAATATTGATTTTGTTTCCATCAGTGTTGCTAAATTATATTAATAATTGTAGTAATTTATCCATGGGACTTAGTCTTTTGGGTTTTTCTACATAAACAATCATATCTTTTCCAAATAATGACCGTGTTTTCTTCCTTTTGAGTTTAAATGCCTTTTCTTTTTCTGCCCTGCCTATAAGCCCAGTGAGATAGTAACTCACGGCCATGGGCCTCCAGCTGCACCCCTTGGTGAGTGATGATGATGGTTTCTAGAAGGTTCTATATCAAGCTAAGAAAGCTCCCTTTTATCGCTAATTTGCTAAACTTTGAGTTGATGCTGAATTTTATGAAGCTCTTCTTTCTTGCCTCTCAAGGTGATCATGTGATTCCTTTCTCTTAGGTTGCTAATGTGCTAATTTCGATTCCCTGATTTTCTAACGTTAAACTAACCTTGCATTCCTGAGATAACCTCAGCTTGGTCCTGACATGGCCTTTTTACATATTTCAGGACTCAGTTTACTTATGATTTGCATAGAACTTGTGGATTGTTGTTCATGCAGTTGTCCTGAAGGTTGTTTGATCATCTTGCTGTGATCAGGCTCCAGTTTTAAGACCCCTTCGGCTGAGTAGACTGAGCTGAGTGGTCTCTGCTCTCCTCTTTTGTGGGCCGGTTCATGGGAAGTTGGTGGTGCATTCTTGAATATCTGGTAGAACCACCGTGAAACCCTGGGCTGGCACTTGCCTTATTTTTTTAACTACTGATTCAAATTCCTTTATGGTCATAGGAATATTCATTTAGATTTAATGTCAGTTTTTGGCAGTTTTTCTAGAATTTGTAGATTTTGTCTGTGTTTTCAAATTTATTGGCATAAAATTTGTTCATTGTATCACCTTCTGCAGCACCAGAAGTTAACGACACTTTTGTCATTCCTAATATAGTTTATATGTTCCTTTTCTCTCTGTGTCCTTCTGTCTGCTTTCTTTTATTTATTTTTCTGTTTTGCCCTGACTTGAGGTGTTTCCTCTTTGCTAATGTAAGACTCTGAGGCTGAGGGCTTTGCTCCAAGCACTCCTTTAGCTCTAGTCCATCAACTTTGATGGGTTGTTTTAGTGTTGTCATTTAAATATCACCTAATTTCTGTTGCTTCTTGACTGACTGACGCATTATTTAGCAGTGACTTTCTTTATTTCCGGGCTTCCCTAGTAGTTCAGATGGTAAAGCGTCTGCCTGCAATGCAGGAGACCCGAGTTCGATCCCTGGGTCGGGAGGATCCCCTGGAGAAGGAAATGGCAACCCACTCCAGTATTCTTGCCTGGGGAATTCCATGAACAGAAGAGCCTGGCAGTCTATAATCCCAGGAATTTTCCTTATTTCCAGCTCTACGGGGCGCATGGGGCAGGGGCAGGGGTGCTGGGTTTGCTTTTTCCTCAGTAACCTTTCTCTAAGGATGGCAGGGGGCCTCTGAGGTCTGAGACCAGCCCTGCACCCACCACATCTCTGTGTAGACTTTCCTCCATCATTGCACCTGCTCAGTAGTTCTTGGATGATTTCAGAAAGTTCTTTACGTTTAAGCCTAGATTTCGGTTGTTCTGGGAGGACAGTCAGTTCAGACCAGCCATCTCTAGTCCCACAGTCAACCGGATGTGAACCGCATGTGGGATTCCACAGTTTCTAGTGCCGCCAGAAGAAAGGGAGACAGAAACAGCTGGAATGAGTTTATGTGACCCAGTAGCTCACAGATGTCATTGTGCAGTCAGGGAGGAAACCGAGGTGCTGCCTTTTACCGGGTCCCTCTGTGCTGGGTCCCGCCTCCCGTGTGTCGCTCCTGTTGAGCCACTGGGCTGAGGGCCACCACAGGACGGCACAGCGAGCACCCTCCAGCCACCTCTCTGCACCCAGCCCAGCGTGGGCTCTTCGCCCAGAGGGCCTGCCCATCCCTCTGCCTGCCCAGACTCCCCTCGTTCCCCAGGAGGCCCCGCTGCAGCATGTGCCACCGAGGGGACCACTGGGATTCAGTGCAGAGGGCCCTTGGCTCCAGGGCTGGGGGAGCAGGTGTTGGGGAGCAGGGCTGGGTCTGCCCAGCACAGGGAGGGGTAGCCATCTGGGTGCGGGGGTGCTAACTGCCTGTCTTAACACCAGCCCCAGGCACCAGTGTGAAGGGCCTCTGGTTCCTGCGTGGCAGCCGAGGGCCAGGTGTGGGGACGAGAATGGGGTCAGTGCCCAGATCCTGCTCACGGAATGGGCACAGTCTCCGTGGGGTCCTCGGCCGGCTTTGGGGTGCTGGGAGCCAGGTCGACATCTGGGGCTCAGAGGACATGTGCCCAGTGGGGGTGACGGGTCCAGAAGGAAGTGGTTTTTTTTTTTTTTTTTTGGAAGTGGTCTTGAGGCTGTTGCCATGACACTTCCAGTGGCTGTGCCAGGGGGCACCCTCGAGCTGCTCAGGCACCAGGGCTGGTTTTAAACTTGACTCCGGGTGTTCTTGCCTGGAGATCCCATGGACAGAGGAGCCTGGTGGGCTACAGTTCATGGGGTCACACAGTCAGACACGATGGAGCGCCTGAGTGCACACAGGGTGGTTTTGGGTGGGTTTGGGTTCTACTTGCAGAGGTTTCCATCTGGGTCTCTTTCAGGCATGTCACCTGTCACCTGGTCAGCATGAAGGTGGCTTCCTCCTCCTGGGTGGTGCCCACTGAGCCAGCTGTTAGGGGTGGGAGAATAGGCCCCCTCCTCTAGGAGGACCAGGCAAGAAGCAGGCACACGGCAGGGCTTCAGTTCCCACCGTGGGGGCAGGGGGGCTATGGAGAGGCAGGCCTTGGGTCCAGGCTCTATGCTCCCTGTGGGCCTGGTGGGCAGAGCTGAGGCCACCTGTTTCCCTGACCTGCCTGACGGTGCACCCCCCGTGGGGTGCCCCCACCCTGGTCCTCTGCCAGGACAGGTGGGCTGCTGTCAGGAGAAGGGGGTAGCGCCCTGGGAATCCCCACCCCAGCCTCAGTCCAGGCCCAGGGCCAGGCTGGGTGGTGCTGGTACAACCAGGGCAGTGCCCTTGAGCCTCAGACTGACCGCGCCCTGGGGCCTCTCTGGCCTGAGGACCTCAGCCCCCCAGCAGGAACGCTTCAGCTTGAGCCCCACTGGGCGGAGCGGGCGGGGCCTCCACGTGGTGCCGAGGCCCCACCGGCTCGCCCAGCTGCGCCCCTTCTCCCACAGTGCAAGAAGAAGCACACGCTGCTGTGCCCCGACTTCTCCCGCAGGGGCGCGTGCCCCCGCGGCGCCCAGTGCCAGCTGCTCCACCGCGGCCCGAGGCGCCCGGGCCGGCGGGCCGCCACCCCCACGGCCCCGGAGCCCAGCAGCACGCCCCCCAGGAGCAGGGCTTCCACCAGCCACGGGCCCAGGTGACGGGGACTGTTGGTGTGGCATGTGTAGGCTCGGGGTGGGGGCAGGAGGGAGCCCTGCACCCCCGCCCAGTCTGGGGGCTTCATGCCCCCAAAGAAACTTCTGTCAAAGATGGGGAAGTGACCTCCAGAGGTGCCCCACCCCCGGTCCTCAGGCTGGACAAGCCAAGAGCATCCTTGACCCACCCCACTCTCCGGGCAGGGGAGGTCCTGGGCGATGCTTGTGGCTGGGCCTCACGGTGTGCTCCCCTGCCTGCACGTGTGGGAGCCCGTGTGGACAGGGAAGGCTCCAGGAGGCGAGGACAGCGTCAGCATGCAGCCGCTGGAGGCCCTGAAGTGTCACCAGCCTGTCCTTGGGCCCACAGGCCCGCCTTGAACCTGCGTGGCAATGCCTGATAGCTGCTGGGCGGGAGTGGGTGGGGAGGGACGGGCGGTGTGCAGGTGGTGGACCAACACCCTCTGGACCCCGCCTGCCCCACGCCGCCCCCCTGACACCCTGCTCCTTTCCCGTTCCTGCAGGAAGCCCTCGGCCACCCTGCGCCCTGCCAGACGGATGTCCAGTCCCCCCAGCTCCATGGCTGCTGGCTCGATCTCGCCCCCTTCCTCCCCACGGGTGTTAGCTGCAGCTTCCCCCTCCTCCTCCTCCTCTCCCTCCTCCTCCTCTCCCTCCTCCTCCTCTCCCTCCTCCTCCTCCTCTCCCTCCTCCTCCCCCTCCCGCTCCTCCCCCTGCCCCCCCTCGGCTTCCCTGTCCTTGGAGCCAGAGGAGCTGTCTCTGCAGGCAGCCTCGGTCTCGGCGGGAGCGGGCTCCAGCGGCCTCTCCAAGCTGCCCTCCTTCATCGCCCTGCAGTCCTCGCCCAGTCCTGGAGGCCAGCTCACGGCCCGGGCTCCCAGGAGCGCCCCCTCCAAGGACTCAGGTAGGCAGCCCACCTCTGGCCGCGCGCACCTCAGGCCTGTGGGTCAGCCTGGGGGGCCCGCTGGTCCTGGGGAGCCAGCGGCATGTTCTCTGGCATGGCAGGTGCGCGCCTGCGGGCCCACAGGGCGGGCGCAAGGTGCAGGCACAGAGCGCCGCTCACAGACTGCCCAGCCGAGGGCTGATTTAATTAGAAAGCACCCATTTCTGTTAATTTGTTCTGGAAGATCACCGCACACTCCTGGAGAGAACAGATGTTTCCTCTCCCCCGATGAACATTTGGGGCTTGGTAAATGGCTCCACTCAGCCTTGTTTAGGAGAGAAAAGAGGATTTTATGGCTGCAAACGACCCTTTCTGTAAACATTTTACAGCTCTCTGCGCGTTTGAGTGACGATAAACCCCACGCAGCTCGGCGGGCTGCAAATTTGCGACCATACGGCTATCATTTTATTGTCATATTTCACGGTCGTAATGTTAACGTGAGATGCTTGCTGCAGCCTCCTCTCCCAGCTCTGCTGAGCGAGCTTACACGCCGCCTGCTGAGCCCCCAAGCCAGGGGCACCGAGCTGTGGCCAGGCCCTCCGTGGCCAGGATGCCCTGAGGGCGGGAGGAAGGAGCAGATAGCCCCAAGCCACCAGCGTTTTAATTTTCGTTCTTTAATTACGTCGGGGAACCCTGCAACCAGCCCTAGAATCAGAGGCAGCAAGCAGGGTTGCGGGGCAGGTGACTGTCAACCTCCACGGCTGGGGCCCAGTGGCCGTCCTTCCCTGCCCAGGCCTTGCCGGCTTCCTGGGGGCCTGAGGGGCAGGCTGAGGGGCCCGGGGCTCTGGCTGGCTGAGCAGGTGACTGGGGTCCTTGGCCCTGCAGTGGGGTCCTAGGAGGAGACGCGAGCTTGCAGGGGGCACGCGGACAATGCTGGCCTGTGGGCAGCTGGTTTGCCAGCCTGTGAGGTCTCCAGGAGTGTCCTCGGTGGGGAGAGGCACCGGGGTGCCCAGTGGGCGTGGGGCCAAGGGCGGCAGCCTGCTCGGTCCTGGGAAGCCTCTCCCACCCTAGCCCTGCAGCCCCGGCCGGTCTGCGGGGCCCTGGCCCCCAGCAGCTGCTCGCACACACCCTGGCTTTCTGTGTGGAAGGCGCTGTCTGGCAGCGCCAGACACCCGTCCGGGTGTGAGCCTGAGCTGTGTGTGCAGGCCGCCGGCTCCCGGTGCTCACAGCTCAGCTGCAGGCTGCTGAGCTCCTGCGGGGCCGCCCCCTGCCCAGGGCCAGGCCTGGGCCTGCTCCATGCGGGACCCCGGGCCATGCAGTGGGTGGTGTCCCAGCCCCCTTCCAGTTTCCAGCGAGCCCTGACCCAGAGGCCTTGAGGGGGCCCTCCTATGCCTGACCTTTGGCCTTCTTGGAACAGGGAAGTCGCTGCACATCAAGCCGCGTCTGTGAGGGCCCAGGGGGCCAGCCCGCGCCTACCTCAGCCCTGTCCCGAGAGGAGGGAGGCTCCGTCTGCCACCGCCCCAGACGAGGGGCCACCTGCCACGGAGTGCCCCCGGAGGCAGCAGGGCAGTCCCCTTGCCTGCCTGGCTCTCAGCCCTGTGTGACCAGTGCCCATGCCTGGCCCCCCTCAGGCTGGGCCCCACCACCTCCCCACCCCTGGGCCTTCAGCCTTGTCCCAGGGGGTGCCCGGCAGGGCTCCCCCGTGCGATGCCTACCCTGTCCTCCTGCAGGCCTCCTGCTGCAGGAGAGACTGCTGGGTGGGCCTCCCTGGCGGGTACTTTGTGTTCAGCAATAAAGGTTCTGTCCTGTGTTTGCTTGGCTGTCCCGACCGTTGCCTCTGCTGCCTTGCCTGCTGAGCACAGTGCAGGTGGACGCACAGGGCCCAGGGGTCCCAGAGCCTCCCCCAGGTGCGACTCCAGAGGGCCTGGAGGCCTGAGGTGGAGGGAAAGGTGAGGGGTATGCCCCAGAGCCTCCTCCAGCCCCCGCCGCCCACCTGGCCCGGCCTCTGGGCGGGTACGTGGGCCCTTCGCCTGCCGCCCCGGGTGGCTCAGGGCTGAGGCTGCCTGTTCCCCGTGGCCAGGCCAGTGTGCTTTGCGGCTGGGAGAGGCCCAGGCAGGCCCTGGGGACTGGAGGTGCCAGGCTGGGGCCAGAGGGCCTCCCCCAAGCAGAACTCTCCTCCAGAGCCCCTGCCCCGGGGCCTCGGGAGAGCAGCTGGGCCAGAGTAGGGCCGGGGGCTGGGCCAGGGCCGCCAGACAGAGGGCACAGCTCATCGCCCCCTGAGCTGTCTCCAGTCCCAGGGCACCTGGGCGAGCTGGCTGAGAGTGATGGCCTCAGCCCGGGGCCCTGACAGGATGCAGCCCCGGCTGGTAGCCCCCCACTGCCAAGGCCTGGAGCAGAGCCAGGCCGCTCAGGATATCTGCCCCTCACCCCCAGGCAAGTGGGGTGTGCTCCCCTAGAGCACCTGCCCACAGCCTCGCTCTTGGGGTGCCTCTGCCCCCGCCTGCCTCCATTCCCGTCAGTCAGTCGGCTGCTGCCCGGGATCTGCACCACAAACCACCCCGTAGGCGGGGCGCCTTCGGGCTCCCCTGCCCGCAGCCCCACACGCCTTCTGCAGTTGACCGCAGGGGAGTCGGCTGCATGGCCGCTCATCGTCCCGCTGCTTCTTCTGGCCCTGGTGGGAAGAGCGCTGTCCCGTACTGGCTGACGGGGGCAGCGCGGGCCTCTGCGCACACTGCCTCCTCGAGGGTCCCACTGACCAGAGGAGGCCCCTGGGCCCTCCCCGGCTCAGGGGGGACGGACACTGCCCCCCCAAGGCCGAGACGAGGTCCCACAGATGACGAGAGCCAGGCAGGGGGGCCGTGGTGAGGAGCCCGCCTGGCGTCAGCGCACAGGGGCCTGCTGTCCAACAGAGCAGGGCTCCCGTCGTCCTGCGCTGATTGCTGGCACCACCGCCCAGGGCCCCGAGCCCTGTCTCTGGGGCCTGACCTGTGCTAGTTCAGCAGGCTGGCGGAGACCGAGCTCAGACCTGACTGCGAAGAATGGGCCCCCAGCCCAGCAGGAAGCTGAGGGGCCCCCTGTGGGCCCGCTTGCTTCCTCCAGCTGGCCCCGTGGGATTCGGTGCAGGCCTCAGCCACGGCCCTGGAGGAGCCGCGTGGGTTGGGGTGGGGGAGGCCGAGGCCCCTGGGCTGAGTGCTGACAGTGAGGAGCCCGCAGAGCTGGGGCAGCAACCTGCCCGGCCGGGCGCCCTGGGCCGGGGCTGAGCCCCCTGCTCGGCTCCTCCTCCTGGCCAAGGCTGGCAGGAGGAGCAGGCACCAGGGCGCAGCCTGGAGGCCACCAAGGCCTCCCCCACCTCCTCCATATGCTGCCCTTGACTCCCACAGTTGGCTCCACCACAGAGGGGCAGAGGAACCTCTGATGATGGGAGGACCGAGGTTCAATTCTCCCTCCCCTGCCTGGACAGACGGGAGACTGATGGAGAATCAGGTGTTTGTCCTTCCCATCCAGTTGACCTCCCTACGCTTCCCTCCATAGTAGCGGAGGGGACCCCAGACTGTGAGGCAGACACCAGCAGGACAGGAGGTGGGCAGGTGTATCCATTGCGCGGGGCGCTCCCGACAGACAAGTGGGTGCTGGGCCCCTCCTGTTGGCTGCCCACCGCCCGGCTGGGACCAGTGCTGTGGCCTCCCCAGCCGCTCCGCCTCCTCAGGTGTATTTCCTGTACCCGGGCCCACTGCCCACGGCACAGCCCACCAGGCAGCCGGCCTGACAGCTGCAGGCCAGAGTGGAAGGCTCAGGAAGGGCTGGGCACCCCAGGGCGCAGGGGGAGCCCTGCCAACAGCTGCCCTGTGCTCCTGGGCCCCTGCTGTGCGGGCCCGAACCCCGTGACCCCCGGAGGACCGGTCAGTCTCGGGCTCGGCCTGGTCAGACTCCCTGCTCCTGGCAGGGGAGGCGGTCACCGTCACTCTGGGCTCCCTGTGCTAAGGGCAGATCAGCTGGGCTCCCGGGAGGAAGGGTCCGTCATCCCCACCAGCCCCGACTGCGTGGGGGCGGGGATTCCAGGCAGGCCCTGCACCTTTGTTCCCTTCACGGGGGCCTGCTGCCGCCCCAGGCTTGTGCCCCCGTGGACTGCCCTTCGCCCTGGTGCTGCCTCTCAGGTGACGGCTGCAAGGACAGGGAGCCTCCTGTGAGGGCAGTAGGATGGGCACGGTGACAGTGAAGCACCTCTCCCGCGGGCAGAGCAGACCCTCAGGTGAGCCAGCAGGGCCTCGGGATCTGGGCTGCTGGACTCGGGGGAGGCATCTCAGGTGGGGACCCGAAAGTGCCCCCATATGGGGTCTGGAGAAGGGGCCACTTGGGAGGGGCCTGCCTCTCCCGGCTCCTCTGCAGCCTGAGCCCTCCCCAGGGCGCGCTGCCTGCTCCTGACCGTGGTCGGTGGGGAAGGCACCCACCCCTCACTGAGTCCAGGAAGGAGCCCCTGGCGGGACAGTGGGGCTGCCGCGTCTTCAGCCGGGCCGGGCCTGAGCCTGTGTAGCACCTCTGAGCCCCGCCTGGAGAGTGGGATATCCTCTGTTCCCAGCGAGGACTCCTGCAGCCTCGCCTTGTGACTCCCGTGAGGCTGGACGGCTGGGTGACCGCTGGGCCCGGGCAGACCCTGCCGCGCAGTGCTGAGTGATGGCGCACGCACCCTGTGGCTGGACTTGTCGAGAGCCTAGGGCACTGAGCTGAGACCTTGGCACCGCGCTGCCCAAGGGTGGTCCCGCGGTCCCCAGAGGGGCCGCCCCCCAGGCTCCGATCCCCCCTCATCAGGCCAGGCCCCTTGGCCTTTCCCGTCTCCCATTCTGTAGGGGCCCCTCCACCTGCCTGGATTCTCTAGGGCAGTCGTCAGGTGTGGGGAACCAGGGCGGCCTCCAATCCCCTGAGCCCGGGGTCTTGGCTCCTCAGACGCCAAGAAACAGTCCCGACAACCTGAGCGAGCTTGGGAGCATCTTCCCCAGAGGAGCCTCCAGACAGGAGCGCCCCCACCCACGACCTTGAGACCGTAGCCCCACAGGACTCCGGACAGCACTGCTTGCAGGCGCTGGACTTGTGCTGACTTCCTGCACAGCAGCAGGAAACCGATGTGCTATGTAGTTCACTTTCTATTTTATGGTTTATTTCCTGCTCTCTCACCCCCTCTCTGGTAGATTGTATTTTCTAGAGATGCTGTGACTGTGTAGTTTTTCCTACAGACTCCATGGGGGATGGTGTCTGCCCCCTGGATATAAGCACTGCCACCTCCACGCCTGGCTCCCTTGGACACTCACTCTGAGAACCAGCCGCCACGCTGTGAGGTCTGCCGTGTGTGGATGCTGGTCTGGCTACGGCCCTGTAGTCTGCCGGCCACCAGCTGTCCTGTCCCTCAGCCTTCAAGTCCTCCCAGCCGCCACGGTCCAGCTGCACCCAGGATGACCCGTCCACTGCAGAGCGCACGTGTGTCTCTTTCCCACCAGGGACCCCTGGGCCACCTCCTTGGTGGAAGGTGCCGGAAACTGCCCCTGGACAGGCCGCCTGGCACACAGAAGGTGCTCAGTAAAGACGTGGGTGTATTTATTGAGCAGCCTCTACGCGGTCCCTGTGGCTCCCTGGGTCCGAGTGCTGGTGGTTTGCTGGGGGCGGGGAAGCGGGGGGAGGCCCCCAGAGGGCGAGGAAGAAAAGGAGCCTTTTCTGGGCCACGTGGAATTGGCGCATCCTCTGCCGGCTCCACTGCTGGTCTAGGGAGCCACGGCTGGGCCTGAAGCACTCCTGAGTGCCGTCTCTGGGGGCTGCGAGCCTTTCGTGGCAGAGAGGAGGTGGCCCTGGGCCCTCGTGGCCTCTGCCCCTGAGAGTCAGTTGAGAGGCCCTCCTTGAACTTGCCTGGTCCCAGGCCACCAAGTGGCGAAGAGGTTTTTGAAGAGAAAGGAGCGAGCCTGAAGCCCGCAACCCAAGTCAGGAAGGGGCAGACTTTCCCTGGGCTGGGAGAGCCCATCTCGCCCGCAGTGCAGGGCGCCGGGGGTTCGGGGCCTGTGTATGGGGGCGCTCAGCCCCTCTCCCAGCCCCCTGGCAGTGACTCAGGACAGAGGAGGGCTCAGCCGCCACCACGAGAAGCCAGGGAGCAGACTCCAGGCCCCTCCACCCTCCAGGGCTCCTGCTCCTGAGAGCTTAGGCCAGGCCTGCAGGCCCAGAGACCTTCTGGGAAGCCAGTCTGACCTGAGGCCAAGCCCAGGACCGGAGAACTTACCAAGGGCCTGTGGCAGTCAGTGCCATGGGTGCCTCGCTTGGTCCCAGGCTGCCCAAAGGCCCCTGTGCCTGTTCCCAGTTCTGAGTGCAGTCTCTACAGCTGGCCCTGCCCTGGGTCCCTCTCCCCTGGGGACAGACAGTGACAGGCCTGTGAGTATGACTGGGCAAGGGGCTGGCTGGCTCTGGCCCGCACCCCGGAGCACCACATTTTGGGGCCAGATGCGGGGCAGCTGTCCCTGACTTAGGGTGGCTGAGCGCAGGCCTCACGGAGGTTTGGGGTGAGGCGGGGCTGTTCTGCAAGGCCTCCCTGGCTTTAGCAGCCTTACTGCACCTCTTAGGACAAGGCGTGGCGACTGGGTGGGACTGGGGGTGCCACAGAACTCGGGAATGGCTGCGGTTGGTGGCCCTTGGCCTGGGGCCAGGAGCTGTGAGGAGGACCCCCATCTGCACCAGCCTGGCTCCACCCAGCACCCTCCCAAGCTTGGAACCACACTCTTGCCTGGTCCAGCAGCCTGGCTGAAGCCACACCATGAGGAGCAGAGCCCAGGTGGCCAGTGCAAGGGCTCGCTCCATCTCAGAGGGGCAGATGGACCACCAGCTTGCCATGCGGTATCTCCCCTCTGAGCTGTGGCTTCTCTCTGAATGCCAAGGGCTTTAAGTTCAGTCGCTCAGTGTCTGACTCTTTGCAACCCCATGAACCGCAGCATGCCAGGCCTCCCTGTCCATCACCAAACCCCCGGAGTCCACCCAAACCCCTGTCCGTTGAGTTGGTGATGCCATCCAACCACCTCGTCCTCTGTCATCCCCTTCTCCTCCTGCCCTCAATCTTTCCCAGCATCAGGGTCTTTTCAAACGACTCAGCTCTTCGCATCAGTTGGCCAAGATATTGGAGTTTCAGCTTCAACATCAGTCCTTCCAATGAACACCCAGGATTGATCTCCTTTAGGATGGACTGGTTGGATCTCCTTGCAGTCCAAGAGATTCTCAAGAGTTTTCTCCAACACCACAGTTCAAAACCGTCAATTCTTTGGCGCTCAGCTTTCTTTATAGGCCAACTCTCACATCCATACATGACCCCTGGAAAAACCTTAGCCTTGATGAGACAGACCTTTGTTGACAAAGTAACGTCTCTGCTTTTTAATATGCTGTCTGGGTTGGTCATAACTTTCCTTCCAAGGAGAAAGCCTCTTTTAATTTCATGGCTGCAGTCACCATCTGCAGTGATTTTAGAGCCCCGAAAAATAAAGTCAGCCACTGTTTCCACTGTTTCCCCATCTATTTGCCATGAAGTGATGGGACCAGATACCATGATCTTAGTTTTCTGAATGTTGAGCTTTAAGCCAACTTTTTTACTCTCTTCTTTCACTTTCATCAAGAGGCTTTTTAGTTCCTCTTCACTTTCTGCCATAAGGGTTGTGTCATCTGCATATCTGAGGTTATTGATATCTCTCCCAGCAATCTTGATTCCAGCTTGTGTTTCCTCCAGCCCAGCATTTCTCATGATGTACTCTGCATATAAGTTAAATAAGCAGGGTGACAATATACAGCCTTGACATACTACTTTTCCTATTTGGAACCAGTCTGTTGTTCCATGTCCAGTTCTAACTTGCTTCCTGATCTGCATACAGGTTTCTCAAGAGGCAGATAGGGTGGTTTGGTATGCCCATCTCTTTCAAAAGGGCTTTAAAGGGAGCCCCAAACCTGGCAACACACGTGCCCGAGCACCCAGGCTGGGGCCATCCCTGTGGGAGGAGAGAGGAGCTGGGTCACCCCCATGGTACATTAAAAAGTGAGGTTTCACTCACCATTGTGACAGTTTTCTTCTTATAAAATACTAGACACTTGTGAGGAACAGGGTAGAAGCCCTGATAGATAAATGCTCCCCAGCACATGGGTAGGCTGCCCCTGGTGATGTCCTGCCTATAGTCCCTCCAGACTTTTCCTTCTGTGCATAGATAGTCGGTTGCATTTAAGAATGAATTAAACTGTAGAAGTCATATAATAGTATAGAGAATGGGTGGAGGGCTCTCTGGGTCATGCCCCCCATCTCAGTTGACCCTAGAGGGCCCCTGCTCAGGGCACACCTGTGGCTCCACAGATAACTACCCAGTCACCAAGCCCTGGGGAACCAGCCACCTCTGCTCTGCGAGTCTGGCTCTCAGTCCGGCTCTCAAGGCTTCTCATGGCGCTGGAGGCCTCCCACCTCCGCCCACCCCCCATCCCTGCCCCCACCTAGCTCTGGGCCCCATTCTGGGCCAGGAGGCCAGATCTGGGCGGGTGGGCACCTGGGGGCGGATTCCTAACGTTTTGTCGGCCTGGCAGCCCTCCAGCCCTGGGCCAGCCCCCGCTCCCCGCCCGTGCCGGGTCGGTCCAGCCCTGGAGCCCCAGGCCCCACCAGCCGCGCAGGCTCTGGCCCCCACGCTCGGGTCCCTGGCCCCGTCTTCGCTGCTCCACGCGCGACTCCCTCTCCACCTGCACCGCACAGCGGGGCACCGGGCGTCCGGCGGTGAATCCCGCCGCACCGAGGTGCCAGCAACTTTGTTGACTAAATTCCTGAACCCGCCTGAACCGCGAAGCTAAAAATAACCAGCGCTCCCGCGCAGCGCCCGGCCAGGCCGCGCAGCGTCACCCGTGTTGAGAGGCCGGAATGTCCCGGCGCCACTAGGCTAGTACGCTGGACGCGGGCTCCCCGATGGACCGACAGAAAAAATCCTGGGAGGGGGCTGCGGGATCACGGCCAGTCGGCGGCAGGAGGACGAGGTCACCGAGGAGCACCCCCTGCTCCCCGAGACTCTTGCCACTCCGTGGCGGACGCGAGGCCTCGGAGGCCGCAGGCCTGGCCCCGCGCGCCCCGCGCGCCCCCGGAGCCCCAGGTCCTGCCCGTGCAGCCCCCCGAGGCGGCCACCAGAGGGCCCTGCCCCTCCTCTGCTGGGCGGCGGGTCACCACCCCTTCCCACAGCTGTTCCCCGCAGGAGATTGACAGCTGGGCTCCCGGTTGCCATGGGGATATGCAAACGAAGTGACGGATCTGGGGCTCTTATTGGCCCGGAGGCGCGTACTCCTCCCAGAGAGGCGGGCCCAGGCGTCCGGCCCTATAAAGGGGTGCGCGCGGCGCCGAGCTTGGCGGTAGAGGCGGGGCCGGCCGTGCGCGGGCGGAGCGCGGGGAACCCGAGCAGCCCGAGGCGGTGGCTGCACAGCCGCCTGCCCGGCTATCGCCGGGCCGCTGGCGGGGGGAACAGGGGACCGCGGCCGGCCTGCATCCACCGGGGAGCAACCCAGGGTTGCGCGAGAGGCCCTACCGGCGGCGTCCCCATTGGCTACCCCAGAGTTGGCCGCGTGAAACTTTTCGCCTCTCGCTTCGGCTCGAAGCCCGCGCCCCTCGCCGCCCGGACCCACCGCCTGTGGGAAGCGAAGGGGGGGGAGAGGCCCGCGGCTCGCCCCCCCCCCCGCCCCGCCTCCCGTCGGGGCTCAGCCGGGCGAGGCTGTGGGGCCCCCCAGGCGATGGCCGCGGAGCTGGCGATGGGCGCCGAGCTGCCCAGCAGCCCGCTGGCCATCGAGTACGTGAACGATTTCGACCTGATGAAGTTCGAGGTGAAGAAGGAGCCGCCCGAGGCCGAGCGCTTTTGCCACCGACTGCCGCCCGGCTCGCTGTCCTCGACGCCGCTCAGCACGCCTTGTTCCTCCGTGCCCTCTTCGCCCAGCTTCTGCGCGCCCAGCCCCGGCACCAGCGGCGGCGCGGGGGGCGGCGGCGGCGGCGCGGCGCAGGCCGGGGCCGCCCCGGGGCAGGCGAGTGGGGGCCCCGGAGCCGTCGGGGGCGCCTCGGGGAAGCCGGCGCTGGAGGATCTGTACTGGATGAGTGGCTACCAGCACCACCTTAACCCCGAGGCGCTCAACCTGACGCCCGAGGACGCGGTGGAGGCGCTCATCGGAAGCGGCCACCACGCTGGGCACCACGGCGCGCACCACCCAGCGGCCGCTGCGGCCTACGAGGCCTTTCGGGGCCAGGGCTTCGCGGGCGGCGGCGGCGCGGACGACATGGGCGCCGGCCACCACCACGGCACCCACCACACCGCCCACCACCACCACCACCACCACGCCGCCCACCACCATCACCACCACCACCACCACGGCGGCGCGGGCCACGGCGGCGGCGGCACTTCCCACCACGTGCGCTTGGAAGAGCGCTTCTCCGACGACCAGCTGGTGTCCATGTCCGTGCGCGAGCTGAACAGGCAGCTCCGCGGCTTCAGCAAGGAGGAGGTCATCCGGCTGAAGCAGAAGCGGCGCACGCTCAAGAACCGCGGCTACGCGCAGTCGTGCCGCTTCAAGCGGGTGCAGCAGCGGCACATTCTGGAGAGCGAGAAGTGCCAGCTTCAGAGCCAGGTGGAGCAGCTGAAGCTGGAGGTGGGGCGCCTGGCCAAGGAGCGGGACCTGTACAAGGAGAAATACGAGAAGCTGGCCGGCCGGGGCGGCCCCGGGGGCGCGGGCGGGGCCGGCTTCCCGCGGGAGTCCTCGCCGCCGCAGGCCGGGCCCGGCGGGGCCAAGGGCGCGCCCGACTTCTTCCTGTGAGCGCGGGGCCAGGAGCCCGCGCCACCGCGGAGTAGAGGCTCGCGCGGGCGGCCGGGGGCCTGGACTTGGACTCCGCAGCTCAGGGAGAGGACGCACGGCCGCGCCGAGCCTCCCCAGCGCGCCGGCCCCCGCGTGAGTGCCACCGCCTCCGGCCGAGCCGGCCCCGCGCGCCTCGTCTGCAGGCGCCGGACAGAGGCCCGTCCCTCGGCGCGGCCTCCTCGCTCCTGGCCTGCGCACCTCCCGGGTCGCCGTCCCGACGCTGCTCCAATTCCTCTGCTCGGAGCACGGCGACTCCCAGGAAGCTGGACCGGGTCGAAGTCCTTCCTGGCGTCCGCTTATACATACGTGGAGCGCGGTTGTGCGCCCGACCTTACCCGGACCGCCGCGGGCAGCCCGCGCCGCCTTGCACTCTTGGTCTCCTTTCTTTCGGCCTCCCTACCCAGACCTTTTGTACTCCTTTTTGAAGCGGTCTTATTTTCGAAGTATTCGTATTTATTTTGCTCCGTGATCAGAAAAGGAAACCCCGGAGAAAGCTCCCTTCTTCCCTCCGCGGTTGCCCTCGGATGTCCGCGTGTCCCAGCATGTGTCGCTCGCTCGGAGGGTCCCGGCCCCTGCCTGCCCGCTTGCCCGCCTGCCCCCCACCCTGCCACTGGTGTCCCCTAGAGATTGACGCGGAGGAGCATTATCTAAGCTGTGTTCAGTCCTGCTGCCCTACTGTACTCCACGGGGGTGGGGGGGGGGAGGAGGGGGGAGCTGGCCGGGACTCCCGTGCTGCTATTTCTCTATGCACCAGATCCTATTTATGACTCCTGGGGAAATATATCTTATTTTAACCCTCAAGAGAAGTGGGGAAAAAAAAAAAGTAATGCACAGTATTTCTAGCAGAAAAAAAATTTTTTTTGAGAGGAGGTTTCGCCTGAATCTCCTGGCATGGGGTTGGGTGGAGAAAGTGTTTTTATTTTAATTTAAAATGTGTTTCGTTTTGTTTGTGGATTCTTTTTTAAACAATCTGATCACTTTTGGAGTGGCTGGAAGAGAGGGAGGGGAGGCAGAGCTCCCGCCTCTGAAAGCCCCCAGCCCCGGACTGCACCCCTGCACCCCGGCCTGGGCTCCTTCCGTGCCTGCACGTGGGGGGCCCGGGAGACACCAACTTCTTGCAAGTTTTGTTGTGTTGTGGGGTTTCGTTGGGTTCTTTTTTCATTTGCTATGAAACTGAGGAAAGAAAAACACACACACACAAAATAAATTCATTTAGATCCAAAAGTCACTGGAGCCTGGCTCGTTTTTCTGTGGTTTTCGTTTCTGCCGTATTTCATCCTGAATAGAAAGAAAAGGAGTTTCCCGAACTAAGCCCTGCCTTAGCTCCAGGTGACCCACCCTGGCTGAAGGGGGGAGTGGCCAGAGTTGTTTAAAAATGCTGCAGTCTGGGCCAACTGGCAGGAACCTGCCCCCTGAGCTGCCCCGTGGGGAGGAAGCCGCACAGCGAGGCCCCGACCCCCATGACAGCCCAACGCAACCCCGCGCTCAAGGCCACCCTTGGCAGCACAATGTGTCCTGGGCAGGGCAAGCGCTGTCCTCAGCTCTTCTGAGGCTGCGATCTTCCACCTGCAGGACCAAGGCCTGGACTGCGGGAGCAGCGGGCAGGGCGGCACCCTGGAAACTTCGCCCTGGGGGGCTGGGGTCAGCTCAGGATGCTTGACCAGTACTGTCTGTTCACACTGGGATGGGGGCAGGGTCCGGTGAACCCTGTGGTTTGCACGTTTGGAGCCCGCCGGCCTCCGCAGAGCACCCAGCTTTTCTGTCTGGGGGCACCAGCTCCTCCTCTGGGCTGGGAGAGCTGCGGTTCCCGAGAGGACATCACCTAAATTGGTCTCAGAGTCTCAATCCGAGAGGCAGAGCAAAACCGAGGGCCGCCCCCTTCCTCTTTGCTTTAGAATGAAACTTAGAACCAAGATGCTGGGTCTCCGAGAGGAACTGAGCAAAATCCCCAAACACAGGCTGAGCACCCTAACCCCCCGGAATGGAGCAGGCTTCTCTCGGTGGGCAAAACTGCTGCTGCAGAGAGAAGTAGAAATGCAGGGATGGGGATGAATTAAGGGTAGCTGGGGAGGCTGCAGCGCGGCCAGGGGGCACCAGGAGGGTCCTTGCCGGCCTGGCCAAGGAGGGCCCAGCGTCTGCGTGCTTGGGAGGGCCGGGCTGCTGGCTGGTGTGGGTGAGGGCACCTTAGTTTTCACTGCTGTCGCCTAAGGAGCCACTGGGGAGTCCTCCTGGCAGAGAAAGCAGGTTGAGGGCTGAGGGCCGCGGGCCCGACGGTATTCTTTAGGGGGAGGGAGCCAGGCTCCCTGCAGCACCCCAGGCCTCCCAGAGCCCAGTTCTTGGGGCCTGAATCCAGCGCAGGGGCTGGGGAGGCCTGGGAAGAGGGGCCACCCCACCCGCAAAACGAGCCGCAGCTTAGGTTCCTGCTTGGGCTTCTCTGCAGGGCAGGCCGGCCGGAGCACGGGCTGTGTGCCGGGTTTGGTTTCACTTTCCTCTTCTATTTTCTTTTTCCTCCCTCCTTCCCTCTTTCCTTCCTCCCCCGCCGCCCCCCCCCCCCACTTCTTTCCTCCAGTTTTCCCTCTAAGATAAAATGGAGAAGACAAACGAACATACAAGACGTGGAAATTATTCGGGGAGACAGGAGGAGTGCTCATATGTGAGTTTAGGGACAAATCTTTTCCAGAAAGCTTTTGATGGGGTGCAGACCTCCTGCAGGAAAGCAGGCAGCCTGTGGAGAGCAGAGCAGAGGCCCCCACGTGCCCCCTCAGGGCGCCCCCTTCTAGCGGGGCACAGCCCCTATAGGTGCTGGGGGCTGAACCTCTACCCTCCCCAGAAGGATTGCTGCATCCAGGGGGGGCCCAGGAGGGAGGTGCCTGGTGGAGGGCCACCACCTCACCACACCTGGGGACCTCGGGCATGCTCAGTGCTTGGGCGTGTCTGTACCCATGTGTGTGCCTGTAATATCTGTGCCCACCTGTGTGCCTGTGATGTGGGTTGCATCCTGTAGGTGTGAGGGGCAGTGACTGCACCGAGACCCCGGAGCCACCTGGACTGGGCTGAGAGGGAGCTGGTGGGGCAGCGAGGGCCCCGGCCTGGGGTGGAGGGCGCTGCCCGTCCAGGCTGCAGGACACACCCCTACTCAACGCCCAGGTCCCTGGGCTGTCGTGCCCGCCGGACGTTCAAGGGCTGCGCTGTCCCAGCGCCTTGGGCGTGGCAGGGAGGCTCACACCGCCGCCCTGTGCACTCTGGGAGGAGGCTTCCTGAACCATCCTGCAGACAGAAGCTGCACCTCGCAGCCTTGGGCCCACCCCCGACCCCCTACCCTGCCCCCACCTCTGGGGGGGATTTGGTTTTCACTCCTTTGTGACTTCATTCAGTGTGAGTCCCAACTCTGCCTCGTCCACTGGGGACCAGAGGCTGGACCAAGATCTCAGCCCTGTCCGGAGCGGGGAGAGATGGCTGAGTGCCTGGAGGAAAGGAGGGGTGGCAATTCGGGGGGACCTGGGACGTTAGAACAGATCTGGGGCAGTCTGGAGGGCGGCATGCACGCAGTGTTCCCGGGGCCAGAGTCGCCCTCCTGAGGCCTGGGGGCCAAGAGTGCGGCCCTGGAGGGGACAGGGAGGCGCACGCACCCAAGCACGCTGGACACGACACTTGTCGACTCATTACACACGCGACACACACGATCCACAAGCAGATGGGTGCACACCTGTGGCCAGCACACACTCCCCTAGGCTGCCCCACCGCAGCGAGTGCCTCCCTGCCCGCTGGGATCCCCAGGGCTACCTGCCCCAACAGCCCCAGCTCCTGGGCCAGGGAGGCTGCCTGAGCTGAGAACTGGTCACCAGCACCCCACCTCAGCCCTCCTCCACCGCCCGCCCACCGCGCAGGGCCTGCCCCAGCCTCTGCGGGCAGCAGCACTTCAGGCCCCGCCCCACACATAGAGCACCTGGCTGGGCCTCCCCCTCCACTGGTGCAGGGGTCCCTACACCCCAAACACACACTCACACTTGCCACAGCTGCCCGCCCTCTGCAGCTGGTTAAGGGCTCCAGCAAAAACCCTGAGCTGGGATTCCAAGAGACAGAGAGGCTCTGGCCCCCTTCCCCAGCTGCTGGCCCTATAGAGGGGGCTCTACACTGGGGGCACCCCACTTCCATTTGTAGCCCCCCCCCCCAGCCCCTCTCCATTTCCACAGCAGCCCTGCCCTCTGCAGGGGACTGTCTGGACGCCCCTCCCTGGCCTCCTATTTATAGCTGCTCCTGGGGTGGGGCCAGCCAAGGCCAAGGTGTCCGCCTGCCTCCCTGGCCTCCCCCTCCCCAGGATGGGCGCACACTCAGCCAGTGCATGGGAGCCTGGGTCTCCTCACCTCTAGCTGCTCCAGGGAGCAGACAAGCGGGAGGTTTGAGCTGGCCACACTGATGACAGGCTGAGTTGTCCCCAGCACTTGGAGGGGACAGTTGAGGGACAGGGAAGGGCCACCAGTCAGTCCTGCGGGAGTCCAAAGCTGTCCTCCTGCCGAGCACCTCGCCCTGCCTGCAGCTCTGAGCACAGGACCAGCCGGCTCACCTCCCTGGGTCAGCAGTTCCCCAGGCCAGAGTCTCCCCCACCCACTCGCTGGGGAGGCCCCGTTAGGGTGCTGGGAACTCGGCCTCGGCCCTGCCCGCCCAGATACAAGCCCAGCCCATTCGCCGCTGCCAGGGGACACTGGCCCCGGTAGAGAAGGGCCAGCCTGGAAAGAAGGGCCTCCTTTTCTCCAGGGCAGGGGGCTTATTCATTCACTCCGAACTATCCACTAGGCACCACTGCGCGCCAGGCCTATTCTTGGAGGTGAGGTCAGACCTGGGAGCAGGAAGCCCACCGCCTGGTCATATTCTGGTGGGAGGCCGCCCTCCAGCCGGGGCGCAGATCAGCTGTAGCGGCTGGCGCGGGGCGGGGGTAGCCAGCAGAGACCCACCGCTGACACCCGGGGCCCCAAGAACTGGGATGGAACTTTCCTGGCGGAGGGATCTGGGGCAGGAGAAGGTAACAGGTGTGGTGGGGCTGAGGTGAAGCGTGCAGGCGAGTGGAGCACTTTGCGGGTGGGGCTGCCTGCGAGGACCTCCAGGAGGGGCGCTGCGTAGGGAGCTGAGGGTGATGGCCCCTCGGGGCAGTGGGGGGCCGGGCCCGGGCTGCAGCGTCCCGAGGTGGCAGAGTTTAGAGCCGGAGCCCCCACCCCCAGAGGGCCCGGAGGACACTTCGCTGGAGGCCAGCCGGGGAGGGCCGGGGAGCCAGAGCCTGAACTGGGCAAGTGCGGGGCGGAGGAGCGGGGAGGCCGCCGGCAGAGGAGCGTCGGCCCGGGAGGCGGAGGCGCGCTCCCACCTCTGCGGGCCAAGTTCCGAAGAAGCAGATCAGCGGAGGTGGGCGAGGAGCGGCGGTGGGGGGCCAGGGTGGGGCGGGCGTCGGCAAGGCTAGGGGCGGCAGAAGGGCTGGGGCTGCCGTGCTGGGAAGGGTGGTCTGTGGGGACGGCCGGGCACCGCGGGCCGCGGGGCGCGCCCCCCATACCGTCCCTCGGACCCAGCCCGCCGCACACCTGCCCCGGGCTGTTCACGAGGCTGTCGCCGCCGGCGCTGCAGCGACGAGTCATTTGCGGTTGGCGGGCTCAGCGCCTGCCTAATGCGCGGTGACACCGCTCAGCTGCGGAGGACTCGAGCTGTCACAGCCGATTACCCGCGACCCGGCAGGAAAGGAGGCTGGGGGCGGGGGCGGAGAACAGGATGGGCGGCGACCGCGGGCGCGGGGCCAGCCAGGGGCCGGCCAGGGGCACCGGGCGGGAGCCGGGGCGGGGCCTCCCCGGCTCCTGTTTGTCCCCCGCCCCCTCCTTCAGGAGGCTTCCAGGTGGACCCTGCATCCTCGCCTAGGGAGGAGAACCGGGTCGGAACATCCTCACGACTCGGCTAGAACCCTGCTAAAATGCAGGTGCCTGACTTGCATTTCTACGGCGCTCAGACTGAAGTCATAGGGCAGGGGGCAGAGATCAGGTTTTCTTTGGGGCCCGAGTTGGTCGCAGGAGGAGGCAAGCGTCAGGGGTGGAGAGGCCGGCAGGGAGAGCCCCCAAAAGTCAGGGGGGTGGTGCCGAAAGAAGCAGGCGGTGGGTATCGGTGGGGGTGGGTGTCAGCCCAGTGCTGGCAGGAGCCAAGGGGGAGGGGTGTTCCAGCTGCCCGAAGCAGGCCCATGCCAGGCTCAAAGGCCCCTGCCTTCCCAGACCACCGTCCTCAGCCCCATCCCATCCCACTCCATCTCCTTTCCACTCACCCAGCCCCTTGGGCCTCCACTTGAACACTTGCATCGCTCTAGTTTGGTCCTGGCCCCCCAGGGGACTGGCCTCCCTTCTCTCCCACCGCCCTCCTCTGATGGCCCTCTGTCCCGCCCTGTCCTTAGAGGGCCCAGGAATGTCATGGACTGTCCAGCATGCACCAGGCTCCAGATCTCCTGATGGCCTCCTGGGAATGGTCCTGGCGTGGCAATGGCCCGTTCTGCAGATGAGGGGCTGGGCGTGGGGGCTGGGGCATGGGGGAGGAGGGACTGTCTTTGAGGAGGCTCAGTGGGGCTCAGCAGGGCCCCAGAGGCCAGATGATGATGCCCAGGTGCCCCATTGCTCTGCTAAGGATGGTCCCGCTGCCCCTTCTTCCTCAGTGACAGACCCGGGGGAGCGGCAGGGACCCCTTACGGCTTCTTCTCTGCAGGGCACAGGTGCCCCAGGGAGCGCTGAGGACACAGAAGGCGCAGGATGCGCCCTGCTCCCCTGAGACAGAAGGGGTTTTAAACACAACTGGCTGAGGTTAGGGCCCACCCAGAGCCTGACCCCAGCTTCTCCCTCCTGCTTCTGGTCTCTCCTCTTCAGCTCCAGGCAGGAGCTGCCTGTGGCTCCCTGGTGCCCTGACCCCCAGCTCCTGAGGGATCTGACCACAGCCCTGGGGCCTTAGGGCTCTCTGATTCCTCTCTCAGGAGGCTCTTCTTTCTTGTCGCCTCAGCTGACTCCGACCCTTTCCTAGTATCCCCTTTGCTGACCCCTGTGGTGCCCTGCTCATCCACCCCAGACACAGGCGGTAGACAGAGGGCTTTTCGCCAGGCCATCGGCAGTGAAGACCCCCGCCACGTGGCCAGCAGACTTGCCTGGGGCCACAACACAGCTGACCCCTCCCCAGTCCAGGACACCCCAGAGGGTGGAGTGGCCCTGGTGGGTGGTGGGGGATGGTCCCTGACCTGCACCCCTGGGGCGGAGGAGGCTTTCCTCCAGCGCTGACTGTGGAGGCAAGGAGGGCCGCGTTCCTTCCCAGGCTGGGACACGTGACTGCGGGTGTGAGTGGCAGAGGGTGTCGAGAGGTGGCACTTCCAGATGTGTGTCTCCGTGTGTGAGACGTTCTGGCTCGGTCGCCGCAGGACACGCGTGGAAGCACCGTGCCGGGACCTGTTACTCCGGGGCGGTCGGGTGTGAGCACAGCTTGGGAACAGCACAGCAGGGACTATGCTGGGGCACTGGAGGGGCTGCGCTGGGGGGCGGGTGCGGGCTCTGTTAGGAAGAAGCCCGTCAGCAAGTTAAGTAAATGACAGAGTAAGTCAGAGTGAGGCGAGCACCGCAGACAGTAAAATGGGCGGGCGGGGGAGTGGCAGGGAGAAGGGGTGGGGGAGGGTGTGGGAAGGGGTGGGGTTGGGGCCCAATCCCTGGGACTGTAGTGGAGGAGGGGGTGCAGGAGGGAGGCAGGGGAGGGCTGAGAGGAAGCTGTGGCTCAGAGGGGCGGGTGCCCTCAGTTTTCCTGCGGGTTTGCTTGGGGATGAAACGGGGCCGGGGTACAGCCAGGCAGGCCTGGCCTGGGGGCCTCACCCTCTTCCTTCTCCTGAGTGCAGGCACTCCTGGGTGCCCTGCCTGCCCTCATCTCAGCCCTCTGGGTTCTGGGGGCACTGTGCCAGGGCATGTGCCTCCCCGGGCTGCCAGGCTGGTGAGGTCTGGGCCAACAACTGCCCCATTCTAGCCTCAATCTCCTCTGTGGTTGGGGGTGACACAGATCTCCCTGGGGCTGCGGTGAGGGTAACTTTGGCCCCAGAGCCTCCACCCCCACAGTGATCAGAGCCTGTCCCTCCATCTCGCCAACCCCCCAGGAGAGCCAGGGTCAGAGTCTGGTTTGGGTGCCCCCAAAGGGCAGCCCCTCAGGCACTTTGTGGGTGCTGGCAGACACGCCACCAGCACCTGGACACCTCAAGAGTCCAGGAAGCACGGGGTGGTGTGGAGGGTTCCGCCTGGAGCCGTGCCTAGGCACTGGGTCATGGGAGTTTGGGTGGGCAGAGGCCAGGCCTAGGGGCCAGGTCGGGCTGGGGAGACACCTCCCCTGGCTCCCCAGGCTCCCCCACCCCAATCACCACCCCACCCACACCAAGGCCAGCGTCAGACCTGATTCTGTTCCCAGTCTGCTCCTCACCAGCTGGAAGTAGGAGGAGTGACTTCTGTGGGCTCAATCACCTCGTGGGTGGAAAGGACACTGAGCTCCCCTTGTCCACACCCGTGTCCACCAGGGTCCTTGTGAGGGATAAAGGAGAAAAGGTAAGTCCTCTGTCAGTCTGGGAAGGCTTCCTGGAAGACAAGGCTCTGCACAGAGGGGAGCAGGACATGTCTCTCCTGGTGCACTGGGGCAGGGTTTGCAAAAGGGGTTGCAAGCCATGATCACATTTGTGGAAGCCACCACCTGCAGGAGCCTCATGCCAGGCTCCTGGCCCCAGGGAGGCGGGCGGGGAAGGAAGACATGCAGGAGGGGCACCAGGCTGCCCAGTCCCCCACTCCTCAGAGCTCCTCCACCTCCAGTCTGGGACTGTGCCTGCACTGCTTTTGCCCAGACCTGTGCACTGGGGTTATTCTTGGGGGCCAGTCCCGTTCCCATCACTCAGCAAATACTGCTGAGTTTGGGGGGCTGAATTAAGTTGAATTCAGAATGTCTGAGGCGTGGACAGAAATTCTGAGGGTCATGTTGAGATTATGATCCAGGAAACCATGACTTACAGCCCCAGGCAACTGGCCCCCAATCCAGGGGCCAGATCCAGACCCCAAGACTCCTACTCCCACAGTCCAGGCCACTAATGGGGTAGCAGCTGCAACCTGGGTCAGGACTGGCCATGTGGAGTGAAAAGACACTTGATACATATGAGCTGGCTGGCTAGCTGGATGGATGGATGGACAGATAGAAAACTGGATGGCTGACTAGGAAGATGGAGGGCTAGGACAGGTGGGAAGACAGGAGGATGGTGGCTGGATAGAAGGATGTATGGATGGTTGATAGATGGATGGGTGGGTGGATGATGGATGAATGGGGATAGATGGATGGGTGGGTGGACAGGTAAGTGGATGCTGCACAAAGCTCTAGGGCAACTCCAAAACTATTACTCTCCCATCAGAACCTGCTTACCTCTGTCCCCTTCTCCCCTCTTTTCAGAGACCTCTTTGATCTTGCACTTGCAGATTCGAGAAGCCTATGGCACCACTGGGGTCCGCATTGCTCCCCTCTCCTCGCCCAGCCTTGCTTCTCTCTCGGCTCTCATCACTTCTAATACACCTTACTTTTTCACTCACTCCACCTCCCCTCACCACACAGTGTCAGCTCCAGGAGGGCAGCCTCTGTGTGACTTCACTGTTGGTTTCCTAGAGCTTATAACAGTGCCTGGCACAGACTACGTGCTTAAAAAGTAGTTGTTGAAAGGGGAAAACAGGAAAAGGGGGTGGAGAGATGGACCGACCCTGTGAGGGCTCCCCTCCGCCATCTCGTCCGTTCCTAGAGCACAGTTGCCCCCCGAGCTGGTCTCTGGCTCCTGCTGGGTTGCTTAAGAAGTACTGAGGCCCTCGTCTCCATCCACACCCTCAGCTCCCTCAGCTCCCCACCTGTGGCACTCTCTCCTCAAGGCTGAAGTCTGGGCTCTACCTGCTACCACCAGAGACAGTCCAGGGCCTGGCACACAGGTGGGGCGGGGGGCACAGGGCAGGGTCAGGCAACCCCCTGGCTCTCTGCTCTGTCCTACTTCGGGGTCCTTCGCCCTGCAAGTACCTTCTGGGTACAGGTAGCCTCCTGGACATCACTCACCAAGACAGGTCCCCGAGTGCTCTGGGGACAGACAGCCACTCTCGCCATATGCCCCCCTCCCCGATCCCAGGCTCAGCCACCTTCCCCCGAGGCAGACCTCTACCTCTGCGTGGCTGGGACAGGCTCTGCCAGCAGACCCTCCACCTGCCCGCAGGGTCCTCTTGCGCCCTCTGCGGGGCATCCTTTCTCAGGCTGTTGGTCCCACTGACCATCTCTCTCTCTCTGCTTCTCTGTCACGCTGGCCATTATTTTGGAGACTCCAGGCAGTGACACCCGTATCCCCGCCACCACGTCTAACAGAAGTCTGGGCTCCCAGGACTTGAGGGGTGCTCCTGCGCTGAGCCAGGATGGGCAGAGCTCAGACCCCTCCTATCGCCGGGCTTTTCCCAAGAGCCTGGGGCAGGAGGCCCCAGCCAGACGGCGGGGTGGCCAGCGGAGGCCAGCCTGAGCTGGCCAGGGCGCCCGGAGCTGGGTTTGCGAGGGGCAGGGCGGAGGGGTGCGCCAGTCCAGCCATGGCCCCTGGGCCTGCAGGTCCTTCGGGGATGCGGGGATGCAGGCAGTGAGGAGGGGGTCAGGTCAGCGAGCAGGGTGGCACTGCCTCTCCAGCCCGTGTCCCCATTAAGGGGACAATGGGAGAATAAGCACTTTTCTTTCTTCATTTCCCCGCTGTCTGCTAATATCATATTGATGGTAATTTCTCTTTAATGGGCTATTTGCGGTAATTATGATGCACAGAGTGAGTAATTGTATCTGACTCCCAGCGCCCACCAGGGCCTCGGGGGTGAGGGGTACCAGTCCTTGGCCCTCTCAGTTGGGTCAGCTCCACCCTCTCCCCGGGACCGGACCGACCTCCACTCCGTGGCCCCCGGGACAGGGGTCCTCTTTGGCCTCACCTTCTGGGGAAGGCTAGGCTCTCAGCTTCCCAGAGCGGATGGGAGTCCGTCGCAGGCCAGCGCAGGGGCCCAGGGCACCCCACCAGAGCCAGGACGGGGCTGCTCGCCTCTCTCCCTCCCAGGAAGCTTCAGGCTCCCTCTGGGTCTGACCTGGACTCCTTGCTCCCCCGCAGGGCCTTGCCGCAGGGGCCTCCTGGCCTCCTGCCATCCCCGGTGGGCGTCTCTCTGCTGAGACACCACTTTTGGCAGGGACTGCCTGGGGGCGCAGGTGCACAGTGAGGGGCGTCTCGGTCACTGCAGGTCGAGCTGGGAAGACCCCTGGGGACTCCGGCCCCACCTCCCACGTTAGGGAGCTGCCTCCAGCCCCTCAGCCCCACCTCAGAAGCCCTGGGCCCTACCCTGCCCCAGTCTCTCTTCTCCGCATGCTTGTCCCTCTGGGTCCCCGTCACCTCTGAGGCCCAGCTGGGCAGAGGGCACTGGGGTCCTTAACAGTGTGGCCTTACTGTGTGCCTGGGACAGGCCGTCTGGGACAGAGGTTAAAGGTCAGGTGGAGGTCTACTCTGGGTTTCCCCATATGGACAGTGAGGTCAGGAACCAGAAGCAGCCCAGAGCCCACCAAACATCCGCCCAGGTCCCTGGGGCCCACACCGGCGCTGCTTTTCCTAGACAAGGGCACCTTCCTTCAGCCTTGCCAGGCTGTGTTCAAGACACGTGTCACTCAAGCCTGTAAGAAGCATCCCAAGGCAGGCCCCTCACCTCACCATCACCTCTACCGTGACCATCAGCACCGTCACCAATATCACCACCCTGACCTTGACCATCACCACCACCATCACCACTGCCTCGTGTACCTCAGTGTCTACTGCAGACCTTGCTAGATTCATGATCATGTAGTTGGGAGATAAGACACAACCTCTTGTCATTTCTGAGAAAAACTAACGCCAAATTGACGGCTGTTGCCCACAGAAGAGTAGTCTCTAGGCTGGGCTTGTCTGGGAGGGCCATGAGGCTTGCCACTGTGGTTGGTTGTCCATCATAAATTGAACAGTTCGGCAGACAGATTGGGGGTGAGCATGCCAGGTGACCTGCTCCAGGCCCCAAGAGAAGAGGGCTGGGCATGGGTGTGGCCTCCACTCTGGGGACTCCAGGCCACACATCCACCCTGCCTGGGATGACTTCAGGTAGAAACTCAGGGACTAGAGGTGTGGAAAGGGTCACCCAGGGACCTGGGTGGGACCCGGGCTAAGGACATGGGGCTGCCCCCCACACAAGGGCTGAGGGGCTCCTGCCTGCCTCCCCTACCCCTCCACTCACCCGGCAACCCCCTGCTGCCAGGGTCTCCTCATATGTCTTTTCTGGTCAATAAACCTCGGCTCCTGGGGGGCCCAGGCTGATAACGCAGCCCCACCCCTGCCGGGCGCTCTGTCATAATTAAGCACATACAGCCTAATTAATTGAGTGGTCAGGATGCTAATTAGCAGCTTGATTGAGCCTGGAGGAGGGTGAAGGGCAGCCTTGGCAGCGAACGCTCCTCCTCGCTGGGCCGCTCTCTGGCTCTCCCAGGCTGGCCCCACCCTCAGGTCAGCCCTGGTCCTTGGGTCCCGTCCTTAGCGCTCTGCTCCCTGCGTCTCCCGGGTCTGGCCCTGGCCCTGGGCCTCTCTTGTCCCTCTCCAACCACTGCGGACAGATTGGCCCCCGGCCACTCTCCACCTCAACATCCCTGCCCAAAGGACTTGAGCTCGCCCAGTGGTGGGGAGTACGTCTCTCTGGAGATGGCTCTCCCAGGGAACACATGTCCTCAGGCTCCTGGCCACAGCCCTGACCATAGCTCTTGGCCGTGAGGGCAGCATGCCCACACCGCATGGCAGGGTCCTTGCCCTCTCTAGGGTCCTGACCCATTTGTGACCCTTGGGCCCCTCTGCCCTCCAGCTCGGCCTTCCCTCACTCCAAGCAGCCACGGAGCCACAGGGGACTGGGACTCAGTGGCCTGACAGGCAATGGCTTTGGGCAGACCCCCACACCTTTGCAGCCCATCTCTGAGTGGCCGCTTCCCCACAAGGTCATCGGGTTGAGTGGATCTGGGGTGGGGAGTGGGAAGACTGATGAAATCAGAAGAGGGACTTCCCAGTGGTCCAGTGATAAGACTATGAGCTCCCAATACAGGGGCCCTAGGTTTGATCCCTGATTGGGAACTGGAGCCCACATGCTGCAACTAAGAGTTCACACGCTGCAGTGACGATTGAAGACCCTGCAGAGGGCAACTAAGGCCCGGCAGGGCACAACCAAATAAGATAAAAAAGAAAAAAGAAAAGGGGGAGGGGGAGGGGAGGGGAGAGGAGAAGACAGCCTAGAGGTGGGGGGAACCCAGGGATCGGGTCTCTCTGAGAGAGCTCCTGTGGCCCTCCTCCAGCTCACAGTGCCTGCCCTGCACAGTCCGGCCTGGGGGTTTCCCGGTCCCAGGGCCCCAGGGCAGGAAGAGCATACCCGTCCTCTCCCTGAAGGAGCCAATGGGCAGGTGCGGAGGGTGGGACGGCCAGAGGATGGCCACACCCCCTCGAAGCCTCTGCTGCCTCATCTGTAAATAAAGTGGTGGGTGATGGGGAGCCTCCCTCTAGGGATAGGGGGGCCGGCCCCCCTCGTGGCTCTTTGCTGCTCAGCCCGGTTCCCAGGTGAGGAGAGGCGGCATGGCCTGGGGGGCCAGGGGGATCCCGCTAGCGGTCCTGAGTAGGGGCCACGAAGAGTGAACCAGCGGCAAAGTGCCCCCAGGCTCCTCGCGGCTCCGGGGCTGCGGAGGTCGGAGGTCGCTTACTAGAGGTGAAGAGCACTCAGGGTCCAACCCGAGGAGCCTGGAGGGGGCGCTTGGAGAGCTGGAGCCGGCAGCAGGCCGGCTTGGGGGCCGGAACGGGGCACACTGAGGGCCGCAGCAGGCAGGCGTGCTTGAACCCGAGGAGGCCCCAGAGCGGAGTCCTGGGAAGGAGCCTCTTTCGGCTCCGCAGAGGTTCCGGCACCGCAGCTCCGACACCCTCCCTGCCCTGTCCGCAGGGGCGTCACCTGGGACGAGCCCGGGGGGCGGGGACGGCTGGCCGTGGGGAGCGGCCGGGGCGCCCTCCCGGCCCTGGCCCCTGGCCTAGCGCGGCTCCACCGCAGACAGATGGCGGCGCGCAGGGTGGGGCGGATGGATGGAGGGGGTGTCAGATGGCGCCGCCCCGGGCGGACCCCCGCCTTCGCCGAGGACGCCCCGGGCCCCGCGCATCTGGAGGGGCCGCGTGCCCGCTGCGCCTCGCGGGTGGCAAGGGAGGTGACACGCCGAGCTGCCACCGCCGGTGCCCGCGGCTGTCCCGACGCGCCCGGGCGCGGCGAGGTGGGAACCAGCGAGCGGGAGGACGCAGCTGTCGAGTCGCAGCTGCGCAGCACCCGGCCGGGCCGCCAGTGCGCACGCGCGGCCGGGGCTCCCAGGGCGCCCGGGACCAGCCCGCGGGACACCCCCCTCGTGCCCTCCCCGTCCCTCGCCTTCTCCAGCAGGCTCTCGCTGCTCCTCGCGTCCCCCGCGGGCTCTGCCTGCCTCTGCACCATGGCACCTGCCCCGGGCTGCCCCTGTGGCCCAGGTGAGCTGTTTGCTCCCCACCCCTGCTCTGGGTGGCAGGGCGTGGGGCCAGGTGATGATTTAGGTGATGTACACTACATCCCTGGTGGTTCAGACGGTAAAGCATTTCGTCGCAATGCGGGAGACCTGGGTTCGATCCCTGGGTCGGAAAGACCCCCTGGAGGAGGAAAAGGCAACCCACTCCAGTGTTCTTGCCTGGAGAATCCCGTGGACAGAGGAGCCTGGTGGGCCACAGTCCATGGGGTTGCCAGGAGTCAGACAGGACTGAAGAGACTGAGGATGCACACACAGGACATCCGAAGACTAGGCAGGAAACAGAGGCTTAAAGACAGAAGAGGCGCAGCAACAAAGAGTTCTCCGAGGCCTCGCTGAACTGTCAGCCCGGCACCCTTGTCTCCTTGTCAGGAGGGGAAAAACACCCCTGTTTCCCTGGGAGCTGTCCCATGGGGACACCTACACCAAGGATCCAGCTAAAAGGGCACCCACCCTTAGGGCATGGATGGTGGGCCATCTTAGCTGCTTCCAGGCTGGCTGCCCCCAGATGAAGATGAGGGGTATGGGGCTGCGGGGGTGGGCACACAGCCTCAAAACACAGGGCAGGCCGGGGGTCCCAGGGCACTGGCGTTGCCCCTATGGGCTGGTTCTAAGGGTCCGGGGGAGGCACATCCCCTAATTCTTGCGGCCAGCTGAGCACTTGTCTTGAGCAGACTCTGAGCACAGACTTGTAGTCTGTGAGCCCCTGTGAGGCCCTCAGTGGGGTTGGGAGGGGGGTGCTGGAGACCAAAGAGGAGGTCATGGCTCCTGGGAGCAGGCAGCAGGCGGGCAGAGCAAGGGCTGGAGCCCTGGAGCCTAGGTCTGCTCTGAGCAGCCTTGCCTCCTGCCCTCTCCCGTGGGATGAGGGGTGGGCAGTGGGCTAGGAAGGCTTTCTGGAAGGAGGTGGTGGTCCCAGGAACTGGCTGGCTTGTGGATAATTGAAGCCGCTCTGGGATGGAGGCAGGAGGTGTGTGAGGGGCCGTTGGGAGAGGAGCACTGTTTCTGCCCAGGCCAGCCTACTGGGTCCCCGTTCCGAAGGGGGCTCCCTGTCCTCCTGGCTGCCATGAGTGGGCTCAGTGCTGAGGGTGGTCGACCAGGCCCGGGTGGGGAGGGGTGGCCACATGCCAGGGGTGGGGCGGTGGGAGGAGACCGCAGAGGGGCAGGTGCTCCGGGCACTGGAGACCATGCTGTGGTCCTCGGGAGAATGCTGCAGGCGGGGTGGAGACTGAAGGACAGGCGTGGGCGTGCTGCAGCCCAGAGACCTCTGTGCACAGTGTGCGAGGTCCCTGGGCTCAGACTGCAGAAGAGTCTGGAGGGTTTGAGAGTGGGGGTCGGGGGTGGGATGCTTGCCCTGGAAGCAGATGGCTACTGTGAGGACCTGAGAGGGGCTGTAGGGTGTGGCCTTTTAAAAACCACCAGGCCTGATGCACTTTTATTAAAATAAATAGAATTTCTTTCTGGCCTGCATTTGCTTTATTTTCTCAAAGCAATGAAATTCAGCTCAGTGTTTTCCTAATCAGATCTATTTGACCAAAGTGAAGTATATAATATTTATCACAACGTGTTGGTAGGAGGGAGGCGTTAAAAGGCTGAGAAGGGCCGCAGGCCCTCTCTGTAGGCTCCCCAGACCCCATGTGCTTAAGGGCAGCACCCACCACAGTGCCCACCCAGCACCAGGAGTCTTGGGGACCCCAAGGGGCCAAGGACCTGCCCAGAATTTGCCTTCAGGGTTTGGGGCTAAACTCATAGGGGCCAGGTTCACATGGCTGGATCACAGGGGCTGTGGACGGTGGAGGGACAGTTTGGGAGAGGGCTTCCTGGGGAGGTGACATGGGGGTGACCTCGCAGGTGACCTGCAGCTAAGGCCGAGAGGCCAGGGAGTGGAGAGGACAGGGCCTGGGGCACGTTCTCGCGGGCAGCACCCACACCCACCCCTGCCCTCGCCCTTGCTCTGGCCAGTGACGGCCCCTCAGTGGGCCAGGCCCTGGGCTCTGCAGAGGGAACTGGAGCCTTGGGCTTGGGTTTCAGGTCACTCCGCCGCGACATGAATAATGCAGCTGGCTGAGATTGGAAGGTGACCTCAGCCCGGGGGTGGGGGCACCTCTGCAGCCTCCAGCCTGCCCTAGCCTCCCCCTTCCCAAGCAGGACATCAGGTTCCCAGCTCCCGCCCTGCCTGGGCATCCAATTGGCTGCCCACCTATTCCTTGGCCTCCCTTGGCCCCCGCTGGGTGGCCAAGGTGGCGGGGGCAGGCAGGGGGCACGGCTGCGTAGGGAGGGGGCACCCACTCCTGTGCAGAGAGGTGGGATCCTAGCAGGGGTCCCATGGGCGATGAGGCATCTCACTCCTGGACCATGACATCCGGTGGAAAGAGGCCAAACATCAGGCTGAAACTTCCCAACCCTAGGACAAAGAGAACATCCTAAAAGACCGGGGCTGGGGTGGCCCAGGTCACAGGCAACGAAGGAAATCAGAAGGGGAGGAGCCAGAAGATAGCAGAGTTGTCCCAGAGCTGGCTTCTAGCCAGAGTGTGGGCTGGCTGCGCCGCGCAGTGGGGTGTAGAATCAGGACAGCTCAAGGTGTGCCAAGTCCCCGGAGGTTTGCCTTCCAGGGTACTTCCTGGGGAAGTGAGCAGACAGCAGCTGTGAGAGAAAACCAGTGAGGAGGAAGACATGGGTCCCCAGAGAAGGGAATCTGGCACAGGAGAGAGAGCCCCAGGGGGCAGCCACAGGAGCAGCAAGGTCATCCCGGGACGAGGGACGCCCTGCACGCAGAAGGTCCAGGATTGGCCTGGGGGAGGCCGTGGGAGTGTCACGCTGCTGAGAGTCACTGCAGGCACGGAGCCCTGGTGGGGGGAACTGGCTTCAGGAAGCTGGGGGACTCAGTGTCACGTGTGGACGGTCTACACTGCCACAATAAGGGCCCGCCAGAGAGTGCTGTAACCACAGGTGAGACTGTTGAGGATGTGGGCAGAGCAGGGTAGGGGCCTGGAGACCCCCCTGTTCTGAGGAGGAAGGGGACCACTGGCCGGGACAACTAACGCTGGAAAAATCAAGAGAGCCACGTTCACGGATTATTTGGAAATAAAGAGGAAAAACTGACCATGGGCACCCATGTGGAGGAATGGTGCCCCCCCCCCATCCATTGCCGGGGGGGATGCAAAGTGGTGCAACTGCTTTAGAAGGAGCTTCGTGGTGTCTCACAAAACTAATATACCCTTACCACAGCGTCCAGGGATCCTGCTCCTTGGTATTTACCCAAAATGAGCTGGAAACTTACATCTGCACAAAACCTGCACCTTCATAACTGCCAAAACTTGAAAGTAATCAAGGGGTCCTCTAGTAGATGAGTGGGGAAGCTGTGGTCCGTTCAGGCAATGGAGTATTAATGGAAAAAGAAATGAGCTATCAGTAGGGATAAATTAGGAGGTTGGGATTAACAGACACGTACTGCTGTATATAAAATAGATAACCAACAAGGACCTACTGTATAGCACAGGGAACTGTGCTCAGCGTTTTATGCTTCATTTCCTGTAAGGGAAATGAATCTGAAAAAGTATATATATATATAAAACAGAATCACTTTGCTTACATGTACCTAAAACTAACCTGCTATTGTAAATCAACTACGGTTCAATTTAAAAAAGAGAGAGAGATTTCTTCAAGGCAACAAAAAAGGAAGAAAGAAAGTAAAGAACTGTCAGCCATGAAAAGACGTGGAGGGACCCTAAACGCATGTCCCTAAATGAGAGAGCTAATCTAATTACATACTGTGTGATTCAGTCTCTATGACTGTTTTGGAAAAGGCAAAACTACGGAGATAATGAAAGGACCCGCGTTTGCCAGAGGTGTGGTGGGGAGGGAGAATGCAGGAGCCCGGGACTTCTCTGCCGTCGAACTCTCCTGAATGATACCGCGGTGGTGGGTACACGGGAGAGAGTGTGCACCGCCAAGAGTGACCCCTAGGGAAAACTAGAGACTTCAGCTCATAATGATAATGTATCAGTATTGGCTCATCGGTTACAATGCAAGTATCACATTAGTGCCATGTGCTGGGAAGGGATGAGGGGGTCCACGGAAACTCTACCTCCTGCTCATTTTTCCATAGACATAAAAATGCTCAAAGCGACTTCCCTGGTGGTCCACTGGTTAAGAATCTGCCTTGCAAGCAGAGGGCGCGGCTTCATCCCTGGTAGAGGAACTAGGGTCCTACATGCTGTGCGGTGCAGCCAAAAAAAAAAAAATGCTCAAAAGTGGTCTCTTAATTCTCTGTGTGTGGAGCTTAGTTTCCCATCCAGGGGTTGAATCCAGACCGCAGCAGGGAAAGCACCAACTCCTAACCACTGAATTCCCCCCAAAGTCTATGAATTTTATTTCTATATTTACCCCTGTCTAGTGGCAACCCACTCCAGTGTTCTTGCCTGGAGAATCCCAGGGACGGGGAGCCTGGTGGGCTGCCCTCCATGGGGTCGCACAGAGTCGGACACGACTGAAGCGACTTAGCAGCAGCAGCAGTTAGCTACCTAGCTATCAAAGGAGACAGCAAAATGATGTGGGGCCTGGCGTGAATGGATGGAGGGCTGGGGTCTCTGAGGGGCTGGGGCCCACCTGCCCCAAGGGGGCCCACACATCCTCCCAGCCCCTGTCTCTCCCCACGTCTGGGCCCTGCTCCCCAGATGAGCTGATCATCCCTGTCCCCCCCCCCCCCGGGAGGCTCTAACACAGGGAGGCATCTTGGTCAGCACCATGCTGTCCTGGACCCACCGGCCACCTGCTGCCCACAAGTGAGCCCTTGGCATCACAGTGCAGGGGTGGGGAGGGGGGGCCTGGGGGAGCTCAGGGCGGGGTGGGCCTCCAGCAGAGCAGCTCCCCAGCAACTCTGCTCCCCACCAGCCACCAGACCCCTCCTCTCTCACGTCTTCCTTCAGAAGACACAGGAACTGCCTGCCCACCCTTCCCCACCCTTGCTGGCCCTGACCTGGGCAGCCTCCCCCGCTGGCCCCTGGCCCCGGGCTGTTGCCCACTCTTGCTCAGGACCCTGGCGCTGGCAGCTTCCCCGACTGGAAGACTCCTGTCTGTAAGCCCCACAGGATCCTACAGACAGGAGGACAAGTGCCCACACTGACCCCTGGGACCAGGACAAGCCTGGAATGTGGGGAAGCTCAGGGCTCCTGGGGGCCTGGTCTCCCCTTCAGCTGGCAGTGGGCATGGCCTGCAAATGCCCCAGTCTGCACAGGACCTCCGTGTTGGCGCAGGGGTCCTCACCAGTCATCTACATGACCCAGCCGTGTACACGAACCTGTAACTCCGGTGTCAGGGCAGGGCCAGTTCTCAGGCACCCTTGGAGTCTCTGCTCCCTTCCTGACCTGGCCCCCCGCCCCCCCCCCCACAGGCTCCGGCCTGGAGCCGCCACGTGTGACTGTGCACTGCTGAGGCCTTCAGCTGTCTCCTGCCTGCCTCCTCATCACCTGGCAGGTGCCCAGTGGGCTTGTCCCCCATCTCCTTGAGCCTCTGACCTCCCCCTGCCTGGGTCCCAGCTGTGGCCTGTTGGTAGTTCCACCACTGCCCAGGAGGGAAGGTTTGACTGCTGAAGGGCTGCAATGACAGTGGGGTCTAGGGGTGCTCTCCTCTGGTTCCTGCAGCCTCTCCTGGGAGACCCTAAGCCCCCAGCAGAGACGGGCCCAAGGTCAGCCGTCTGCATATCGACAGTGTCTGTCCACCCAGGGCTGGGGGAGGGGCATACACGGCTCAATAAGGCCCATCTTGTGAGACAATAAATTTGGCTATTGACCCAGCAAGCAGATGTCGATAAATGAACGGTTAATATAAACATTGCCCTTCCCAAATTAATCCAGGCGCGGTGCAGGGGGCGGGCAGAGGGCAAATGGGAGGCTGAAATGTGAGGAGGCGGCGGGCAGGGCAGCTCTAGCCGGGCAGCCCTGGGGCCCTTCTGTGGCCCTTCTGTGGGGTGGGGCTGCTTCTCCCCTCAGGGTGTCTGGGCAGCTGCTGTCCAGTGTTTGGAGGGCAGCCAGATTCAGCAAATAAAATCCCAAGAGGCCTGGCCACAGTCAGATTTCAGATCAACAACTTCATTTGAGTATAAGTACGTCCCTTCCTGATTTGGGAAATACTTATACCAAAGAGTATCCATAGCCTGTGTAAAATGCGCATGCCTGTGGGGTCCTGTGGGGTCTTTACCTGAAGACCCTGGAGGGAATGGGAGCCCGTGGATAGGCAGGAGGGAAGTCTTGTGACCACAGGGCCCGGCAGGGTCCAGGCCGCCCATCCCCCAGGCCCACTCATCTCCACCAGCCTCCTGCAGGAGCGTGCCCAGCAGCTGCCAGCGGTCAGGGCGTGGTGCTCCAGAAACGCGGTGCTGGAGGGCTGCTGTCATCGTCGCGGCCCGACACCCCTCGGCGACTCTCACCCTGTGGCCCCTGCTTCCCCACCCACTTGGGGACCGCTTCCCGGTGGGGGATGGACATCAGCCAGCTTTGCGGTGGGCCCTCTGCAGCCGGGCCTTGAGGAACTCAGGGCTCAGGGCCTTGCAGCCGCCGGGAGCTCCCAGTCCACAGCTGGGCAACGCCCAGGGGGAGCCCTATAAATAAATAAACCTCGTCATATAAATAAACCACAGCCTGCCGGGCAGGCCCGAACTGGAGGCAGCTGCTGGGCTGGCCAGGCCATCACCTGCACCCAGGCCCTCACCCAGCCTCCGCAGGAGGAGCGAGCGGCCAGACGTTTCCGGTGGCTCCCTGCTCCCTGGGCCGGCGTCCACGCCCGGAGCAGCTCAGCCCAACAGGACCCACGGCTGCACCCTCCTGGGCTCTGACTGGCTCCCATGCACCCTCTAGCCCGGGTGGTGGGCAAAAACAGGCCTGGAGAGCCAGCAGGGTCAGCCTCGGGCCCCCTCCCGAGGGTGGGCCATGAGGGGTGGGGTTGCGGCCAGCTTGACCCTGGCTCCCCAAGGGCAGTGCATGTGCTCCGTCCACCAGCGGGCACGGGGCTGAGGGGTGGGGGCGGCCATTTATGCTGCCCATCCCGGCTTGGGAGCTGCCTCCTCTGTACAAGCTGCCCTGTCCTTCCCGGACGAACAGTCCTATTGAGGGCCCTCGGCCCAGGCCAAGGCGGCGGGGGCTGTAGACCAGTGATCACCAGTAGGTCAGTGATTGATGGGGGTTTGGGGGCCATGGCCTCGCCCCCAGATGGGCAGCCAGGGAAGCAGCTGTCAGCAGCTAATGGGCCCCTTGACAAATACGATCGAGGAGGCTGGGGGAGCTTTCAATCTGGCCCTGCCCCCAGCAGGGCCCCCAAGGGCCGGGCAGTTCCGGCCTGGCAGGCAGGGCTGGAAACCGGTGTCTGAAGACCCACAGGACAAGCCTCGCCATCTCGCCAGCTCTTCCGGCGGCCCTGGCGGGGAGGAGGGGGTGGGAGCTGAGTGCTGAGGCCCCTCCCAGCCTCACACGGGGATGCTGAGCTCAGGGCTGCGGCTGACCGAGGACTTCTGGGACTCTAAAAACCCTTTGGGCTGCCGGCCGCTGGAGACACCAGTTTGCTGCTGGACTATAGTTACGGCACCGCCTCCCCTCCACCGCTCCGCCTCCACCTGAGGGGTCCCCCTGGCTTTCCCCACCCTCCCGGGGTGAGGCCTGCCCCTCGGGCTGGGCGGCATTCCGGCCCTGCCTGGCCTTTTAGGCGCGGAGAGTCTTGGTTTGGGAAGGTGAGAAAGTTCTGGAGCCGGATGGTGGTACAGATTGTACAAGGTAGATGTGCTTAATGCCACTGAACTGTGCTCATAAAAATGGCTCAGATGGAGAAATTTATGTGAAATATATTTTAATATGATTTGAAAAAATCTAAGTGCACCGTGTCTCATGCCCTCAATGCCCACGCCCGGCACCTGGCCGTGGAGTACTAAGGGGTCTGTGCGCCTCACCTCTTCCTTCTATTCCCGGGCCCAGCAGGCCCTCCTCTGAGGATGTCCTGGGTGGGGTGGCAGTGGCCGAGGGAGCCTGGGGGATGCAAGTGGGCTGGTGGAGGGGGACAGGTGGTGTTTCAGGCCAGGCTGGGAGTGCAGCTCCCCCAGGACAGACTCAGGCTCAGGAGACCACCCGCTGTCCCTGTAGTGGAGGCTGAGACCCATGCTGGGGCTGCAGGAAGCGGGGCTGGAGGTGGGGGCAGAGGAGGGTCTGCTGGGGGACGGGCATTTTCTTGTTGACACTGGTTAATGCAGTCATGATAAAAAGCAGGCCAACTTTTAGATGGTCGTTGGTGATGGACTGGGAGGCTTGGCGTGCTGTAGTCCATGGGGTCGCAAAGAGTCGGACATGACTGAGCAGCTGAACTGAACTGGAGTTTTTCAACTCTGCAGTTAACCCACCCCATTCTGGGCAGGGCAGGTGGGCAGGTCCCCCAGGCATGAGACCACCTGGATGCCTGGCGGGGACAGGGCAGGCCGACCCCCAGGGTGGTCCTCACTGGATCCCCCTGTCACCCACAGGGCAGGTGGGGGGTCCTCAGGCCGGGGGAGGGGGGCACTTGAGACTGGCCATCTCAGGGATCATGGCTGTTGTCCTGATGAGCAGTGGGAGGCGGGGGCTGCTGACCTGGCAGTGCGGGGGTCCCACGGGGAGGGGGCCGGCTGCCCGCGAAGCAGCCAGCCCAGAGAGGATTTAGATGGCGCTCGCTCAGTGATCGATCCACCCCGGCGTCTCTTCCAAGGTGTAGAAAACTGCATGTTCTCCCAGTTAGAGAAATGGCCACGTTCCGGGGATAATTGATGGACCTTCCACTTCAGGAATATCCGTAAACTCCAGTTCCAAGAACAGGTAAACTCCAGTCCACATGCCAAGTCAGCCACAGGGGGCCATTGGGTGTGGCCCCCACACAACCTCCTTCCAGGGCAGAGAGTGAAGGCACCTCGCCCTGCCTCCTCCTGCCTCCACTCTGCACCAAAGTGGGGGTTGCCCACAGCAGGGGGTACGGTGGCAGACAGAGGGTGGGCCTGCCCTTCGGGGCTCCCAGTCAGACCCTAACCAGCTGCCTGAACGGGCCCAGAGGTGAGTGTCTAGGTCCACTGACTGCCCAAACGCTGTGTGACACTGGACAGGTCTCAGAACCTCTCTGGACACTAAAACAGAAGCTCAGGCTCAGCCCCGGGGACCTGAACACCTGTGTCAGGGTCCAGGGCTTGGAGGTCCAGTGATGCAGTGAAAAGGTCACTAGGCCACCAGGGGCACTGTGGGTCGAAGAGCCGAAGGCGGCGGTCCTGCTGGTTGAGGGGCCCCGGGCTGCTGTCTGAGGTTGCCCACCCCACAGCCTCTGACTGACCACGCCACAGCCCCAGCCACAACCCAGTCCTCACTGGCCGGCAGCCCCTTGGTGGTCCAGGCTTGCCCCCAGGCTGGCTAATCTCCTCCTGGAGCCCCTGTTCTAAGGGCAGGACGCTCTGTCTGATGGGCGAGCTGCCCAGGGAAGTTCAGGATGTGGTGGTGTGCGAGCCGTGTGTGGAGCTCAGGCAAGCCCCTGGGGACAGAGGAGGCGGCTGCCCGAGCAGGCAGGGCCCCAGCTGTCTGCCGGGGGCCGCTCACTGGCCCTGTCGTGAGCAGCTCGGTGACGGGGACTCCTCCTTCCACGGTCCCCACCCCTGAGACAGCTGTGTCTCGTAGGAGCTCCTCCAGGATTTCCCTGGCGGTCCAGCGGTTGAGACGCCACCTTTCAGTGCAGGGGGCGTGAGTGGGATCTTCGGTCCCACATGCCACGTGGTCCGGCCAAAAATGAGAAAGCTCTTTAAACAGAGTGGTCTGGCCCAGGAATTCCTCCCAGTGCCCTGGTGGGAGTTTAAGGTCTTGCCAGGCTCTTTTCCCCACAAGGCAATGCCTGAGAGGTGGGAGGTCAGCCCTTCAGGAGGCCTGGGGGCAAGGCCTGGCAGAGGCCCCCAGGTGGCTTGGGGAGGCCACCCTCTTGGGCCCTGGAGGCCACCAGGGAGACGGGTGGGGTGGAGAGGCCCAGGAGCCTACAGCTGACCGCCTACCCACCCACCTGGCTCCCAGGGCCTGCCCGCTGTGGCTGTAGGCCCGGCTGGCGTCCTGCTGAGGGTCCCTGAGGGCCGAAGGTCCCTGGGGGGCTGAGAGCAGCATAGCACGGGATGTTCTGCTATCGACTGATTGGACAGGATGGGGCCGGCCGGCCTGGGTCAGCAGATCCAGCCCCAGCTCAGGATGTCAAGTCCTGCCTGGCCATTGATCAGAGGATGCTGGCTGGGCTAGGCCCTGGGGAGGTGGGGCTGCCTGTGCAGGGTGATGGAGGTGCAGACTCACCCTCTGCCTTGTGCCCACCACACTCTGCTGGGCCCACCCTGAGGCCAGGGCATCCTTGAGGCTGCCTTGGCATCATCCCAGAGCTGGGGCCTGGCCCTGGCAGGGGTACCAGACACTCCTGATATCAGGCAAAGTGGGAACTTGTCTGTGACCTCTGAACCCTAGCAGGCACACTGCTAGCCTGTTCCGTGGGGCCCTGTGACCTGGGGGGCCTGGCCCCCTCCTGCATTGACTGGTTCTGGGCCCCCAGACCTGCCCAGGTATGAGAAGGCACAGGCCCGAGAACTGATGGTGCCCCCCTGGCGAGGGAGGGGTGTGATCGCAAGAACCAGAGCAGGAGGTGGCACCCGCAGGACCGGAGGCTGGGGAGGGGGCAAAAAAGGGAGCAGAGCCCCACCCCCCACCCCCACCAGGGCATGCCCAGACAGAGAGGGAGCCACAGGACAGAGCACCCAGCCCTCGCTGCCCTGTGCGCCCCACAGAGGCCAGGCCAGGCTCAAGTCACCTTGGGCCGCCCAAGGGATTCATGTTGGCAAGCGCCACCCCTGATTGATTATTGGGAGCAGGCTCCCTTGATGGGATCTGGGAGCCTCTGGAGCCAGGCGGCCAGGCCACCTGGAAAACCGCAGACGTGGTCTCGGCCCCCTGCCCACACCGGCCCTCCCGCCCAGATCTGCACCATTAATGAATTGGGATTTGATCCTCGAGACCACAGCCCGCCACTGCCCATCTGACTGTCTGGCTCCAGCTGGCGGGTGAGGGGCAGGCCTCACCCCCGCCTGCCGCCCTTCTGCTCAGGGCCGGGGGCGGTCACCCTCTGGGCTGGGGCTCCCCATGTTGGGAGGACTCCTGAGTGTGACCCACTCTGGCAGCGAGCCCCAGGGGCAGGGGGGTGTGCAGGGCCCAAGGGGTTTCTCCAGCTGCCCCCGCCCCGGGCTCCCCCTGCCTGGTTGACCACGCGCCGTTCTCCTCCACACCCGCTGTAAGGCCCTGGCCGGCACCACATCTGCCCCCAGACCCTCCTGGTGGCTGGACCCCTCTGTCCCCCCAGCCCGGCCTCCCGCCCCACCCCAGGGTCCCTCCCCTCACCTGCCTGACCTCCCCACTCACCCCTTGGGGGCAGGGACCAGGCCTGAGCCCCATCTGGGCAGCAGGGCCTGGCAGGGCGAGCCCCCAGGATGGTCAAGAGCATGCGAATGAATGGATGGTGAACAAGTGAGGTGAGCAGAGCCCCAGGAGGATGCCGGAGGGTGACAGCTCAGAGTCGAGGCTCCAGGAAAGACTGTAAAACACGACCTGGGTGTGGTGGGGGCAGAGTCAGGGAGCACAGGGCAGGGGACATGGCTGTCACTAGAGCAGCTTAGGCGGGGCCCTGAGGAAAAGGACTGGGGCAGGGGGTTGCCCTCTGGGCCCTGGGCTTTCCTGGGGGTCTTGCCCAACTGAGGTCAGGCCTGAGGGCACCCCTCCAGGGACACAGTGAAAGGAGGGTGCTGACTGCACCTCCTGGGAGGGTTAGAGGGAGCCGGGCTGCTGACAGATGCGGCTGTCAGACCAGCGGCGTTTCAAGGCAGGGTTCCAGGAGAGAGGGGAGAAATTGAGAGAGATTTGCCAATTTAATGGAAAGTCAATCAACCTGGCCTCCTGGCCCAGTGCAGGCCCCTGGCGGGCATGGCGGACCTCCCTCCACTGGTCACCTTCTCTTGCTGGGGAAGGAAGCCCCTCGGTCACACCTGGGCCTGGGGTCAGCTAGAAGCCTCCTGCTGCCCTCAAGCCCTGGGCCCTGTGGCCTCCACGCAGTGGCAGCCCACTGGGGGAGAGGTCCAGGCATGCCACCTGCTTCCGTAGGAGCTGGCTCCCAGGAGCGGGCCCATCCTGTCCTCTTGGACCCAGAACGCCCACCCCAGGGCTCAGCAGCCAGCGCAGCGCCCGGGCTGGCGGGGCCTCTTCACCCGCACAGCACCAGCCCATCTCCGCAGCCAGCAACACCGTCGTGGGTGACACTGACCCTTGTGGCCACACACCCTGAGCCCTGGCCCACCACATCCTGCCTTCCACCCGTGCGGCCAGTTGCGCGGACACCGACATCACCCACACCCCCAGCCAGCCTCCCCCATCCTGCCTGCCCCCTCTTCACCATACTGCCACCTCACTCAGTTCCCGGGGACCCTTGGGTCTTGTTGGGGGACCCCTGGGCCTGCCCAACTGGGCAGTGGTCCAGCACACGGGCCTGCGAGGGGCTCTGGGTGGGAGCCGTGGGCCGGCCGAGGCTGGACGCCTGGGGGAGGGGCGGCAGGTGTCATTCTCAGAAGTAAGCACCGAAGGGTGATGAGTGGGGGAGGGGCTGCAGTATTTAACGGCCGCTATCGGATTGTGCGGCTCCGCCTGTAACCAGCGCATTATGAAGGCTAATGGATTTTTGAGGCCAGATTGATTTTTCATTAATTTGGTAAAAATCTTTTTCCTCTCCCCTATAATTCTGTCTTAAAACGCTCCCACTGACAGCTCGATAAGTCACTCTTGTCTTAATGCACGTCTGGCTCATCCGTCCAGGGGCCGAGGGGGAGGGGAGCGTGGAGCCTGGGGGCGGTAAATACTGCATTAGGCCTGGGCCCAGGGAGGCACCCCATGGGGCCCCATCCCGGGTGGGCGTTGGCCTCAGGCCCCCCTCCCCAGCCGCAGGCCCCAGGCTGCAGAGGAGAGCGCAGAGTCGTGCAGAGTTGCAGGGAGGGCACAGAGGTGGTGTGTGAGACAGGGTCAGCAAGGCCGGAGGCCCACTCCCAGGAGGGAGGCCCACGGAGGCCTTCCTCCTGGTCAAGGCAAGGCGAGACCTCTGACCCCAGGGGCTGCCCTCGAGTGCGGCCTGCCCAGGCCTCTGTCCATCCTCCTACCCCGGCCCGGGGAGGGCCGCCCCCCAGCCTGGTCTGTGCCGCTGACCAGCAGGGGCCCCTGCCCCTCCTGGACTCATCCCAGTTCCACCCTCTGGAGACCTCAGGGTCCGCAGGGCCTGCAGCTGCAGCCACCCAGCCTGAGCCGGGCTGGCCTGGGGGCAGGGAGGAGCTGACCCCCTCTCTTCCTCCCCAGCTCGGCTGCTCCTCTCTCTGCTCCCCACAGTGCTCCAGGCTGCCCCCTACCCCTTGAGATTCTCCCCCTCGCCTCTTCTTGTGGGATCTCCAAGCTGTCCTGCACCCCTCCTGCCCAATCGCCCAATCGCCCTCTGCCAGGCCTCAGGTAGCCCTCCTGGCCCACCCACAGCCCTCCCCTTCAGCCCCAGACCACGCCCAACCTCCCCAGACATGCCCCTCGTTCCCTCACAGCCCAAGCCCAGTGAGTCTCCTTGAGCCGACCCACCCCGACCTGCTTGCCTCCTGGAGTCCCACCCCACCACCCCCAGCTCAGGTGGCCTCACAGATGTCCTAGAACTGCGAATCCTAGTCCTCAGGGTCCGGGCCTCCAGGGGCCTTCCGGGAGCAGGCTGCAGCCCTGAGGTCGTGCCCTCCCCCAGTGGGCTCTTGGAATGAGTCCCGGTCCCTCACAGCGCCCCACTCCAGGCCCCTGGCCCCCCTGGCTCCACGCTGCCTTTCTTTGCTGCCTCCCACCCCTCATCCCTGGAGGGACCAACCTGAAACTAGGCAGGCGGTCAAGGCCCCTTGGGCTCCCAGAGCTCCCTGTGCTGTTTCCACCACTGCCCTGAGATGCCTGTCTCAGCCCCCCAGTTGGTTGGCGCACCAGGCAGAGGCCCAGCTTGGCCTCTTAGTGCCTAGAGCCCAGCTCAGCGAGGCCAGCCGAGCGGGGCCCTGGTGGCTGCCTGTGGTCCCCAGAGCCATCATCCCAACATCAGCCGGCCCCAGCCTGGGGTCCTCTGTCCCAAGGAAAGGACGGTGGTGAAGGGAGGCCTGGACAGGGGCTTCTAGAGCTGGAGGGTCCTGGCCGTTGAGGGGATTGAGACCGAATCGGTGGCGACACTTGTGAGCCCATGGAAGGGATGGTGTTGCTTGTCGGGGGTGCTGACGGAGGCCGTGGGGGGGCCGCGGGTGCTGATGGCCGTGGGGGCGGGTGGGGCGGAGGCTCTGCGCTGGCCCACGGCGCCCTCGGTGCTGGTGAGACGGAGGTGGAGCTGCTGCTGGTCTGAGCACCGGCCGCAGCCGTGGGGCCAGCAGGGCAGGTGGCAGTGGCCTCTGAGGGCCCAGGAGCCTGGAGGGGGTCCCCGGAGTGAGGAGGGCCTTCCTGCATTTCTGAGGTGACCCCGCCTTCCAGGCCTGGTGTGTCCTCCTGCGCTCCCTGTGGGCCTGGACCCAGCCTGGGGTCCACAGGGCCTGGCAGAGGGTGGCTGTGTGTGTGAGCACATGCTGGCCAGGCTGACACAATCAATGTCCTGAGCGGAGGGGTCGCGGTGGGAGTGTCCCCTCCAGGACCGAGGCTGGCGCCCCGGCCCCCTGCAGCAGGGCTCTGAGCTCACAGGTAGGGAAGCGGAGGCCTAGCGACACTCTGCAGGGGGGGTGCACTGCCCAGGGAGGCCCTCACCCCTGGGGCTGGGAGATGGAGGCTCATGGGGGTGGGTGAGGGGGCGTCCCGGCGAGAGCCACACGGACCCTGGCCCAGGTCTGCACTCCACCTCCCTGGACATCCCCAGTGAGGACCCCCAAGTTCACCTGGGGTGACTGCACCTGGGCGCACCGTCCACACAGGAGCTCGGTGAGGTGGACCCGCCCGCAGGATGCCTGAACGCACAGACCCCGGCGCGGAGCAGAGCTTGCTAGGCTGCCTGGCCAGGATGGGTGTGTGGGATGGGGCTGCTGGCTGAGCCTGGGAGCCCCCCAGGCCTCAGCCCCCCAGCACACACAGCCAGGGGCTCGGCCGCTGCTCCACGCAGGCTCTGAGCAACCCCACAGTCCTGGGGCCTCACCTCGCTGGCCACAGCTAGAACGGCCTCGCCTCCACTTGGGGCTGAGCCACAGCCCATCTGAGAGATAGTGACACCCCGAAGACACACAGCCCCTGGGGGCCAGCACAGAAGGCTCTGCATCCCCAGGACTCTGAAGCCAGGGGAGAGGGGCAGGGTTGGGGGTGTCTGCGGCTGCCTTGTTGAGTTGGTCAGTCTCCAGCAGGAAGTCTGGAAACGTGTTCAGGCCATTGTGGCGGAGCGCCCCAGCCACACGCTTTGGAATCTGGGGGTGAGGTGGGCTTTCCCGAACAGGGCGGGTGTTTCTCATGAACGACGGGGCTGAGCCCACCACTCTAAACCAGCGCCTGAGCCCTGTCGGGTCACACCTGCTACGGAAGGATAAACTGAGGTCCCGAAACTCGGGGACTTGAGGAAGTTTCCATCAACTTGGAGGCTTCAAGTGCTAGAAACCTGTTCTCTCCCAGGTCTGGAGGCCAACGGTCTGAGACTGAAGTGTTGGCAAAGCAGCAGGGCCGTGCTCACTCAGAGACCAGAGAGGACCATTTGTGGTCCCTTCCAGCTTCTGCTGTCTCCAGGTGTCCTTGGCTAGTGGCCTCACCACTCCAGTCTCTGGCCCATCCTCACATGACCTCGCCCCTTCTGTCTCTTACTGCAAAATGCATGGGTGGATTTAGGGCCCATCTCGGTAATCGGGATGGTCTTATCCCAAGACAGTTAAGTGATCACACCAGCAAAGGTCCTTTTCCTAAACTGGGGCCCATTCACAGTTCTGGGTGGCTGCATGTCTGGGGCCACCAATGAGCCCCTTGCAGCCGGGCAGCAAGTTCAGCCTCTCCAGCAAAGGCTCTGACTTGGGGTGCCGGCAACACAATGTGCCCCAGGCATCCTGGGCTTGGAATGCCCCAGCGCTCCAGCCCTACCTTCCGGCCTCCATGACCAGTAGACCTGTAACCCCCAGCCTCCTCTGCATGGCCTTGGGGGCTGAGCTCCACCATTGACTGTGTTTGTGAGCTTGGGTGACACTCAGCACCTCTCAGACTGGCCCTGGATCCCCGAGTGCTGCCTCCTGTGGGTTCAGCCCAGGGGCTGGTGTCCAGCGGGGTGAAGGGTGTGAACCCCCAGGTAGCCACAGTTAGCGGGGTTCTGGCTGGTGTGTGGCATTGTTCCGGGCCCTGTTTTGGAGGCTCCTGGGTCAACCCTGCCTCTAGGGGGATCAGGGGCAGGTGGAAACTGAGGGAGGAGCCCAGCGGAGAGTGAACCTGTGGGGGAGAGGGAAGCCAGGAAGGGCCCCAAGCCAGCGGCTCTGACGTGGTCTCCCGCCTGGCGCCCCTTCTGATCCCTGCTCCCTCGCTGCTGCCTCCGCCTTGGGGCTCCCGTCCGCCTGCCTCTCCACACATTAATCTGCACTGGCTCACTGCTGACCCAAGCGAAACAGAGTTTGCCTTTTCCCCTCTCGGCAGTTTTCTGTTGGCTAAGCAAAATGATCACAGCGCACGCTCACCTCGACCTCCCTGCGCAGGGGAGGACCGCCCTGGAAAGTGAGACGTCCCTGCCGGGCCAGGCCGAGGAGGGGGCCTGGTCGTGGGCACAACACATGCTGGGGACATCTGTGTGCTCCTGCCCAGCCCCCCCTCCAGCCCCCGGCTCTCCATGTCCTCCATGGGCCCTCTCTGCGCTGGGCACGGGGACAGGGCAGTGTCCTGCTGCTGCTGGCATGGAGGAGCGGGCGTGGTGCCCATCCATGGGCCACAGCCCATCTGGGGCACAACAACTCTCTGGTGTGGCTGGACCAGAGAGTGGGGGGCTAACGCCGGGCCCTCAGACGTGGCCGCGTCTGAGTGCGTCCCAGCCCAGAATCGAGGAGGCAGAGAGCATAGGCTGAGCGCAGAGTGAGGCTGGTGGCAGCAGGCGGATGGGAAGAGACAGCGCACCCAGATACAACAGAGCAGAGTGGACGGTCAGGCAGGCACACGCCTCCTCACACGCACGCCCACTTGTGTGTGGACCCCACGAGCCAGCCCATCAGGGTATAGGACCTGGGGGCTCTCGGGGCAAACAGCCTGTCTCCCAGCTTGGACAACCCCCAGCACTTGGAGAAGCCCCTTGGCCACGGGCTTCTCTTCTGGGCCAGATCCGGTATTGACATGAGCTGGGGCTGCTGTCCGAGAGGTAGGCGCATGGCGATGCTCACCCCTGGGTGGCAGGCTGGCCTCTTGTCCTGAGTCCCGGCCCCCTGGGGGTGCAGTATTGCCCTCAGGGTGGGGGTCGGCCCACAGCTGACCACTGGGGGTTTTGCCAGGCCCAGAGTCGTGTCCATGACCTCATCCCCGAGGCCTCCTGGAGCCAGCCCAGGACTCCACCAGCTGCTGGTTCAGCCATCTGGGGACACCAGGGAGGTGCCAGGGAGACCAGGTGGGTCGGGCCACCCCGGGGTGCTGGAAGGGTGCAGGCGGAGCCCCCACCTTCCTTGGGGGTATCGTCTGGTCAGTGCCCCTCGCTCAACGCCTACTTTCCATCTGGAAAGAGACTTCCTTGCTTCCTGGAGAGCGCGACTCCCAGCCACCCCTGACCCAGGGGAGCAAAGGCCCTGGCTTGCCCGAGGGCCCGGAGCCAGGCCGCCTGGGAAGGCTGGGAGGGTTTGGGCCTTGGGACAGGCCCTCCCCACCAGCCTGGGTGAGAAGCAGGTGGCTCCCTCCCGGCCCCAGCCCCTCCCGGGTCCAGGTCGGCTGCTGGAAGCGGGGATGCTGCTGAGTTCTGGACAGGACCTGCCAGTCCTGTCGTCCCTGATTAGCGTGTAATGGCTTCCTTGACGCATAGTTTTATTAATCAAATTAATATGAGCTGAGGTGACCTTGGCGGGTTCTGCTGAGAGGGGCATTCTCCCGGGAGGGGCAGGTGGTCGAGGACGGACGCACCTGGATGTCCTGTCCCCCGGCTCGGGCAGATGGGGGGAGCCCTGCCCTCCCACTCCCAACACTGCGAACCCTCATCACACCCACTCACCCACCCTCACACACCCCTGCCAATGTCCCCCACTCACTCCCCAGCCCCAGTAATGGTGAAGGTGGGAGAGAGCAGGGTCCAGGTCCCTAAGGGCTGCTCCTGCTTGGGGACCCCACGGAGGAGACAGGCCTGCTGTGCTAAGAGGGGGCTAGACCTTGGTCTGCAGGGGGCCTTCCTTCTCTCCAGGGTCTGCTGCCCGCCCCTCCCTAACCCTGCACGGTCCAGAGACCCCGCCTCCTGCAGCCTCGTGAGCGGGCCGTGGCTGCCCCCTGGTGGCCACGGGACCCCCCCCAACCTAACCCGGCGAGAACTGCAGACAGCAGCCTCTCCCACCTCCCAGCCCTTCATTTGGGGCCAGACCCTGAGCCACACCACCGTGGGGCCTGGGGCAGAGTGGCCGCCCTGGTTTCTGGGGCTGTTCTCAGTATGCGTGGCTGGGGCGGCGTGGTCCCTGAAGGCTCACGGTCCGAGGAGCCCAGTTTGGTGCCGAAGGGGCTGGGGAGAAGTCCAAGGGAGCTAGGGTGGAAGGGTGGGCTGGGGGTACCCCTCTGTGCTGGGCCTGGGAGCAAGGAGGCTGAGACGGCCCCATAGATACCCCTTGAGCCGGAGCAGCGGCCTCAGACGCCCTGGCTCGACTGCAGGGCGGGGGCAGAGGAAGTGGAGCCTGGAGGGACGGGGCGGGGCCAGACGGGGTGGGGGTGGAGACCAGGCAGGGCGGGGGCGGAGCTTGGCCGGAGGGGACGTGGGGACCGGGCTCGGGTCAGAGGCCCACGATGCACAAGGGGTCGGGAGAGGGGACAGGAGGTACGGAAGCAGGGAGGGAGTCCCGCTCTTTGCACCGAGGGACAGCAGAAGGCATGCAGTAGTTGGCCTCTGCTGGGACACCACTCAGATGGGAGGCTGTGCTGTGGGCACCTGGGCTGTCTGTGGAGGGAGGGGCAGGGCAGGAGGGGAGCTGGTCCTTCTCCAGCCTGTGGGGCGCCAGGTGGACCAGTGGGAGGGGGGGTGCCCGGCAGGGGTCACTGCAGGCCAAAGAGAAGCTGGGCTTGGGGCCGAGGTCCTGAGGGAGGGTGTGGACAGGGGGCGGCATGCTGGGAGGAAGGGGACAGGAGAGCTCAGCCAGGGGTCTCAGGAGCCCAGCACAGGGGCAGCGGGCCTCTGAGCTGCAGGGGCCGCTGCCACAGATCCCCCTAGCCTGCCCCCTTCTCCCGTGACAGCTCCTTCCAGTCCGAGAGGAGTCCATGGACACCTCCACTGGGGAGCTGCCCTCAAGTGGACAGTCGGGGCACAGGAGGACAGGGCAGGTCAGACACAGGCTCCTGGCATGTGGGACTCAGTGCCCAGAGTGACTGTGGCACTTCTCGTGTGGGTGCTGCACCTGGCCCCTGGCACTGGGCTCAGACACATCTCATCAGACACCGTCTTTAATGGGCAGCTCCAGGCACTGGGTGGGGCAGCAGACTGGCTGAAGTTTCTGGGTCCTGGATCGGGAAGGCCTGCATGGGGTCCTCACTCCCAGCCAGCTGGAGCCTGCGCTGGGGCCCATGTGTGGGGGGAGCCGGCCCCGCACCACCACCCTGGGCAACCCAGAGGGTAAGGGCAGCGATCAGCTCAGGGCTGTGGGGCTGGGGACAGCGTCCTTCCAGTCTTGCCCCTGTTGGCCTTGCGGTTCCAGCCAAGGAGGGGCCTGGGCCTGGGCCTGGCTCGTGAGGGCACTGGTGTCTCCTGGCCACACTCCTTCTGGCTCCTCAGAAGCCCCCCAAGGGCTGGCTGGCGGTCCCCCTGTGTTCAGCATGGAAACGGACGTGGGTCAGCTCCCCTGGCCTGGCCTGCTTGTGGCCAGCTGGTGAATGCCAGGGGATGAAGTGGTGGGGACTCAGGGGATGGGGGTCCATGTAAGGATGGTCATGGAGCGGGGCCCCCATAGGTTTGCCCTGCTCGGGGGGCAGCACTCCAGAGGCAGCCTCTGCCCGGAGCAGCTGAGGGGCGGGCTGGGCCTCATGGAGGACTGTCCCGGCACCCTCGTAGCATCCGTGGGTATTTGGGGCCTGGCCAAAGGCCAGGGCTGGGGTGGGACAAGGAGTTAGGGACCCTCCCAGGGCCCTGGGCTCACCGAGATGGGCAGCTCAGTGGCGGGCAATGGCGTGGCCACCTGCAGGCTCACGCCCCCGTCGCCCACGCCCTGCAGCTGGGCCACCACCTCCGCGTGCTTCCACCACCTGCACGGCTGCCCGCTCACCGACACGATGTAGTCACCCTCCTTCAGGCCGGCCTCCTGCAGCAGACCGGGAGAGTCCCGCCGCACCCCTCCACTTCTGGGTGGTCCCACCTTCCCCGCCCCCCGGTGAGGGGGCCTTACCGCAGCCCGGCCCCCCGGAACAACGGCAGCAATGAGAACGGGCGAGTCTCCCCGCAGCGTGAAGCCGAAGCCTCCCTCTCCTCGAGACAGGTGGACAGGCCCCACCAGTCGCCAGTGGTTCTTGGCTGAGAACACGGACAGGGGCCCCTGGGGGGTCAGAGGTCAGAGGCCGGGCTGGGTTGCTGCACTTGGAGGGGCCCCCCGGCCTGGAGCGCCCTTGCTGCCATCTCTCCATTCAGTGACAGAGACCGGTGGTGTCTGCAGGGGGCCTGGGCGGGGGCGGAGGGCGGCCCTGGAGGACCTGCGTGAGCACCAGGAGAAAGCTGAGGAGGGGGAGGCCTGGGAGGGTGCTCACCAGCCTGTGGAAGATATCAGCCACCTTCACCCGGGAGAAGCTGGGTGTCCTGCCTTCTGGCCTCTGCTGCGTCTTAGCTGAAAGGATGGTGAAGGGAGGTGGGGCTGAGTCCAAGGCTCAGGGTCCCAGGGTGGTGGCCTGAGGTGCAGCCGTGTACTCTGGCCCCCCTGGGCACCACCAGCAGGAGGAGCCTGGTGGTTCTGGCGTCTGACGTCCATGGGGGGCGGGGCAGGAATGAGCAGCGGGGAGCTGCCACCGCGGCCCGGCTCCTCCTCCGAGGGCCCTCCGTGTGGCACACGGAGCTTGATCGCAGGGGCCTCTGCCTGCCGCCCGCCACCCACGCCCGGGCAAAGACACACCCACCCCAGGGCCGCTGCTTACGCTGGACGTCAGGGGCCTCAGTGGCCTCGTGGAAGTCGTCCTCCAGGTCGAGCTCCGAGTACTTGGCCAGAGAGCGCCGCAGCGCCCGGGCCAGCACGGCCTGCAGCAGGTCCTCCCGGCGCAGGGCCCGGCACACGGCGTGCAGCTGCAGTGCTGCCTCCTGCCCCAGGAGGGCCCGCCTCAGGTGGGCCTTGCCTGCGGGGACCGAGCTGTCTCGCGCTGCTGGGCCCCTCCAGGCCCCCACCCCACATGCAGCCCGAGGAGGGCAGGTCAGGGCTTCCGAGTTCATCCTGGTTTCGCCGGGGAAGAGCTGCCTCCCACGGCTGCCTGCCCTGCCCATGAGGCCACCCGTGCTGCTGGGGCCCCACGAGGAGTGACAGCTGGAGGGGGGCGCTCACGCCGGCAGGGGCCCAGGGCCTTACCCAGTTTGCTGCGCTCCTCGCGCTCCTGGGGCAGCGCCGGGCTCCGGGCCTCAGCTGAGGCCAGGAACACCTGCTCGAGGACGGGGAGCTCCGACTCGGCCACCGCTGGAGGTCAGAGAGGGCGGTGAGCCGCCGCACGGGCCCCTGGCGGCACGGCACGCGGGCATGCGGGGAGGGGCACTCACGGGCGCCGTCACACAGGCCCAGGGCCGCGTGGTAGTGGGCCAGGGCGTGGAAGTGCTCGGCCTTCACGTGCACCAGAGTGGTCCAGGCGAAGGGCACGTAGTCCTGGACGGGCGGCTGGGCCATGGTCCGATGCACCAGCCGGTACTCGGCCGCCACCTGCTGGCGCACAGGGGGACGGAGGGCGCTGCCGCGAGCCCAGCGGCCTGGGCCCCGGCCTCTGCCCACCCTGGGGCCCCGCCTCCACCAAACTTCCAGCGGCCCTGCCCCACACCGAGCCGAGCTCAGGGCTTGGGGCCCCCAGTCCCTGCCCTGGTTGGCATTGCCCCAGACGTGGGGACTCAGGGCCCCGGGACCCTGAACAGCCCCCCGGAGCTCACGAGGACAGCTGGCTTCGAGAGACTCTGCAGCCGCCCCTCCCGGCCCCGGCCCCGGTCCCGCCCCGGCCCCGCCCCTCAGCTCAGCGGGCACCTGAGAGCCGCAGCCTGGCCCGTCCCCCGGGACAGCCGCCCCCCGCCCTGCCCTCACCTGGGCCGCCTCCTGGGCCAGGCGCAGCTGGGCCAGGCAGTCGTGGGCGGCCCCGGGGGCCTGCAGCAGGAGGCCCTCGAAGACACACTCCTGGGCCTGGGCGTTCATGAGCTGCTCCAGCATGGACAGTGAGGCGGGGCTCATGTCCGGGCTGGGCGCGTGGGAGAAGTTCTCCCTCAGGAGGCTGAAGGCCCCTGCGGGGGAGGGGGGCTCAGAGGGGCTCAGCTGGGCTGCCCGCGGAGCCCCGAGCCCCTGGGCCCCCCTCAGAGAGCCTGTGTGTGCTTAGCCCTTCAGGCTAGGGGGCCACCACGCCTGTCCCCCGACCCCAACTCTGGCCCTCGAGCCTGGAAGTAAGGACTGCACAGGTACACCTGTGGTGCCAGGGTCTGGCGGCCTCACCAGCAGCCCTCTGAAAGGACTCCACGGCGCGGCCGATGCCCTCGGGGCAGGAGCGGTTCTGGCGAGCCCCGATCTGGGTGTGCAGGGCACCGATGTTGAACAGCACGCTGCCCTTCTCGAAGGCCAGGGCCCGCTGCTGGGCTGGGAGCCCCGTCAGCGAGTCATACCTGCAGGGTTGCATCAGGCTGGGAAGAGTTCCCTCAAGAAGCTGGGGGTCTCAGGAGCGGCCCCGGGGCTCCTACCCACCCCAGCCCCTACCAGTGGAAGAGCAGCCCGAGGCTGCGGGCAGGTGTGACAAAGCGTGCCTCCAGGAAGCAGAGCTGGTTGTAGTAGGCCGTGAGCAGCTCCAGGCCGGCCTTGCTCCGGCTGGGGGTCCGCGTGGCCTGCCAGATGGAAGTAAGCTGGGTCCTACCGCCCCCACCCACCCCAGGGCACACATGGCAGCCCAAGGGATGTTACAGCTCCAGGGGACGTCTCAGGGTCTAGGGGTGAACATGGTCACACCTGCCCTCCCTGGGGTTGCTGGGGACCACACGTGCCACTCCAGGGGACTGCAGGCCGCTGGGGCGGGAGGCTGGGCAAGGTCCCTGGGGCGGGCACGGGCACAGAGCAGCCATTCCCAAAGGCCAGCAGTCTTCTCACCTGGGGGCTAGGGGGGCCAAAACCCACCTGCCGCAGGTCCTCCAGCTCCCTGATCTCAGCCTCGTAGGAAGCGCCGTCCTCCCCAAAGTGCCTGCAGATCAGCTCCTGAGGTGGTGGGGGGGGGTGGGGGGGTGGGGCTGGGTGCAGGACTTCCCTGGAGCCTCCCAGCTCAACATGGCTGAAGCCCCATAGCGAGGGGACCCCCACCACAGATGTGGGGCCCAGGGACTCAGGGATATCTCTACTGGAACCCCTTACCCTTATTAACTCCCATGAGCCAAGTGCCACCTGCCAGCAGACACCTGAGGCTGAGGCTGAGGCACCTTCCCCCTGGCCTGGCTGCAGGGACTTGGGAGTGCCCACAAGGCCTCCCAGAGCCTGAGGGTTTTCTCAGCACAGGCTCTGACTAGAGGGGCAGCCTCCAGCCAGCGGAACCCTCAGAGCAGGAGTCGGGGACCCTGCAGCCATCCTGGAACCTCCAGTTTTGCAGACATCCATCCCAGGGTGCGTTCTTCTGCAAAGCCCACCCAACCAAAATCTCCTCTGGCTGTGGAGGCTAGGTGGCTCCAGGTCAGACCCTTCTTCCCTCTGAGTCCTCACCTCAGTGAGACCGCTGACCAGGAAGCCCCCGAGAGCTGAGCCCAGGCTGGCACTCACCTTCAGGGGTGGGGCCCAGTCCAGGGGCTTGGTCTCCTTCAGCCCCAGGGGGATCATGGGGGCAGTGACGCCTTCGCTAGAAGCAGAAGTATTGAGTCCAAACTCTAGGGCTGGACTCCGCTGTCCTCAGTGGCCCTGGAGTCACCCACCACTACTCCTGCTACACGGGACGCACCTCCCCCAATTCTGGTACACCACACCACGTCTCTCAGGTATTGCCTGGGTGCCAGCCCTGCACACACAGGCGTGGTGGTGGTGTTCTGCCTCACGCTCACACGCACACGCGCCTCTGGGGCCAGTCTGTGTCCTTGCACACACTTGCATGCACATGTGCCTTCAAGGCCAGTCTGTGTCCTTGCTCATGCTTGCACACACACGTGCCTCTGGGGCCAGTTCACGTCCTTGCACACACTCACAAACGCACCTCTCGGGCTGGGCCGTGTCCCCACTGCTGTCAAGCCCTGCCAGCTCCTCCTTCAGCAGCTGCAGGCTGGAGTTGACGTCGCTCAATTCCAGGGCCACAGTCTCCCTGACGCGGGCGTTGCTGGTAGCTCTAGAGGAGGGAGGCCGAGGTGAAGCCCTAGTGCTGCCAAGGGACCCACGCCCCAGGGCTTCATTGCAGCCCAAGCTCTGGAGCCCATTCCACAGTGATGTGCCAAGGGGCCCAGCCACCCTGGGAGGCAGTGGTGGGGTCCAGGGCCCACCAGATGACCCCCTCCTCTCTGAGGTTCCCTGTGGGTCACGCAGTTTCCTGTCTGTACATGTATGTCATGACTCTGGCCTGAGTACATGTGCTTGGACCCAGAAATTCCAGGGCGTAAGTCCTCCCACCACCTCTCACTCCCCCAGGACATGGCTCACGCCTGTCCTCTGGAAACTGGAAGGCAACTTCCCTGGAGAGATGGGGTCGGACTCCCTCTGTGCCTGCCAGAGGGACTGGCGGGTGCCCAGGAAGGCACGGGGTGGACAGGGAGGCCGGGCTGCTAAGGAAAAGGAGGGCCTGGCGGAGCCCTGGTCTGCAGCTGGCTTTGTGCCCACTGGTGGGGGCTCGGGCAGGCGAGGCCCTCTTCCCGGGCCTCAGATCAGCACCTGGAGAACAGGTGGGTGTGAAGGTCTGAGCATACAGGCTCCGAGGCGGACTCATTCCTGTGTCAAGGACTCATTCTCAGGTCCTCAATCTTGGGACACCTGTCACTTGCCACAGCTCAGCCTAAGAAGTGCAGCTGCTATGCTCATCCCGGTGGGGACATCCTCTCCAGCTTAGCACGGAACCTGGCTGGCCCTGAGCTGACCCTGCCAGTGAGGGCCACCAAGGTGGGGGCCTGAGTCATCTGTGAGCGTCCCTGCTGGGCAGTATGGCTGCCCCAGACCCTGGTGCGAAGTCCAGCCCTGCCTCTCAGGAGCCTGAACAGGAGGCCTGGTCATGGACTTACACATGGACCAAAAGACCAGGCACCCGCTGGGTCATTGCCTGCCCCGGAGTGAGCCTGCCTCACGGGGGCCTCCGGGAACACAGCCCTGCTTTCCTGGGGGTCCAGCCGGGGGCGGGTGTCCCGGGCAGCCAGCGCCCACCTGTACAGGTTCTCAGCGCCCGTCCGCATTCTCAGCTCCCTGTCGATCTGCTGGTGGATCCGGGCCCTGCGGCTCTGCAGGTGGCCATGCGATGAATCTGCCGGGAGGTCACAGCCCTGCGGAGAGGCCACAGGTCACCAGGGCCAGGCCAGCAAGGACATGGTGGGCGGGGACAGGGCTGGACTGCCCTGGGAAGACGCTGGGCCCGTTGGGTGCCGCTCTGGGGCTCAGAAGCCCAGCTGGAGCCCCTCCGGGAGACGGCCAATTGCTCCCCGCATCCTCCTGCACTTCTGAATTCCTTCTGTAACCCCCACGACCCGTCCCGCCCACATAAATGCCAGACCGCGCACGTCTAGATGGAGGGGATGCCCAGCCAGCTCCTGCCAGGGCACTGATGGAGAGCACCCTGACTGCAGGGTGCTGGGTCTCCCCTGGGCCACACGCTCTGTGGCCAGGCTCCGTCCTAGTTGGCTGCTTACTTGTGGCAAATGCCCAAACCACAGGCCCCAAGGGTCAATCCGCTCATAAGCAGCGGGCCAGGCCTTCTGGCATCCCCATCTGAGGTGCCTCAGTGTGGGTTCTGCCCTGCACACGGGCAATCCCGCCAGCCTGCCTGCGTCCCGGGCCCCAGGCAGGGAGCCCTGCAGCAGGTTCAGAGGGTGAGAGGTTTCCTCTGTGAGGGGAGGAGCTCTCAGGGCCCCAGTGGGACGGGTGCAGTTGCGGCCATTTAGGGACCTCCTGGCCTGGTCAGTCACCAGCCCGAGAGTTGGGAAGGACTTCTCAGAATGTTCTTCCTTGGACCATGTCCTCAGGCTCAGGTGGTCTCCTGGCCCTGGTACAGAACAGGGAAGAGGACATACTGCCTCCTAGGACCCCACCCTGAAAGCATAGACGTGCAGGGCTAACGCAGCCTCTCTGCAGTGGCCGCTGTCTTGCACAAATCTGAGGATGTATGTCCCCGCTGTCACACACAGAGCAGTCCCCGCCTCCTGGGGGCTCTAGCTTATCCCAGCCCCACAGCAGGAGGCACCCTAAAGAAGGCCTTACTCTCTTGCACAGACAAGACTCATGGCACATGGCCACCTTGGATTACAGTTCAATGTTTCCTCCACATTCCAGTATTCTCAGGAGAGATCAATCAGGGAAGACTTCCTGTAGGAGGAAGCATTCTTCTGGGACTTCCAAGTGGTCCTGAGGTAACTGGGGAGAGGGGACTTGTCCCCATTGAACAATGGGAGAGAGACAGCAACCACCTTGGATGACTGCCTGCTGGGGGACTCTGGGCAGGTCCTCATTTGTAGACAGAAAGGGGGCTGGTGTCAAGGTGGCACCAGGCAGGAAGAAGTCAAAATACAGCTCTCCTCTCTCCGCTCTGCTAGTTGAGTGTCTGTCTTCCCACTGGCCTTCACCTCTTCCCCATGGTACCTCCCATACCCACTTGGTGCAGAAGGGAATGAGAAGAGGACACAGGCAGTCTCCCTTCCAGGAGGCCTGAGAATCCGGAACAGGGGGCAGGCCACAGCCGAAGCTTTACTCCTCTCCCTCTGATGGTCCAGCTGCACAGCTCCAGCCTAAGGTTCTGAGTGAGCAGCATGGCTGTCTGCTGGGGGAGGGGCGCCCCATGTACTGGGGAGAGGCTGCCAGCCCTGCGGGGCTGTCCTGTCAACACAGCTCACTGGGTGTCCGATGTCAAGTGCTCCCGGAGAGATGTGCTTGAAGTCAGGAGACCATAGTCCCCTCTGAGGCCTGCAGTCAGCACCCCTCATGGCCTTGTGACCCCAACGCACCCTCCAGGATGCAGGTTGACTGCATGACTTGGTAGGAAGTGTGACTGCGGCCCAATGTGCAGTGCTGGGTGGGCGAGAGCCACGCTCACCCCCATTTCCACACCGGGTGGTGAAGGGGTCTGCCAGCTCACGCATGTGTGGAACAACCCCCACCTGATGGAGAAGAGCAGCGAGCCTCTCCCACGCCCTCCCTGCTGCAGCCCTGGCAGCACTGGTCTAATGGATTCCCCAGAAGCCCAGGAGGAAATGGCAGGGGCAGTGGCCAGAACTGGCTAAATGTGCAGGCAACTAGGCCAGCACAGGTCTGGTAACAGACTGCAAGATGGTTGGCGGGGCCAGGCCTCACCCTCCCTGGTGTAGGTGCAGCTATGCTTGGTGGTACAGGACTGAAAACTCTTGTGTATTTGGATGCCCAAGGCCTGGCATAAACACTGGGAAGCCTCTCAGTGACTCCCAGGGAACGACCAGGCTCCCAGGCTGCAAGGTGAGGCAGCCAGAGCGCACCTCCTCCTCAGACACAGACTCAAATGTCTCCACCCTCCTCCCTTCTACCGCTTCCTCAGTCCTCCTGGAAATGGTCCACAGTCCACAGCCCCCGCGGAATCAGGGATTTCAGGAGGCGGCAGAGGTGCGGGGAAGTGAGGAGGGCCAAACCACCCTGCTGGGAAATCCTCCAGCCATTTCCTGTACCCGGCGGGCATCAGGCACCTGTTGCTAAAAGTTCCATCAAACACAGAGCTGGGTGGCCAGGGCACAGCCGAACAGCCTTAGGAGAGAGGGAACAGCTAGGAAAGGAGGAAGACAGATGCCAGGAACAAACACGAGGGCCACGGGCTGTCACTGACCAGAGCCCAGCACCTGCCAGAGAAGGGGGTCCTGGAGTGGTGGAGAAAACCACGAGCTGGACTTGCGCTCCGACCTGTTCCGGTCGACGCAGGAGGGGTCCCCCAAACTCACTAGACAGGAGCCCAGCGGCCGGGCTCTGGCTCCGCACGGGTTCCCAGTTCCCCAGCGTCAAGCTCACCTTGCCTCTGAGGGGCGTGCGATACGCGACCTTTCGCCCCGGAGTCCAGCGGCGCGCTCGGACGGGAGAAACCAGTGCCGATCCCGCAGCCCAGCGCTCGCCGGCGGCAGCGGGCAACAGGTGCGGCCGGGTCTGGGAACCCACCTCCCGGCGCCCCCCGCCCGCCAGGCGCTCCCACCTTGCGGACGGTGCCAGCCGCTCGCAGCCGGGCCCTTTCCTCGCCGTCTCCCGGGCCGTCCGATCTGTCCTCGGGGACCATCGCCGCTCGCTCTTCGGGCCACGCCCGCCTGGAGGCCGTCGCAGGCGCAGGGACTCCGGGTGCGCGGGACCCCGCACTGCCCTCTCCTGGGGGTGGCTGCCCGGCCGGCAGGAGGGGCGGGGCGCAGGCCTCCGAGCGTGCGAAACTTCCCGCTGCCCAATCGGCGGCCGCGGCGACTCCGACGGACAGCAGCGCCGGCCAACTAGAGCGTGAGGGAGGTGGTTCCCGAAGCCAGGCTCTGCCCACTCGCGCCCGCGGAGCCCCGGGGGAATGTGGTCGCCCCTGGCAACCGCCGGCCGGCGGAAAAGGGAAAAACAAGGCGCAGCGCAGGGCCCAGGGGCAGTCCGGGTTCCACCTGCCGGGCGGCGGGGCCTCCGCGGGGCTAGTCCGTTATCCGCGATGGCTTGTTAACGGTTTTCCTGGCATGAGCGCCCGTGCAGCTCTTAAGGTCCCCTTTGCTGTCTCCGCTTGGGGACCTAGGCTCTGGCCTGGTGGCCAGAATCCGCTTCCAGAACCTTCCTCGGGAACCCGCTTCTGGAGCCTACACTCCAGAACCTCCCCTAGACAACTTACTTCCAGAGTCATCTTACTTTCACCACCTACATCTAGAACTGACTCCCGGGACCGGCCTGCCTCCAGAACCGAACTCTCCCTAACCTGCTCTCACCGCAGGGTTACCCCCCAGGCCCTTCATAATTTCTCTAGTTGGCAACTCTGTAACGCACTCAGATTTCATGTGGGGCTCACCTCACCGAAGAGCAGGGGCAGGAACACCAGAGCATAAGCAGTAGCCACAGCACATCTTCATCAGGTTCCGGTAAAGTTCCAGCCTTGTCCATCGTAACCATCTCCCCACGGTCCCTGCCATGCCTCGGTGCAGAGCCCTGGGCCCCTCCCCAAATGGCCACGCCAGATCTTGTAGTTCCCCAGAGCTAAATCCTGTAAACTAAGTTCCTTGGCCCACCCTGGCCATCTGAAACAATAGTAACAACAAAATAAGGTAATTGTTAACTCTGAGGAAAATAAAATGTAACACATAATATTACCTGACTCAGCTGTGTATTTCAGGCTGCCCTGGCAGCTTGGCCATAAGACCACCATAAGGAGTTTCTGTTAGGAGGAGGGGAGAGGGGAAGGGTGAAGAAAAGTGGGTGAGAGAAGCTGAAGCTTCATTCTGCTGAGGGGAAGTCAGTAGATAAGGCCTCAGTTAGAAAGCAGAATTCCAGATGCAGAAGCATGTGGTCTGGGACTTCCCTGGTGGCGCAGTGGATAGGAATCAATATATCCATCTGCCTACATGGAGGACACAGGTTTGATCCCTGGTCCAGGAAGATTCCACATACCATGGAGCAACTAAACACCACAACTACTGAAGCCCGCATGCTCCAGAGCCTGTGTTCCATTACAAGAAAAGTCACTTCAAGGAGAAGTCCCTGTACGGCAAGGAAGAATAACCCGTACTAGCCACAACTAGAGAAAGCCTGCACAAAGCAGCGGAGACCCAGCACAGCCAAAAACAAATAGATAAATAAAGAAAAACCTCCAGTTGCAGATGCATGTTCTTCGGAACTGTGGGATTCAACACCAAATCTGCAGCTCAGAGTTACAAGCAGTCACCCCTGGAGAGGCGGTGGGGTGCTGGAGGAGGTTCCTTCTTGGCTCAGCAGGTCTTGGAGACCTGAGGCTGGTAAAGCCCCAAACCTTCTATAACAAAGTAACCCCAAAACTTGTGTTTTGAAGAATGGATGTCTAGTAAGTGACAACAAAAAGGATCCAAAATGAAAGGAAACCTTTGGAAATGAAGAGATACTTCTAAATAAGGTGTGAATTAGAAGAAAGAACACGAACTGCATGTTACCTAAAAAATAACTAGAAAGTAAATAACATTATATAAAATTTATAGAACAAAAGGAAATTCTGTAACTTTATGTGAGTTTATTACTATGTAGATATCATATATATGTGAGGTAAATTAACCAAATTAAAAAAAAAGGAGGAGGAAATAACAAAACATTTAAAGCTGACATCAGTTACATAGCAAAGAAACTGAGGATTTGAGGGAAAAAATTGATTAATCCCCAAGAGGCCCAATCAGGGTGGGAAAAAAGATTTTATCCGCTGGACTCCGCCTCTGATTGCATAAGATTGGGTGCATTGCTTAGCCCTGGGGAGTGAGATGTTTATTATTTTTCCCCAGGTCACCACTCACAGGTGGGTGGTGGCAGCAGGTGCATCCGCAGGGGTGTCCACCACAGACAGTGAGCCTCACAGTGGAGGTGAGGTTACTTCCTCTGGGCTAATTTCTGGTTTCCAGGAAGGAAGAAGCATCAGGAGGAAAACAAGACATCCCCCCAGTTCCCCCAGAACTTTGTCACATGGCCTCATGTGTCTGCATGGGAGGCTGCAAATGCACTGTCCTTGCATGCCGTCCCAAAATAATTGTGGTTCTGTCTGTCAGTACAACCAGGGTGGGTTTGGATCCCCACAAAAGCACAAGTACACCACATCAAGAAAGGAAAAGAGACAATTACCAAGGCACGGGGAGATAACTACAAACCGTGAGAGAGCATTATGACAGTAAACTGGTCTGGAGAAGACAGATGATTCTGTTCCCAAATATCAACGATCAAAGCTGACCCCAGAAAAGTGGAAAAACAAGGATAGACCAATGAGTATAGAACAAACTGCTGAAAGGGGCACCAATGAGTATAGAACAAACTGCTGAAAGGGGCACCAGACTCAACAGTCCTGCAGCAAATCCATCTGAGAGCAGACATCTCCTCCACTTCTCAGAGGACCCCGGCCTGTAGGACATGGAGGGACACGGAACGGCTTACAAAGGTCAGAGGCCCACGGCTAACGAGGAGAGGCCAGGAGGCCCTGCATGGCTCTGCCCACACAGCTGAGTGTCAGAACCTGCTGGCATCTGCCTGCCCTGCCCCTGTTGTTACAGAATCCGCCTGGGAGGGGCGGCCAGTCAGCCCCAGAAGGCAGAGACCTCCGTGCAAGAAATTTAACCAAAAAAACCCCCTATTAGGACTAATTAGATAATTTGGTAAGGTAGCTAAGCTAACTATGTTATGGGCTGAATTTTATCCCTCTTCCAAAGTCTTGTGTTGAAGCCATAACCCTAGAGTGATAGGATTTGGAGGTGAGGCCTATGGGAGGTGATTAGCATTAGATGTACATCAAAGCTGTATATCGTCACCCTGCTTATTTAACTTATATGTGGAGTACATCATGCAAAATACTGGGCTGGATGAAGCACAAGCTAGAATCAAGTTTGCCAGGAGAAATATCAGTAACCTCAGATATGCAGATGACGCCACCCTTATGGCAGAAGGCGAAGAAAAACTAAAGAGCCTCTTGATGAAAGTGAAAAAGTTGGCTTGAGGCTCAACATTCAGAAAACTAAGATCATGGCATCTGGTCCTATCACTTCACGGCAAATAGATGGGTAAACAGTGGAAACAGTGAGAGACTTTATTTTTTTGGGCTCCAAAATCACTGCAGATGGTGACTGCAGCCATGAAGTTTTTAAAAGACACTTGCTCCTTGGAAGAAAAACTATGACCAACATAGACAGCATATTAAAAAGCAGAGACATTACATTGCCAACAAAGGCCCGTCTAGTCAAAGCTATGGTTTTTCCAGTAGTCATGTATGGATGTGAGAGTTGGACCATAAAGAAAGCTGAGGACTGAATAATTGATGCTTTTGAACTCTGGTGTTGGAGAAGACTCTTGAGAATCCTTTGGACTGCAAGGAGATCCAACCAGTCCATCCTAAAGGAAATCAGTCCTGAATATTCATTGGAAGGACTGATGCTGAAGTTGAAACTCTAATCCTTTGGCCACCGGATGGGAAGAATTGACATTGGAAAAGACCCTGATGCTGGGAAAGATTGAAGGCAGGAGGAGAAGGGGGCGACAGAGGATGAAATGGTTGGATGGCATCACTGACTTAATGACCATGAGTTTGAGCAAACTCCGGGAGTTGGTGATGGCCAGGGAAGACTCGTGTGCTGCAGTCTACGGGGTTTCAAAGAGTAGGACACAACTGAGTGACTGAACTGAACTGACCTGAGGGTGGGGACCCCACAATGGGATTAGTGTCTTTATATGAAAAAAAAAAAAGAGATACCAGGGGGTTCCCTGCTGGGCCAGTAGTTAGGACTCTCCACTTTCATTGCCAAGGGCCCAGGTTTGGTCCCTGGTTGGGGAACTAAGATTCCACAAGCTGCATGGCGGGACCAAAGAAAAAAAAGAGAGAGAGATCAGAGTTTGTTTTCTCAGCCACATGAGGACACAGTGAGAAGGTGGCTATCTGCAAACCGGGAAGAGAGTCTTTACATGAGCTGAATTGGCTGGCTCCTCGATCTTGGACTTCGCCTCCAGAACTGTGAGAAAATAAATTTCTCTCCATGGCAGTACAAGTCCTGATGGGCTCTGGCTCACAATTTTACACTGATCGGTACTTTGCACATGCAAACCAGATGGGCTCTCAATGTGAATGATCTTTGAATTGGAAGAAAGCTGGGCTCTGTTCTGAGCCTTTGGCCATCTGGAGAGTCACCAGCCAGCCCAAGACCCAGGGGCCATGCAGCTGGAGGAGCCAGGACCCTCATAGCATCCAGCATCTTCTCCACACACAGCCTGATCCATGGGGAATGCCCAAGGGAGCCAAAAATGTACTAGGAGGAGGAGGTGGGACAGAGAAACCCAGAGAGAGCAGCTGATTCTAGAAAATTCCCATCCGGTCTGGATTGGGCTACTTTGATTGGGCCTCTTCCCCATGAGGCACTGCAGAATTTGGGTCTGGGAGCTTTCAGTTCGATGCTAAATGTCAGATAACTTGGTGAAAAGTGGTGGCACTTTCATTGAGTTTCTCTCTGGTCCCAAGTCTCAATTAGGACTGGTGCTAACACTGTTTATTTACATTTGCATTTTTTTCAGAATGAGGGGCAGAGGAGTCAGGCTGTGGAGGCCCAGGATTGGCAAAGAATTCCATTACTCACATACTTGCTCACTGTTGTGACATGCTAAGAGTTTGGAGTTTTGGTGTGTGCCTCTACTTAGAGGGTATGCAACATAAACTGAAGAATAAATAACCGTAAACTAAACTGAAGAATAAATAACCGTAAAGCCCGAAGGGAGCGTGATATACTGCTGTGTGCGAGCCACTTGTCTGTGACAAATGGCATACCAGGCACCGCAGGACCACAGGAAGCCTTAATCAATGGTGGTAATAGCCACCGATGCATCACTGTGTGGGCGTCACCAAGGGACTGACGCTGTAGAAGAATCAACGGGACGTGAAAAAGGAATTGTTTGTAAATACAATCAACAATTTTGTGTTCCTGAGAAAGCCATTCATCATTGGGAACACCTTTAGTAAAAGATGCACCCGGCTTCCCAGTGAGGCAGGGCCATCAATCCTGCCCAAGTCCCGGGGCCAGCTCAGGGCTGTCAAAGCCTCGGGAAACAGACACACATATTTATTCTTATTTGAAGGCAAATTGAGAGTCATTTCTTGGGGGGAAAAGTGAGCAGAGGGCACCTATAAAAGCCTCTTGGGAGCAGAGTGAGTGCCTGAAAAGTGTCTTCTTCTTTGGGGCACCTGGCCCAGGGCCCCGAGTGCCCAGCACGCTCTGCACCTTTCCTTGACCACGTCTGCGCTGTCTCCCTCCTGGACATGTGGTACATGTGGGGCGGGAAGGAGAGGTCTCTTTGAGCAAGGAAGGTGCTTCTGGGGGAATGGCTCTTTAGGGGGATGAAATCTAAGGAAGGTCCTTGTAGTCTGGCATCGTGGCCTGGCTCCACAGACATTTTTCTGGCCCCTCTGGGGAACTGGTTTCTTCCTTACAACAGCACAAGGTGGGGACGCCCAGAGCATGGTGGTTACTGGTCTGATTCCGGGCAGACGGCTGGAGGCGCCTGCAGGTCTTCCCCTACTGAAGCCTCCCCACAGCCCTCTCGGTGGATCCTGTGGCCGAGAGGACCACCTCGTGCTCTGGAGGAGTGGAGGCCAGGTTGGGGGGGCGGGCTGCAGGCAGGGCCGCCTGTGCTGGGACAGTCACGGACAGGTGGCGCAGCCATTCACGGCAGCACTGGGAAGAGATGGAGCGGCTGGGGCAGCAGGGCTGGACCACAAGCCACCCAGAGGGACGGGGCGGGAGGAACAGGCTCCAAGGAGCGCCCGTGAGCGTGGCCTTGTCCCACGCTGCTGACGGCCGATGGGACACGGCCGGGGAAGGTGGTGGAGGACTCTGGAGACCTTGCCGGGGCCTGTCAGTGGGCTGTGGGGGCAAAAGGCTGCTCTGAGAGAATTGAAAGTGAGCCAGAGGACAGGAAGTGAGCATGTGTGTGGGGAGTTCTGCTCTGGGGGTGCAGAGAACTGGTGGGACATGTGGCTGTGGGGTCAGGGGTGAGCTGAGGGGCTGGCTGGGCTTTAACGGAGTGAACAGCAGTCCAGCCGCAGGTACCGGAGGAGGCAGAGCCCTGGTCACAGGCAGGGCACACGTGGGTGGGGGACACAGACGCTCCCTGTGGGCTGCTGCTGTGTGTTGGTGACATAGGAAGCAAGGCCCTCATTGAGAGTGGACCGGGGAGGGGTGCTGGAGGTCACAGCAGGGGAGGAGGGGGACATCTAAGGACAGGGATTGGGGATTTCTGGCAGGGGGGACCCCACTGGCGTGTGGCTGTGCAGAAGGCGGACGGCTGGGTTTAGCCAGGGTTTAAATGGGTGAGGGGACAGCCGAGTGTGCTTTGCAGACGGACTGTGCCTCTGATAGACTGTGGCACCTAGGAGAAGGAAAACACCCTTTATTCCAAAGACTCATTCCTTTGCAACCTAATCCAGAAAGACTCAGTTTCGGGTGGAGGTAACTTTGACATCACAACTGAACACCCTGTTGTCAGGCTGTTTAGGATACAATTTATGAAATATGTTTGATGCCTGCCCACTCAGTCAACTGACAACAAGGCTCTTATGCCAAATCCCGGACCACCTAGACGTAGCTTCCCTTGAAAATATATATCATCAGAAAATATGCATCATTTATTTACCAAGCAAAAAAGGGGCATAATTCAGTGGAACCAAAGCTTTCTTCTCCCTGAAAACCTGTTTCTATTTTCCACGTATGACTAATTTTTAATCTCAGTGACTGAGCGGTAATGCCATTGTCACTGATGCTGACAATGGGGTTTTTTAAGAAGCATATGATAGATGTTGCCTTCATGGTATCCTGTTTTGGTTATCGCTCCTGTGGCGTTCAGAATAAAATGAGTTCAGCCTCCATGAGTCTCTAGCAAATCCAGGCGCAATTGTAGATTAGATGCCATCTTTATGCAAAACTTGCGCTGCACACACTCGGCTGGCAGCGAGAGGCCATGGAGACAACAGAAGACTTTCGTCTGGCCATTATTCACCAAAGCAGGAAAATAGCTATTTACCTAACACCCATTTGTTAAGAGAGTAGGAAAATGGAATCTTTAATAACATCAAACAAAGGCACCAGAAGTTATAAAACAGCAACCAAGTTGTAAAATAAGGAGCATGTTTGTAATGGCCTCCTCTGTTTTCACCTAAGGTATGTTTTTAGGTGGTTTTCCTGTGATGGGGTTTTAGGGTCACAGGACACCCCACCCATGCAGACATGAAAACCGGAGCCTTGAGTGCCATCCTCAATTCCTCTCGTCCCCAGCTCCATCACCCTGAGCTGGCCAACCTCACCGCTGTCTCCCAAGGGACCAGGCACAGCGTTGCCCACAGGACTCCCTGCCCCGAGAGCTGTCTTGCCCACTGAGGTCCATTCAACGCTCTAAATGCAACGGGGCGTGGGGTGGGGGGTGGTTATATTCCCTAACCTGACAGCGCCTCGCCAACCCGGTGTCTGCACCATCACCACCAGCCCTTCCCCAAGCCCAACCCCAACCTGCAGGTGCGTATGCACGTTCACACACATGTATTCACACTCACACACACTTGGGCGAAGATCTCCTATGAGGCCTTGGCCCTGGGCTGCTCCTTATTGCCCCCACTGTCCTGGCCCAGCTCCGCCTCCCGCGCGCTACCCTGCGCGCGCCCTGCGTGGAGGAGTTTGCGCCTCAGGCTCGCGCCTGTCTTGCCCGCGCAGGCGCTGCCCAGCCTTCCAGGCTGGCCCCGTCGAGGCGTTGCACGTGGAGGCCTCGCTGAGCGTGCACAGACAGCATCACAGGGGCCGGCACGTCAGGGTGGCCGAGGAGTCGCTGTAAGGCCCGGCGACGTCGGGGACCCGCAGGTGGGACGGCCAGAGCGCGTGGCGAGTGGGGCCCGGAGGGGGCCGTTCCTTCCCATCCCCTCTTCTGCGCTCGAGCCTGCAGGGCCCTGAGCCCGCGCGGCCGCGCTGGGAATGGGCCTGGACCGCTGTTCACGATGCACAACCTCTCCGGGCGGGGGCGCCCTGGACCCGAGTCTCCACCTTCGCCCCTGGGTCGTCCAGGTCGTGGAGCCACCCCCCGCATTTCCTGAGTTCTCAGCTGCCTTCTTTCTCTTTGTTACCTACTGGCGTTCATCTTGTAAGAAACACCTCGAGTTAACTTTTTTTGGTTTTCTTTTTCCTTTTTCTTTTGACCTGTGCATCTAAGGCCGTAAGTACTCATGTAGAATTGGCAAACGGGCTATTTTCAGTGGAGTTATGCTTGCCTTCAAGATAGTCAATTGTGATGTTTAAAAATATAAAGATAAAAAAAAATAAAGATAATGACAGCTAAAACGCAGGGAAACACTCAGGACTTGTTAACTGAAACTCTGCCTAGAGACTGTTTCCCTGCTGATGGGGTCAGGAACGCCGAGCACCTGCTGGTGCGCCTATTCAGAGAGATGTCCTGAGCAGCGGGCCTTGCTCTTCTCTTGGCTGTGGGTGGACATGATTTAGCTCTTGCTGTGTTTTAGAGGTTGACGCGCCCAGCGGGACCACCAGCCACAGGTGTGATGGACCACAGGCTGCCCCTGCACATGGGCCCAGGCTCACCTCCTCACCAACTGACCTGCTGCCCACCTGGCCTCCTCTGTGAGGCATCTCAACTGTGTCTTCTTACAGCTGGAGACAGACAATTACCAATAAAGAAGACACGATGGGAGATGGTCCAGTGTCTGGTTTGAAGCCTTTCTCAGTGAAGGATAAGGTTGTCCTCGGGAGGTAACTGAATGCTTCTGGGCAGAAGTGGCCTTTGCTCAGTGAATTGTGATTTTTGTTAACAAGCTGGCTCAGCTCTTGAAACAGCTTAGTCTAACTGATCCGATCCCCGAACTAACGGAAAATAGGATGGGAGCAGCCTGTGCACACAGATGAGGCCCAGGTGGTGTAAAGCAAGGAGACTGTCAGGCTGGGGAGGGAGACGGAGGGGTGATCCTGTCGCTCTTCTGTGAAGTTTGTGTTTCTTCCAGCCAGAGTCATCATTTCAGTGTTGGCTTTGCATTTCCTCCCTTGGGATTCACATTACATTCTTTTTTTCCCACTAAAAGAAGAGGGAGAATACTGGCCAGATGAACCTAGAAAACCCAAAGAAACAGAAAGTGAAGGAGCCAAGTCAAAAAAATCAGGGGAGATGTGGGAAAGACCAGGTTTGAATCTTTCATCTGCTGTTAAATGTTCTATTTTTAAACTTACAGTCTTCAGTAAGTTATATTCTTCTTCTTCTTCTTTTTTTAACCCACAAGCCTTTCTTCATTTTTCATGTCATTTTGATAGTTTTTCAAATATGCACTTTGTGCTCTCGTGAAGTGCCTTGATTTCTAATTCCAGAAGGCGTGCTGCTTACTGCGTTGTGCCTGGTCCTTGGGATCGGGCCTGGTGGGGGGTTGTCAGTTACTCCTCCTGAGAACCCTTTGGCGTGGCTGCCACCTGCTTACTGAGTTCTGAGGAAGTTGCTGGCCAGGGGTGTCTCAGTGGCCTGGATCTGACTTGCTCACTTCCTGAGGATCATGTTTGGTCTTTCCAGGGGCCACCTGTAGGACCACACTGGTGGTGGTCACTTTTGTGTTTTAACAGTTCTAACCGTTTACTGCAACATGAAAATGTTCTCAGTAAAGTTCTGTCTTTTAAGACTCATAGCACTACCTGAAAGAAGAAAATACCTTCTCCATTTCCAAAGATACTGGTAAGGTTTGTTCTGTGTCCCGCAGGAGGTGAGGATATGGTGGGAGGGGTAGTGATGGCACCTCTGTCCTGAGTCTGGCCTTGGCAGTGGACTTGGGACCTGCTCTCCCTGTTTTTATCCAGTCTTCGCTTTCACTTGGGCAGAAGCTGAGAATGCAGTAGAACTACAGAGTGACTGGTCACAGGAGCTGCCGCAGGAAAGTAGTCTCTAGCTTGTTCTGTGAGAGCCCACATGTCAGGCCACTGACCTGAAGACTGGCCCTCTCAGTTGCCGTTGGTCCTCCTTTTTATGGTTTTCATTTTAAATAAAGAATCTTGTCAGAAATAATTGTAAACAAGGTAACAATCAATGTAACCAAATTCTGTTTCAAAGAGTTGAACCAAAAACAGTTCAAAAGGCATTAGGTATACAGTTGTCACTGACCTTTATTTACATCTCCTATTTTCTGCCATTTTCTTGTCTCAGAGGGTAGTGTAAATAGCTCCCTTTGTCCAGTAAAACCAAGAAAGAAACCTGATGGAAAAAACCAGGGTAGGTTTTGCTTTTGGAAACTTTGGTGCTGGAAACAATTGTGTGGCTTGATGACAGGATTTGCATTTCAGTTCATGGTGAAAGGAGTCTAAGCTTTGAAATCAGGCAGTTCGAGCTCTGTTGTTCTAATAGTATTTCCAGTTTGGAATGAAGCGCCTGGCCTCCAAGTACAGAAGTAGTTAGTTTGAATCATGTCAGATCTTCTGGGCTGGGGTGGGGGGTGGGCCACTCCCTCTCTGGCTGCTGTTGCTGCCTTGCGCCCCCTGCCCTCTTTCCTTCCCTCTCTCCCTCTGTCCCTGGCTCTCGGACCCACTGGGAGCCCTGGGTGCACCGTGAGCAGGCTCTGCAGCCCACACACCCCCACGTGGGGATTCTCATGGCGTGGCATCACAAGCGGTCACCTGTTGCTGAAGTTTTGGGAGCCTGCTTGTCGGGCAGACACAAAGGTGCGGCCCTGCGCTGCGAGCAGGGGCAGGTGTCTTCTCTGCCTGGTGTCCTCTTGCAGCTTTCCTTTTCCTCTCCTGGAAAATGTCAGAAAATTTGGGAAACTTCCCTTTTGTGTTTGTTTTTATCGTGATAACACTCATTTAATGTAAAATTCATTTTAACCGTTTCAGAGTGTACAGTCCAGCGGCACTAGGTACATTCACAGTCTTGGGCAACCATTAACACTAATTCCAGAATTTTTTCATCACTTCAAAGGGAAACCCCATACCGCTCTTTTCCCTCTTCGCCCAGCCCAGCCCCTCACAACCTCTAATCGGCCTTTTGTTTCTATGGAGTTCCTTATTCCGGGTATTTTGTACAAGTGGATCATACTGTATTTGTCCTTTTGTGTCTGGCTTTTTTCACTTTATGTATTTTCGAGATTCATCCACACTGTAGCCTGTGTATCAGTGCTGCATTTTCATGGCTGAAAATATTTCTGTTTGAACAGACTGCCTTTTGAGTACCCAGTCACCTGGTGGTGGGTGTTTCGGGTTGTTTCCACCTCTGAGCTGTTGTAAATACTGCTGCTATGACCATTCACATGCCTTGAGCGCAGCTGCTGGGTCTCGCAGGAGCCGTTCGCCTGGCTCAGGAGCCGCCACACTGTTTCCCAGGTGACTGCACAATTTAACATCCCCACCAGCAACGTACAGGGAGCTTGAGTTCATGTCCCTGCTAGTGATTGTTATTTCCATCTTTTTTGCTGGAGCCATTCTTTTTGTTGTTCTTCAGTCACTAAAGCGTGTCTGACTCTTTGCAGCCCCATGGACTGCCACACGCCAGGCTCCCCTGTCCTTCACCGTCTCCCAGAGTAGCCGTCCTTGTGTGTGTGGGCTGTTTTGGGTGGTCAGTCAGCTGGTAGTGGGACGTCCCAGTGGGAGGCTGGGACCAGGAACCAGCCTTGTTCCTGGTCCCCGCAGGGCCTGCTCTGTGGGGGTGTTTGCATGGCAGCCGAGGGGGTGCCCTGCCTCTGCCCATTATATCTGATCGCTCCATTTCATTTGGGCAGGTGCTGCCTAAAGGTTACTCTTGAAGGATCGCTTTTCTAAACCGATGATTCCCTGGCCGTCAGTATTGAGCAGGACAGAGGTGGACCCAGTGAGGGACAGGGCCGGCCCCGCCAGCTGCTCCTTCGGCAGCCCCAGCAGGTCTCCTGTTGGCAAGAAGTGTGCCAGGGGTGTTCGTGGCTTCCAGCAGCTTGTCCGTGTCACACTGCCTTTGTGCTCATTGAGCCCCCCGCCCACAGATGTGAATATGCTCGTAGTTCCAAGCACGTTGTGAAAAACAGAAAAAAGTCCACTGAAAAGATTGGAGACTCTGTACTCTATGTTATTTTGAATCTTTCCTCTGTTTTAGGAAATCTTTCCTCTGTTTTAGTACTTAGGAAATACTGTTCATAAGTATTTATGTCTAGTTTTGTATTCTAGACCTGCAGAGATCAGCAAGCCAATGAAGAAAAATAACTGTGAAAAGCTGTCCAGGAAAAAAGGCCAGGTGACATCCTCAGGTGTTACATCGTGAGCAGCTTGCTAAGCACTAGCGCTTGGGTGTTCAGTCTTGCAAGTGCAGGAAGACAGTGGGGACTTCACTGAAGGTCCAGTGGTTAGGACTCTGTGCTTTCATCTCAGGGGCATGGCTTCCATCTGTCGTGTCTGGTCTCCTGCTGTGTGGCCAGAAAGTAGAAGACAGTGAATGACTTCACTGTCTGACTTGTCCACCTTGCTAATAGGAATGTCTGTGAGATGAGTCTGTGGAGCCTGGGTGCCCTCTGCTCTGGTGGTTGGTGGACAGGCTGTGCGCCGCCCTGGGCCCACTCCTGAGGAGGGCCACCATGGCTGAGACACATGCCATCTGCTGAGGTTGCTTCAGAGGCAGTGGAGACACTGGGCTGGGTGGGGTGCCCTCTGCTGGCAGTCCTGTGGGGAAGGGCATGGGCACCAGGGGCTGCCGGGGAGACGCGCGGATGGGGGCCAGAAGACTGTCCCCTGCGGGGACGCTGGCCGATACCGACAGTGGGATAGAGTTGGTGGGGAGCAAGCGGCTGCCCGGTGAGATCAAGGCGGGGAAAGACGGAGGGGGGTGGGGTGGGGTGGTGGAGAGGTTAAAGAAGAGGATGAAACGGTGGAGTGCTGCAGCGAGGCCGCATCAGAGAGTGTAGTTTCCAGAAAAGACAGAAGAAGGAAAGAGAACACAGGTGGGGTAGGGGCCCCAGAAGGAGAGGAAGGGAGAAGTGGGAGTGCAGAGCTAGGGGGCGCCTCCGAGCGCGGACGCCGCCCGGGGAGGACGCCCAGCAGCAGAAGCGACAGCAGAAGCGTGGCCTGGAGCAGCGCAGAGGCCGCGAGGAGGAACCAGTCGGGGCGACGTGCGGAGGGAGCGGCAGGAGGAAGCGGCAAGAACAGGCTCGGGGAGGCCACCGTAGGGCCGGGGCAGGACGGAGCAGGCAGATGGAGATGGTACGCCCCGCCGCGCCCCGCCCCGCCGTCGATCACCGCCCCCAACCTGTCACGACCCCGGAGCCCCAGTGCCCCCAGCGCCTCCAGGCCTCTTTCATGCTCTTGGGAGCTGGAGGAACAGGTCATGCTGTCAGTGTTGGCCTTTTCTGCCAGCTGTGCGCATGTGGTGGTTACCCCAGAATGCTGTAGTGGGGACCGCTGAGCTTTGACGTGTAGGTCTCACGGGATGCTGGTGAGAACCGGCCCCCATGAAGAGCTTGTTCTGTGTCTGCATTGCTTTTATCCAGTCCTGATGAGGTAGGTACCATCTCCACTTTTCAGATGAGGGCACCAAGGTACAGAGAGGTTAAGTAACTTGCTCATGGTCACGCAGCAGAGGAGCAGACATGGCACTGTCAACCATTACCCGAGCTGTCCCATCCGTGGCCGCTGCTGCAGGTGGCTGTGAGCATCCGGGATGTAGCTGGCCCCAGCGGAGATGTGCAGTGGGTCTGAAGTTCATGGTGATTTCAATAGTAGGAAAAAGAATGTGAACTCACTTTGGGGTTGCAAAGAGTCAGGCACGACTGAATGACTGAACTGAACTGAACTCCTTTAATAGTTTTGTTGATTTCAGGGAGGCTGGTTGAGGTTAAAACTGGGGACGTAGATACTCACCTTCCCCAGATGGGGCTGACTGTTGTTCTCTGCCTACCTGACCTTCACCTCACTCTCCAGCCTGCAGGACATCAGCTGGAGAGCAGGGCTGGATGGCCTGTGGGGGACAGTTTGCATAATCACAGTGGTCAGTGCAGGGTTCTGCCATACTCCTTTTCTTCACTCTCTCCCCTTGAGAATATTTTTGTTCTTCTTCACTTTCTGCCATAAGGGTGGTGTTATTTGCATATCTGAGGTTACTGATATTTCTCCCGGCAATCTTGATTCCAGTTTGTGCTTCATCCAGCCCAGCGTTTCTCATGATGTACTCTGCATACAAGTTAAATTAGCAGGGTAGCAATATACAGCCTTGACGTATTCCTTTTCCAATTTGGAACCAGTCTTTTGTTCCATGTCCAGGTCTAACTGGTACTTCCTGACCTGCATACAGGTTTCTCAAGAGGCAGGTCAGGTGGTCTGGTATTCCCATCTCTTGAAGAATTTTCCACAGTTTGTTGTGATCCACAGTCAAAGGCTTTGGCATAGTCAATAAAGCAGAAGTAGATGTTTTTCTGGAACTCTCTTGCTTTTTCAATCATCCAGTGGTTGTTGGCAATTTGATCTCTGGTTCCTCTGCCTTTTCTAAATCCAGCTTGAACATCTGGAAGTTCATGGTTCATGTACTGTTGAAGCCTGGCTTGGAGAATTTTGAGCATTACTTTGCTAGTGTGTGAGATGAGAGCAGTTTTGCGGTAGTTTGAGTATTCTTTGACATTGCCTTTCTTTGGGACTGGAATGAAAACTGACCTTTTCCAGTCCTGTGGCCACTGCTAAGTTTTCCAGCTTTGCTGGCATATTGAGTGCAGCACTTTGACAGCATTATCTTTTAGAATTTGAAATAGCTCAGCTGGAATTCCATCACCTCCACCAGCTTTGTTTGTAGTGATGCTTTCTAAGGCCCACTTGACTTCACATTCCAGGATGTCTGGCTCTAGGTGAATGTTCACACCATCATGATTATCTGGGTAAGGAAGATCTTTTTGTATAGTTCTTCTATGTATTCTTGCCACCTCTTCCTAATATCTTCTGCTTCTGTTAGGTTCCTACCATTTCTGTCCTTTATTGTGCCCATCTTTGCATGAAATGGTATCTCTAATTTTCTTGAAGAGATCTCTAGTCTTTCCCATTCTATTGTTTTCCTCTATTTCTTTGCATTGATCACTGAGGAAGGCTTTCTTATCTCTCCTTACTATTCTTTGGAACTCTGCATTCAAATGGGTATATCTTTCCTTTTCTCCTTTGCCTTTCACTTCTCTTCTTTTCACAGCTATTTGTAAGGCCTCCTCAGACAACCATTTTGCCTTTTTGCATTTCTTTTTCTTGATCCCTGCCTCCTGTACAATGTCATGAACCTTCATCTATAGTTCTGGCACTCTGTCTATCAGATCTAATCCCTTGACTCTATTTCTTACTCCCACTGTATAATCATAAGGGATTTGATTTAGGTCATACCTGAATGGTCTAGTGGTTTTCCCTACTTTCTTCAATTTAAGTCTGCATTTGGCAATAAGGAGTTCATGGTCTGAGCCATAGTCAGCTCCCAGTCTTGTTTTTGCTGACTGTATAGAGCTTCTCCATCTTTGGCTGCAAAGAATATAACCAATCTGATTTCAGTATTGACCATCTGCTGATGTCCATGTGTAGAGTCTTCCTTCTCTTGTGTTGTTGGAACAGGGTGTTTGCTATGACCAATGCATTCTCTTGGCAAAACTCTTATTAGCCTTTGCCCTGCTTCATTCTATACTCCAAGGCCAAATGTGCCTGTTGCATATCTTCAAATCTTAAACATCTCCTCCATGTTTCCTATCTCCTTGTCCTTGTGGTATCCTGTGCCTCTTTACATGTTTCTTCCACCATGCTAATACTTTCTTCAGCTGTGTCTAATCTACTACCTAACCTACCCCTAACCTCCCGCTGCACTCGTTCAGTGTAGATGCCGTATTTCTTCCTGTAAACCCGGACTGCTTTGTCGATTTGCTACCCACTGAGTTCTGCTTCAGTGACTGTAGTTTTTATTTCTAAAAATTGTTTTAAAAACCTTGCCTTTTCATACCTGATATTTTCTTATTGCTTTGTCACTGTATCTTACTTCTTTTTTTTTTTTTCAATTGAGGTATACAGTTAATTTACAATGCTGTGTTAGTTTCTGGTATATAACAAAGTGATTTAGTTATTAATGTAGATATTTATAATATTTTTTGCTAGTTTATTACAAGATATTGAATATAGTTCTCTGTGCTATACAGTAGGATCTTGTTTACTTTATATAGTGTGTCTGTATTAATCCCAAACTCCTACTTTATCCTCCCCACTCTGGTAACTGTAAGTTTGTTTTCTATATCTGAGTTTGTTTCTGTTTTGTAAACAAGTTCATTTGTATAATTTCTTTTTTTAGATTCCACATATAAGTACTGTCATATGGTATTTGATCTTTCTCTTTCTGACTTACTTAGTACAGTAATCTCTAAGTCCATCTGTGTTGCTGCATATGACAATATTTCATTCTTTTTTATGGCTAAGCTATTTGTATATTTTGGAAATTAAGCCCCTGTTAGAGCACTTGCAAATATTTTCTCCCATCCCGTGGGCTGTTGTTTTGTTTTGTTTATGGTTTCTTTTGCTGTGCGGAAATTTGATTAGGTCCCATTTGTTTAGTTGTGCTTTTATTTTTTTGATACCCAACATCACCAAATAATTTGAAATCAGAATTAAAAGAACACTTGACAGCTGTGAAATGTATGTTTGTTCTGTTACTTCTAGTCAGTTACACACTAATCTAAGCCAAATTACCAAGTAAATTTTACTTTATTTCTTTAGAACTGTGTTTTCTTGACAACTTTGAACTTGGGGTCTTCAAATGTGAAGTTAGGGAACATGTTCATGTCTGCTTTACCATACATTTGCTTAAGCTTAAAAAGCTCTCTGTCCAGTTCTCCCTGACACTCTGCACCAGCATCAGTGGGTCCTCCAGAGGTCTGTCACCTAGTTCCATATTCTCTAATCTGCCTATGAAGAGTTTCTGTACAGAATCAAGTTCCTTATTAAATGGCACTGCTCTGACACTGATGTTCCTCCTCAGAGAGACTGAGACTGCAGACTGAATGACAGAGGACAACCTGAAGAGTCTCAAGAATCGTGGTGACCCAGTTACGGACAGGAAGCATGTTGGAGACAGTCTGTGATCGGATGGCTCTCAGCGAGACAGAAGCCAAACAGCTGCTTTTATTTCTTCTGCTTTGGGAGATTGACCTAAGAAAATATTGCTACAATTTATGTCAGAATGTTTTGCCTGTGTTCTCCTCTAGGAGTTTTATGGCCTCATGTCTTATGTTTAAGTTTTTAAAGTCACTTTGTGTTTAGTTTTTTGCATGGAGTGAGGCAGTGCTCTAACTTCATTGACTGAACGAGGCTGCCCAGCTTTCCCAACACCATTTGCTGAAGAGACTGTCTTTTCTACATTATATATTTCTGCCTCTTTGTCAAAGAGTAATTGATGGTAGGTGTGTGGGTTTATTTCTGGGCTCTGTATTCTGTTCTATTGATCCATATGTCTGTTTTTGTGCCATTACTACTCTGTTTTGATCACTGTAGCTTTATAGTCTAGTCTGAAGTCTGGGAGAGTTATGCCTCCTGTTTTGTTCCTTTTTCTCAGACTGCTTTGGCAATTCTGGGTCTTTTATGGTTCCATATAAATTTTAGGATTACTAATTCTAGTTCTGTGAAAAAAATGTCATGGGTAATTTGATAGGGATTGCATTAAATCTGTTGATTGCTTTGGGTAGTATGGCCATTTTAACCAAATTAACTCTTTCAATTCAAGGGCATGCCTTTCCTTTTTTTTTTTCATTTTAACAGTTTTTAAAGAAAACTGTAGACAAGATGACTTCATTCCTGCATCTTCTCAATTGTTTCTTCCTTGTATTTGCCCTTTTTCTTTCCTACTTGGCAAGATTTGGCTTTACGTTTGAGGATCTTTTTGCGGTCTTTGTCCGGTTTTAGTCTGGTGATGACCACCTTGCTGGGGTGAATGTCCACATGGACATTGGTGCCACCAGCCTTCTCCCGCTGCACTCGTTCAGTGTAGATGCCGTATTTCTTCCTGTAAACCCGGACTGCTTTGTCGATTTGCTGCCCTTTGTGGTGCCCTCGTGCAACCTGAACTTCATCGTCCTTTTGGATGGGCATGGATTGAATGCTGTACTTCTGTCTTAGCTCTTTAGAAAGAGAAGACATAATTTTCCTGTGAATGTGGGAAGGCACATTGAAATGCCTTTTTTGATTCTTGCTTTGGTCAGAAGTCACAACAGGACTGAACTTCATTTTGGCCGCTGGCACTTCAGTGATGGCCACAGGAGGGAAGAGCACCTTTCCATCTCTGTAAACCACCTTCAGTTTCCTGTGTTACTGTTTCATAGTTCTCAGTGTATGTCTTTCACCTCCTTGGCCAGGTTTGTTCCTAAATATTTTATTTTTTTCTTGATGTGATGTTAAAAGGGACTTTTTTTTTTACTTTACCTTTCCAGTATTTCATTGTTAGTGTAAAGAAATGCAACAGGTTTCTGTATGTTAATTGTACTCTGTCACCTTGATGAATTTGTTTATCAGTTCTAGTGTTTTTGTGTGGACCCTTTAGCGCTTTGCATATACAGTATCATGTCATCTGCATATAATGGTAATTTTCCCTCTTCTCTTCCAATTGGGATATGTTTTCTTTTTCTTGTCTGACTGCTGTGGCTAGGATTTCCAGTACTATGTTGAATAGAAATGGTGACAGTGGGCATCCTTGTCTTGTTCCAGATTTTAGTGGGAAGATGTCTTATTAATATTTCTTTAAACATTCACACATAACTATTCTCTTGCCTGCATTATCTGGTAGTTTCAATAATCTGCAGTTCTTTGGGGTCTGTATCTGTTCTTTGCTGATTTTGTTAACCCTTGGTCAGTGAGATGCTGTCCTGTGTGCTTGGTGACTTCCTTAAGTTCACTGCTTTGATCTCATGATCCAGGGCCACCAGAGTCTAAGTAGGGGAAGCTTTCCTCCAGAGCGCTGTTATACCTGGGAGGTAGCACAAACCCGGGTCTTGGCTCTGCATGGGAGTCCCAGGCTCGGCTTTCCACCTCACTTTGGCCCAGGAGCTGGCAGCCCACTGCTGTGGAGCCACTGAGGGCACCTCTGCCCCTACAGGCTCCACGGCCCTGTCACCTGAGCGGACACCATAAAACAAACAGGTACCAACAGAAGCCCCCAAGTTGAGCTACTGTTTTGGAAATCCCAGACAGCTATAGGACCCACATAATTCAGTCAGGAGTTAATCTAGAGCAGACAGTTCCCATGAAGGGGCACCAAACCACAGCCTGGCCATGACAGATTTGGGTCCTGCAGCTGGACCCCAGAACTTGTGGCCAGGTTACATTACAGTCAGCTTTCAGTAACATGACCTCACTCAGCTTGTTATTGTAGAGATATGCAGAGTATCATCCCCAACAAAGACACCTCTCCCTTCCTATCTGGCAAGTAACATTTACAGGTGTCTGTAAAGCTGCTGTATTGTGATGTCTGAGATGTTAGATCATAAACAGTGACCACTTTTCAAAAGTGCTATGAACATTAAAAAAAACACCAAAAACAAACTTCTGATACATGGATAAACCTCAAAACTTAAGCACAGGGAAAAATACATAAAGAGTATAAATTATATCACTATTTATATAACATTTCAGAGCAAGCAGAATTATAGTGACAAAAACAACATTGTTGGTTGTTTCTAAGGATGAGGGGCCTAGGGAATCTTTCTGGATTGATGAAAATAGTCAGCATCTTGATAGTGTGGTAGTCATAAAGGTTAGAACAGGTTATATTTGTTATATAACCAAACACTTAAAAGCTGGCCATTACACCACATGTAAACTATACTCCAGGAAACCCCGGTGCTGTGAAAATGAAGTACAGCAGCTGCAGAGGCACATGTCAGCATCAAGTCTCCTTCCCCAGCCCCTTTCCTTTCTGCTGCTCCCGGAGGCGGTGGTAGACTTCAGGCCTGCACGGCCAGCTCACAGACCACAAGACAGTATTATCTTCCTGTGGGCCGTGGAGCACAGTGCACAAGCCTCGGGGGGCTGGGAAAAACTGAAGGGCATGCTACCCACCCTCCAGCCTTGTTCACTCAACTTTTACTCTATGTTCACCCCACAACAGGTTCACTCTGTGCCATGAACTCGCTGGTGCTGGATAAGGTGAAAGCTCAGGCGGAAGGCCCTGCCACACTGCGCACAGCGGAAGGGCTTCTCCCCGGTGTGGATCCTCTGGTGCCGGAAGAAGCCCGACAGGGCCCTGAAGGAGCGGCCGCACTCGCCGCATTCGTAGGGCTTCTCCCCAGTATGGATGCGCCGGTGCTCGCTGAGGAAGGAGCTGCGGCTGAAGGCACGCCCGCACTCCTGGCAGGCATAGGGCTTCTCCCCTGTGTGGACGCGCTGGTGCTGAATGAGGTTGGAGCTCTGGCTGAAGGCTTTCCCACACTCTTTGCATTCGTAGGGGTTCTCTCTGTGGTGAATCCTCTGGTGCCGGACGACGTTTGAGCTGTGGATGAAGGTTTTCCCACACTCGCTGCACTCGTAGAGCCGCTCCCCCGTGTGAATCCTCTGGTGCTTCATAGCGTCTGACCTCTGACTGAAGGACTTGCCACACTCAGCACATTCATACGGCTTCTCTCCTGTGTGGATCCTCTGGTGTCTGATGAGGTTGAAGCTCTGGCTGAAGGCTTTCCCACACTCCTTACAGACGTAAGGCTTCTCCCCGTTGTGAATGCGCTGGTGCCTGACGACATGGGAGCTGTGGATGAAGGCTTTCCCACAGTCGCTGCACTCATAGGGCTTCTCCCCAGAGTGAATGCTCTGGTGCTTCACCACGTCTGAATAGCATTTGAAGCTCCTGTCGCAGGTGCTGCATCGGTAAGGCTGCCCTTTCCAGGGGCCTCTCCTGTTGACTGCAGATGCTGTGTTCAGGGTGACCTCTGACCTGGACACTCTGTCCTCATGAACAGCCGGTACCCAAGGGGAACCTCTGGGCCTCTCTGCAGCCTCCTTATTCCCACAAGGGTCTGGAAGCCCCAGTGTCCAGGAGGGACCCTGTAACAGTCCTGGCGTGGCCTCTCCATGGCCCCCTTCTTTCAGGGCCACCTGCTGAGGCATCAGCCCTGCGCTCTGAGCCCCGTGCTCAGCTGCTGAAGCTGCACAGCAGGAAGCCCAGTGGCTTCCTTTCGATGCCTGGAAAGCTGGAAAAGAGGACAGAGATACACAACTCAGAAGAGAACTCGGCTAAGGACACACAGGTGGTGCTGGAGAGCTGTGTGCTGACAGAGCTGACAGCAAGATGCCTGTGATCCTGCCTGTCCTCGTCTTGCCCAGTTCTCCTCCACCTCTAACCCCTGTGGTCTCAGGATGAGGGACCAGGAGAGGGTGGTCAGGGTCCTTCCTGAGACTCCAGAAAAGCCCAAGCCTCTAATCTCAGTCTGCCTGGTCTCAGGCCTGGGGACAGACCCTCAGTCAGGGTCTGGTGACTCCCTGGTTTGGCCACGTGGACTGGAGCCCAGAGAGCAGTCAGCAGCAGAGCAAGAGGAAGCAAAGCAGAGGTCCAGGAACACAGGGGCAAGCGGTGCTGATGGCACACGCTGGGATCCAGCCTCTTTCTCGGACCCTGGACTCCCCAAGACAACACTGTGGCCTTGACTGCCCCCATCCCCCAACTCAAAGGGCAGAGTCCCCCACCCCCAGGTTGCTGGCATCCAAAATAAAGCAAACTTTACTTTCCATCACCCTTGCCTCTTTATTGGCTTTTGAGGGGATAAGCAGCTGGACCCCACTTTTGGTCACACTGGTAGCAAGTTGGGAAAGCCAGGGAGGCTGCTCAATGCCCCAGAGCCACAGGCCACCTCCAGCAGAGAAGCCTCCATCCCAGAGCACCCATAGGGTGCTGCTGAGAAAGCTGGACAGCTGCATGTAAATCAGTGAAGTTAGAACATTCTCTAACACCATACACGAAAATAAACTCAAAATGGCCTATAGGCTCAGATCTAAGATGTGATACAATAAAACTCCTAGAAGAGAACACAGGCAAAATATTCTGACATAAACCATAGCAATGTTTTGTTATGTCAGTCTCCCAAAGCAGAAGAAATGAAAGCAAAAACAAATGGGACCTAATCAGACTTACAAACTTCTGCACAGCAAAGGAAACCATAAGCAAAACAAGCTACAGAAATGGGAGAAACTATTTGCAAGTGTTGCAACTGACAAGGACTTAACTTACAAAATATACAAACAGCTTATACAACTCAATAACAAAAAACCAGCTCAATCAAAAAATGGGCCGAAGACCTAAACAGACATTTCTCCAAAGAAGAAACACAGATGCCCAACAGGCACATGAAAAGATGCTCAACACTGGTAATTTTTAGAGAAATACAAACCAAAACTACAGTGAGGAACGACCTCACACTGGTCAAAATGACCATCACTAAAAAGTTTACAAATAACAAATGCTGGAGAGAGTGTGGATAAAAGGGATCCTACACTGTTGACGGGAATGTAAACTGGTGCAGACATTATGGAAAATAGTATGGAGGTTCCTTTAAAAACTAAAAACAGAATTACCATATGATCCAGAAATCCCACTTCTGGACATATATCTGGAGAAAACTCAAACTCAAAAGGATACATGTACCCCAGTGTTCACAGCAGCACTGGGTTCACAATCAAGACATGCAAACAACCTAAATGTCCATCAACAGATGACAGGTGTGGTGCACACAGACAATGCAACAGTACTCAGCCACAAAGAATGAGATGATGCCATCTGCAGCAAACTGGATGGACCTAGACACTATCTTACTGGGTGAAGTAAGTCAGAGACAAATATATGATGTCACTTATATGTGGAATCTAAAAAACTGATAGAAATGAACTTATTTACAAAACAGAAACAGACTCACAGACCAAAAACAAATTTATGATTACCAAAGGGGAAAGGGAGAAGGAGCAAAGGGGGGAGGCATAAATTTGGAGTTTGGAATTAGCAGATGCAAAGTACTATATATAAAATATTGGTTAAAAAAAATAGAGGAAGTCAATATAAACAAAACTGGGATTGGCCAAATAGTTTATTCAAGTTTTTCTGTAACATCTTACCAAAAACCCAAATTATTTGGGCAACCCAATGGATAAACAAGGTCCTCCTGTATAACACAGGGAATTATATTCAATATCTTATAATAACATATAATCAAAAAGAACATGAGAAAGAATATACATATAACTGAATCACTCTGCTGTACATCTGAAACTAACAGCATTGTAAATCAACTACAATTTAAAAAAAAACAAAATTCTTATTCTCAGAGGTATCCAGGTCGGGGTTCCAGAGAGACAGCGGGCTGCAGAGTGTGGCTAGGAGAAAAGACTCTGCACACCCAATGCAGGGGGCCCGGGTTTGACTCCTGGTCAGGGAACTAGACTCCGCCTGCCGCAACTGGGAGTTCACACACAGCAACTAAAAGATCTACAACTAAGACCCGGCACAGCTGGATGAGTGAATATTATGGAAAAAAAGTGTGGCCCGGAGAGCAAAGGACATGGGGTGCGGGGAGCACAAAGGCATGAAGGTGGGGCGCTGTGAGTGTCAGAAGCTGCCAGAGTCTAGTGACATCTCCACAGCCGCCAGGCAGGTTGACAGGGAAGCTCCAACTCCTAAGCTGTCCTCACATCCCTGAGCTCAGGACAGCCTTCTGGACCGGGCCGCCCCACACCCTCACCTGTGCGTGTGTCCATCAGGGCAGCCCTCTCCGTAGTGGTCTGGAGACCCAGGCCGGGCTCTGTTTGCTGCTTCCTGCAGAAATGCCCACAGTGGGACCCCTGCCCGGGAGAAAGAGGAAAAAGGGAAGAAAATGACAGGGGGGATGTCAGAGCTCCTTCAGTGAAGGGAGGTTCAGAGCCTGCTCTCACTATCAACCAAGGTCCTGAATATGCAGAGACTCCAGAAACTAGTGGGAACTCTGTTTAGGCCACGCTAGCTCCCCTCACCCCAGCCTCCCAGCAGATGAGGAGCCCCGACCCATGAGGCAGCACCTGTCAGCTGCCTGCTGTGGTCTCAGATCCAAGAGGAAGGAGCACCTTTAAGCAGTCCTTGGGCTTCCCAGGTGGCGCTAGTGGTAAAGAACCCATCTGCCAGTGCAGGAGACATAAGAGATGCATGTTCGCTCCCTGGGGAAGATCCCCTGGAGGAGGGCATGGTAACCCACTCCAGTATTCTTGCCTGGAGAATCCCATGGATAGAGGAGCCTGGCAGGCTACGGTCACGGGGTCACAAAGAGACCTAGCACGCACACATGCATAAACGTCTGGAGACATTTCTATGTATTTAAATTTTTTCTTGATAAAGATCTGAATATAAAAACATGAAACCTAAAAAAATAAAAAGTCATCTGAATGGTGCAATTTTGAATTGAGGAATGCTTTTGCTAAGCGTGACACCAAAGGTGAAGTCTAACAGACTTAACTACACAGGACATTTAGAATAAAAAAACAGATGAAAAAAAAAAAAAAAAAAACACCAAAAAAACCAGGGGAGATACCTGCAACACAGATAAGGATTCATAACCTCAAGATATCTCACTATATATACATAAGAAAGCATGAAAAACTAGTAAAAGTTACGAGTAGGTAACCAGAGAAGAAAATAAACAAGCAGCCAATATATATATTTTAAACATAGGTCCCACATTGTTCCACGTTGTTGGCAATTAAAAATGAAATTTAAAATATGTTTCAGTCTAAAAGTAGCAAAGGCTTAAAAGCAGTGGCCCCTTAGGAGCATTGAGACAATTAGGGAAACAAGTACCTTCATGCACCGTTGGGAGAGGACAAGGTGCACCCCACTGCTGGTAATTCAACAATTTACAAAGGCCTTACAGGCAGACTGATTCCACTTGAGGGAACGGGTGAGGCTGTGCCAGGGCGTCACCCTGGGGCATGGAGGCTGTCCCGGGGCGTCACCCTTGGGGGGGGCGTGGGTGGAGGCTGTCCCGGGGCGTCACCCAGGGCGGGGAGGCTGTCCCGGACCGTCACCCTGGGCGGGGAGGCTGCCCCGGGCGTCACCCAGGGCGGGGGGAGGCTGTCCCGGGGCGTCACCCTGGGGGCGGGGGCTGTCCCGGGGCGTCACCCTGGGCGGGGGAGGCTCTCTCTGGCCCCGGCGAGGTTAGGGCCGCCCGCCGCCTCCGCTCTCCTCCGGGACGTGAGCCTTCTCACAAGCGGAGCCCGGGACAGACAAGAGCCCCCGTACCCGGCTCCCGGGGCCCGTCTCGGTCTCCTGCCCCTGCGCGGCGAGGCGTCCGCACCCCGCCCTCTCGCCGCCGAGCCCCAGGCTCGTCCGCACTCACCCGGAGCCCCTCCGCTCGCGGGAAGCAGCGCCCTCCCCGGCGGCGCACGCAGTTCCGGTGACGCTCTGGGCGCCAGAAGCCCGGCACTCGGCTGCCCTGGGGGACGCGGGCGGCCTCCGGAGCCACGGGGACGGTTGACCTGCCTGCGCGAGTCCGGGCCGGGCTCCCTAGCTTTTGTGTGCACGACCCTCGGCGGTTGTCCGGCCTCTTTCACATTCACCGCTCCTGCCCCAACTGGGCTTCCCTCCGCAGACCTCCGGGACGCCTCCCGGGCCCTCCTTTTCCCGCGCGTGCCCTCCCCGCCTGCCCCGTGGCCTCCACCGGGTCAGGGTCCGCGGCCGGGGTCGTCACTCCGGATGGTGACCTTGCTGACTGCGCAGTGGGCGAAGGCACGGACGGAGAAGGCCGGCGCTCGTGGAGAAAGCGGGGAGCGCCTGGTGGAAGAGGCAGGCAGAGCCGGAGAGACCCCTGGGCCGCCCTCCCCACGGAGATCCGCCGAGGGCAGGGCGCCGGAGCCTCACGGCGGCTGGTCCTGGCAGGTGGACCCCCTCTTCCCGCCTGCCCTGTGTCCCGGGGCCTGCCTCCCCGCTGGTCCGCAGGGACCACACACTTGAGGGGTTTACGATCTCACGGTGTCCTTAGGTTGCACGAGCAGGGGCACAGCTTGGCGGGGCCCTTCCTGGCGTCTCTCCTACGTCGAGGCGAGGTGTTGGCCACTGGGGTCTCCCATGCTGGCTCAGGAGCCTGTGGGCAGGATTAAGGACCGGAGGGCAGGCGTTCTCTAAGCTCCATAGGCGACGTGGGGCTGCAGCTGTGGGGTCGTGTGCCGAGTGGATCGACACAGGGTCTTGTGTTGAACCCTGGCCAAGAAACCTTTCCAGCGTCAGCCTCAGACACAGGTCTGGGCCTGGGTGAGGGGTGTCCTGTGCCCAGCGTGGCCCTGTGCTGTCTCTCCATGCTCCGGGCACTTTCCTTTAGACGCTCCTGTATTGCTTCTCAGCCACCCCATCCTAACACCTTTTGGGACCCCCCACAGCACAGAGAGCCTTTGAAATGACCCAGGCCCCTGGCACTATCCCTCTGCTCTGTTCTGGCAGCCGCCCCACACTCTCAGCCCACTCAGCACCCAGGCCCAGTGGGCGGCCAGCAGCAGGCCTCCCCTCCCTCAGCCCTTCGCTGGCCCCTAGCCTTCACCCCTTCTCCAGTCTTGCTGCTTCCTCCAGCTCTTCCTGCTGTGAAACCAGTCACCAGTCCTTGACCTTGCCCGGCTGGCTCCTGCCTTGCTCTGAGCCTTGGCCCATTCCCTTCCCCTCCCTCATCACTGGACACAGGCCATGCCTCTCCCGCTGGAATCCTGCAACAATGTGTCCTCTGGGTGTCACGTGTAGTGACATGGTGTCCACCAACTCGTCATTGGCTACATTTTGATCACATGGTCACTGCTGTCTAGTTTTCTGACTGTGGGCACCATGTTTCCCCTGCAACGAATAAACCATCTCTGGGGAGAAAAGAAAGGCTGAGGAACTGCTCACACTCCTAAGGAGACATCGCAACCAGAGACAAGACGTGACCCCGCTGGATACTGGGTTGGAAGGAAAATACCATGGACAGGGTGAGAGGCTCCACTTGGCTGGGTGTTGTGTCAGTGTTCAGTTACCCGAACTTGGTACCTGCACTGTGGGTCTGTAAGAGAACATCCCTGAGTGTAGGAAACACACACTAAAGGGTTATGGGGCTAAGAGGCATAATGGATGCAATCCATTCTAAAAAGACTTGGGGAAAAAAGAATTTGTATAGATATAAAAAGTTAAAAGGTATGGTTCTGCCATGTGATGTGAACTAGTGTTATTTCTTTCTACTTGTCTGCATTTCCCAAGTTTTCTACAAAATATTCTGTTTATATAATAGGGAAAATGGGCTTTGTCAAGTTTTATCAAAAAAGTGAAGTCCTAAAAAAAAAAAAAGCGAAGTCCTGAGAAACAGAGCTTGTGGATGACCTTGTAGAAATGGGTTAAGTCTGTCTCTTCTGCAGGCGCCAGAGGAGACCATCAGCCGCACACTGAGGCCGACGCTGCTGTCCCAGGACGCAGGTGGTGGAGGCTGTCCTCCTCCAGACGTCCCCACGGGGTCCCATCATGTGTCTGTCGCTTCCACAACCAGGTGCCAGAGCGAGCTTTCTCATTTGGGCTTTAGCGACAGCTTCCTCATGGGATATGCACTGGTTTTTCTTCCCCAGCAGGATCAGGGGTGCCTCTGGGGGGCCTGTTTGCTTCTGCTTGGGACCCCTTCTTTGTGGGGCGTGCCCCTCCCCTCTCTTCCTTAGATCATTCTGGAACCAATACCACCAGCTTCCCCAGGATGGGCCTGTGACCTGACTCTCTATGGTTTGCACAGCAGCGGGGGGAGACAGGGCTGTGTCCTCTGCAGCCTGGGCTGAGATGGTGTCAGACCTGAGCAGTTGGAGCCTGAGGCCACAGGGGCCTGCAGAGACAAGAGGTGGGCAGGGGACAGAGACCTCCCTGACCACCAGAAAACTCAGATTCCTGGGGTTCCAGTAGCAATCCCCTGACCCCATGTGCTACCCGAGCCAGTGTCACTTGCTCTGTGAGTGGGTAAGGGGTCCACTTGGCTTCCAGGTCCAGGCTCTGGGCCCCAGAGAGCTGGCCAGTGCCCAGAGGAGTGAAGGGGCTTCAGTGCTGCCAGGGCTGGGCCAGCCCAAGGCAGGGAAAGCTGAACTCAGCCTGGCCTGTGGCCCCAACCACACCCGGGTCTGTTCCTCCACTCACATCCCCTGGGGAACAGTGCAAATCCCTCTCCTGCCTGCCCTCAGCCACACTCTCCTTGGAGAGCCCTGCCCTGGGTCCATCACCTCTTCTGACATTAACAACCGAGAGAGAGAGAGAGAGAAACCTGGTCAGCTCTGCCCACCTTCCACCTTCCAGGGCCCAGTCAGTGGAACAGGCACTACTGGAACACTGCTGCTGGTCACTGCAGGTGCAGGACACAGAGATGAACAAAGCCCTCTGGCTTTCCCAATTCCCTTTTACTGCCCAGAGCGCTGGAGCCTGCAGACCTGCCACGGTGCTGGGGTGGGGTGGGGGGGCAGGCAGATGGGTGGTGGCGGGGGATGAAGGAGCTAAGTACAGAGGACAGGCTTTCTGGTGGGCAGCTGGGCAGCAAAAGCGCCAGGAGGGGAGGGAACAGGTGGTTTGGAGCCCCACCAACTGCCTAGACGTTACCTTTTGGGGCTCAGAAACAGCTTCAGAACATGAGGGCAGAGGGCAGAATACAGATATAAGCCACGTGGCCCAAAGGGCAGAGGCTGGACCATCGCCAGCATCCAAAGTACCTGCAGCCCGCTACTCTTCCAGCCCTGGACTCCCCGTCGTCCCCGGGGGCCCCTCTGAACACTCTCCCAGAATCTCCAACAAACGGGGCTCCCTGCACCTGTCTCCCACCAGCCCATCCTCAGGAGCCTGTGTCTGAGGCATTTCCTGCATCAGTAAACACTGAATACACGCCAAACCGCGCACTGCATTATTTATGTGTAACATTGTAAAAATCATAAAGCGCATGTAAAAATGAAAACATCTCAAAAATTGACCTAAAAACTAGAAATAAGATTCAAGACACATCCTAGGGGAAAACCTGCAATATTCTGGAGGACCACTCTTCCCAAAAGAAATACTCCAACCACGCAAACCCGATCTCCCGCACCAGAACCTTCGCTCCCACTACACACCAAGTAGACACGGGGCCTCACCTGAAAACATGACCGTCCTGCCACGGCCTCCATTTCTCAACTATGTTCTCCAAGCCAGGGACTATGCACTGCATTATTGGACCAGCTCCATGACCAAAAAGGACCCACGAGGCTGAAAACACAGTACAAACCTCAAAATACAGTGAAGAGTTGATCCAGCTAGACTGCGATTCGGCTCCCCCGCACCGTCGGCGCCAGCAAATTTTGGGTAAAGAAAAGAGTTCGTCGTCCGCGCATATGCAAAGCCCACTGGCCGCTTGAAGGGTGTGTACCGCAGTGCTCTTTCCCATTCCCTGACCCCTGGTCTAGGCCTTTCTCAGGGCTGCCATTAGGGGGACCACGGAGCTCATTTCAACAGCATATTTGTCAGATCTACCGGCGAGTGAAAGGGCGCTGCCGCCTTGCAGCGACCTCCCGTCCCGCTTGCCAGGGGGAGCCAGTGGGACTCTGTTCGCACTGTTACCGGGTGGCCCAGGGGGCAGTGAAGGCCTGGCAGGGCTGCGGGCGAGGGAGCCAGCGCAGGCGTCTTAACCGGGGTGCAGGTGCCCGGCCCAGCTTCAGGGTGCATCTGAGCGCAGCTCTCCCCACGCCTGCACCAAACCACCGCAGGCGTCCGCAGCGTCCCCAGCGCCTTCCGGTGCAGGGTCACCTCGGTGCAGCAGAGGCCCCAGCGCGCCACCCCGCCACTGGCTGCCTCGGTTCCCTCTGTGTCATGGACCTACCTGCTCTGGCTCAGGTGCGAGTTCAGAGGAAGGACCTGCTCACTCAGCACAGCGAAAGGCTTCTCCGCGGTGTGGACCCTCTGGTGCCGGAAGAAATCCGACAGGGCCCTGAGGATGCCGCTGCACTCAGAGACTTTTCCTTGGTGTGGATACGCGGGTGCTCGCTGAGGAAGGCACTAATGCTGAAGGCGCCGCTCACTCCTGGCAGGCATACCGCTCCTCCCCGGGGTGGCCCTGCTGGTGCTGAGTGAGGCTGGAGCTCTGGCTGAAGGAAGGGCCGCACTGCGGACACGCAAAGGGCTTCTCGCTGCTGTGGAACTGCGGGGGCTGCGTGATCTGGGAGCTGTGCACAAAGGCTTTCCCGCGCTGGGTACAGGAGATGGTTTCTTGCCAGTGTGGATCCTCTGGTCCGATGTCCACCTGAAAACCCTCCTGCACGCACTGGCCGCACTGGTGAGGCTTCTCCCCACCTGGAAGCTTCTGCCACTCCAGGCTTTGGTCCACACAGGGAGGCCTTGCGGCCCACAGGCCAGTGGAGAGCTGGTTCCCGGGCCGGGGCTCCCCACGCCTGCTAGATTTGGAGTGGCTCAAACGGCAGGACTCTCCACTCCCAGCCTCCCTCTTGTGCGGTTTCCTTGGCAGGTCACAGGCTGGTGGTGAGGCTGGCTTTGCTTCTGGTCTCAAGGTCTTGGTTCCTCTCCTCCTCCTGCCCCTGCTGCGGGCAGGTCTCCTGTGGCAGCCCTGCCAGCTGGGAACCCTGATGGCTTCTGCATAGTCCGGCAGGTCCCTGGCCCCGCCGCCGGAGACTTGAGACTTGTCCCCCGGACACACTGGGGTTCTGCCTCCTCTGGGGTTTCCTGCCCTGGAATCTCCTCATCACTCTGAGCTGAAGCCAGAAGGGGAGGCAGCAGATGACAGCAGCCTCTGAACCGGAGTGTGCAGAGACCTGGGGAAGGCGCGTCATCTCGTTTAATTCGGGGAACAAGGGAATTAAACCCCGTGTCTGGGGTGGAGTTACGCAGGGATCAAGGTTAGGGGGAGGAAGTGTGTGAGAAGGGAACAAACTCCCAAAATATTATTATTTTTTTCATCTTGTTTCTTTCTTTTCAAAAAATGTTTTTCGACATGTTATTTTGTATTGGGGTATAGCCTATTAACAATGTGATAGTTTCAGGTGGACAGCAAAGTGACTTAGCCATACATATACAGGTATTAACTTTCTCCCAAACTCCCCTCGCATCCGGGCTGCCACATAACATCAAGCAGGATTCCCTGTGCTGTTCAGTAGGTCTTTGCTGTTTATCCATTTCAAATATAAGGAGAAGGTAATGGCAACCCACTCCAGTACTCTTGCCTGGAAAATCCCATGGATGGAGGAGCCTAGTAGGCTGCAGTCCATGGGGTCTCGAAGTGTTGGACACGACTGAGTGACTTCACTTTCATGCATTGGAGAAGGAAATGGCAACCCACTCCAGTATTCTTGCCTGGAGAATCCCAGGGACAGGGAAGCCTGGTGGGCTGCCGTCTATGGGGTCGCACAGAGTTGGACACGACTGAAGCGACTTAGCAGCAGCAGCAGCATTTCAAATATAACAGTGTGTACAAGTGGATCTCCAACTCACTACCTGTCTCCACCCCTCCCCACCCCCGGCAATGTCCTTAAAGAAACAGAAATCTGGGAGCCCTCCTAACCACTTCTGGTCTGGGGCTGCCTGATTCCAAATGATTTTTGCTCAAATAAACTTTTAAAATTAAAACAAAAAAAATTAAAAGATCTGTTAAAACCTGTCCTGCTTGAGGACTAGCCTTCAGTTTCCCCTGAGACCCGGAATCTGGCTGATCCTTGGGACGAGGCGGCAGGGCAGCGGGGAGGAGATTGGGCCGCACACTGAATGACAGATGCCGAGGTCAGGACTCTGGCCAAAGGGACACAGCCCGGCGCTCGAAAGGGGAGTACCGTGTCACTGGGTCCCCCCTCCAGAAGAGGAGAGCCTGGCCTGGTGCCCTTGGCAGACGGAGTGGGAGGTGAGGTCACAGCGGGTGACGTCGTGCTGATCCGTAGAGAGGTTTCAGGGAAACACACCCCAGCGGCGCGGAAGGGGCCGTGCCTGGGGCCTCCCCGCAGGGGCACAGCGGCCCGGGCTTCACAAGCTCCGCCCGCACACTCCCAGACGAGCTTCTTCCAAAGCGAAACCCGGCCTCTCCCGGGATTGTCAACTCTTCCAGCGGACTCCCGAAAATGAGGAAGAGGGAGAAGCATGATTTGGGAACCTGGCCTGCGGCCGTCGGGTCCCTGGGCCCACCGGGCCGGGGGCGCCCTCTTGGCGCACGGACGCAGCTCTGCAGTTGGGGGTCGTGCGGACTGTGGGAGAAAGGCCCGCGGGGGCCGGCCGTGACACCGCGTCCACCGCCAGCTGGGCCGCAGGGCCGAGGGACCCGCAGCGCCCGCGGGAGCCGGAAGCGCGCGCCGCGCCCACAACGAGCCCCGCCCCGCGCCGCCAGCACTTCCCGGAGCTCTCAGAAGCTCGCGGGGCCCGCGGGGGACCCGGCCCGGGACAGAGGTCTCCGGAGAGGAAACCCCGGGAGCCGCTAGGCTGAGCCTGCGAGACTCGGGGCAGTGGACCTGCGCCCGGACTGGCGCGCTTCCCTGGAGCTGTCCGAGGTGCTGGGTAGCAACTCGCAGTGGGGCCTCGGCGAAGTGGGCGGTGAGGCAGATACAGAGCCTGGGAGGGAAAGGGCAAGGAGGCTCGGCGCGTAGGGCCCTGAGCGCGGTAGGAGAGACTCTGGAAAGCAAGCAAGCAAGGGACAGCACCCAACTCGTGACTCCAGAAGACTCTGGTGGAGGGGGTGGGAGGCGGAGGCGAGTTCTGGGTTGTTGGGGCGGCCCACGGGAGGAAGGGCGCGTGCGGGCTCGGTCTGAGGTGAGAACGTTACTGTCCGCTGCTGAGGCAAGTCCACGAACCCAGCGCTTAGTAAAGAACCGCAGACGCAAGGAAACGGCCCCTAGCATGACCACCACCTTCAAATCCTGAGGGCTCTTCCTCTGCTGAGTACAGCCAGGCTATGACAGGCCCAGAGGGCAGAACTGGGAGGGCTGGCGCTGGAGGGCAGACCCTGGCCTCAGCCAGGCAGTCCAGCGGTGCTGGCCTCCTTCCAGATGGTGTCTGAGTAGGGCTGGGACCGTCGCCTATGCATAAACACCTGCTTTGAGGGGCTGGGTGAGCCCATAGGCCACCAAGCCTGGCACACTGTCAACATCACTGGGGGTGTTGGAGCTAAATCCAGACTCCCTTGCCCCACCACAGGTCTACTGAATCTGTCTTCCCTGATGTGGGGTCTGGGAATGTTTTTCAGCAAGCTCTGACCCTGGCCTTGGAGATGCTCCTTTCTCAGGAGTCTGGGTCCATCCTAACCCCTCGTCCAGTTCAGACTTATGAGATACTGAGGTAGCCCCATATGGAATGATGCATTGCAACTGACAAAGATAAGCACATGGACAATAACGGTATTGAAAATGTGGGCAGAGGAACTTGTGGTTCTGTCTGCTCATCTCAGCATCCTGCCACCAGCCACCGGTGTGACTTTGAATCAGGCTGAATGGCAATCTCCAAGCCCATCTCCCTGGTTAGAGCCCCTAGCCCAGGGATGGACAGTAAGTGGCCTAAGACCCCAGCAGAACCCTTCTCTGGAATGCTTCCCTTCCCCTCTAGTGTGTAAAATAGAAGCAATAGATCTGGGGCTCCTTTGAGCTCTAGTCTGTGTCCCAGAGAGAGAGAACACCCATAGCAGGAGGAATGAGGCCAACTCTACAGCATCAAGTATGATCTTATCCTTGCTGATGATTAATTTTACGTATCAACTGGACTGGGCCACACGGTGTCCAGATATTTGGTCAAACATTATTCTGGGTGAGATGGTCATCTGAGTCAGTAGACTGAGTAAAGTGCTGGGGCTGCTCACCCTCACGTGTGTGGGTCGCAGCCGATCAGCTGAGACTGAATAGGACAAAAAGGCCGAGTAACAGTGAACTTCTCCTTCCTGACTGTTGAACTGAGGTATCAGTCTCGTTCTGCCTTTGAACGTGGACTGAAACACTGCATTTTCCTGGGTCCTAGGCCTGCCTGCTTCCAGACTGGAGCTACACCATTGATGCTCCTGGGTCTCCAGCAGCACCCCTGCAGGTCTTGGGGCGTCTCAGCCTCCGTAACCTCAGGAGCCAATTCCTAACCTACCCGTCTCTCCAACTGCCTCTGCTTCTCTGGAGAGCCCTAATATATCTTTTTTTCCTAATTAGAAAACAAATTTGGAGAGATTAACTTGTCTAACCTTACAGTTAAGTGTAGAGTTGGGCTTTAGATTCCAGTCGGTTTTCATAGCCAGCATGGTACACTGCTTCTATTCGTGTAAAAATAAAAACCCCTGTATCCAACTGAAATCTTCAGGTTTAGGTCCATTTCTGTTATTTACTGACCCACATGCACATGCAATCTGCACCACCCCCTGCACAGAGCCCAAGACGGTGATGAAGTCAGCTCCTGGGCCTCCTCTTGTCTCCATTAAGTACAAAAAATTTATTCGGGACATGGCATGTGATGCCGGCTGTGCCAACCAGGAGGGTGTGCAGGCTGGAGCCCGCCGCGGGAATGCCGCCTCGACCCCAGGCTGCTACCCAGCATCCCCAGCGCCCGCTACTCCCGGTAGTGGACCCTCTGGTGCTGGATGAGCTGGGAACTCTGGCCGAAGGCCTTGCCGCAGGCGCCACAGGCAAAGGGCTTCTCGCCCGTGTGGGTCCGCAGGTGCCGGAAGAAGTGCGAGCGGCCGCGGAAGGCCTTGCCGCAGTCGGGGCACTCGTAGGGCTTCTCGCCCGTGTGGATGCGCTGGTGCTCGATGAGCACCGAGCTCCAGATGAAGGCCTTGCCGCACTGGCTGCAGGCGTATGGCTTCTCGCCCGTGTGCAGCCGCTGGTGCCGCACCAGGTTGGAGCTCTGGCTGAAGGCCTGGCCGCACTCACCGCACTCGTAAGGCTTCTCCCCGTTGTGGATGCGCAGGTGCTGCGTGAAGTGCGAGCTGTGGCTGAAGGCGCGGCCGCACTGGCCGCACTCATAGGGCTTCTCGCCCGTGTGGATGCGGTGGTGTTGGATGAAGCCCGACCAGCCACGGAAGCGCTTGCCGCACTCGTGGCAGGCGTAGGGCTTCTCGCCCGTGTGGATGCGCTGGTGCTTCAGCAGGAGTGAGTTGTACTTGAAGCTCTTGCCGCAGGCCTCGCACCTGTGCAGCTTCCCTCCCCGCGGGCCGCCCTGCTGGGTCCCGAGGCCCGAGCCCCGACTCAGGCTGCCTGCCAGCTCGGCCGTGCGCCCCGGGCTGCCCTCTGTCCCAGAGGCTCCCTGCGACCCGAGCCAGGTGCCTCTCTTCTGGGAACGGGGCCCGGCCCTCGGTGGCTGGCCTGCTGGCCGCTCCGGGCTGGGCTCCTGCCCAAAGCGGCCCCCAACCCCGGATCTGCGGGGAAGGCTCCTCAGCAGGGTCCTCAGCACGCCCCCAGCCTGGTGCACCTCGTCTTCAGCACCGTGCGGGCGGGGAGACGACGGGGCCTGCTCTGGCTCCGACTCCGAACCTGAAGAGAGAAGCAGGAGAGGCGGATGGCTCTCAGCGGCCGTCCCTCACGGGGGGCTCTCAGCCCTGCGGCCCAGCTGGCGGTGGACGCGGTGTCACGGCCGGCCCCCGCGGGCCTTTCTCCCACAGTCCGCACGACCCCCAACTGCGCCATGGTGGGAGCGGATGGGACCTGCGTGGACTGCTCAGAGGTGGTTCAGACTCGGAGCCAAACAGAAAAGCCCCTGCTCCCGAGGCTACTGCCCTGCAGGGGCGAGGCTTCCAGTTGGGAAGCCAGCAGCTGCCGCTCTGTCCTCCCTGAGGAGGTGCCTCTCCAGGCCCCTGAGCTGCTTCACGGACCCCCAGGGGACACCACAAGGGCTCCCCTGGGGGAGAGGCGGGGCAGGGTGAGGCGGCAGAGACACGGAGGGGCTGAGCGCCTGGGTGGGTGAAGCCAGGTTCAGGCCTTGGGGAGAAGGGGATGGGGCCAGAGCTTGATTTAGGGGGCAAACGGAGGGGGGGGGGATACACTGGGGGAAGGGGGGCCAGGACAACTCCCTGAGCGCTGGTCTGGGGTGGCAGCGATGCTGGGGCAGACGCTAGCTGGACAGGCGGGGGCTACAGGGGCCTGGGCAGCACTCACAGCTCAGATAGTGGAGGCAACAGGATGGGTGTCAGTGGGTACAGGCTGTGGGGGACGGAAGTGCTCTGAGCCAGGGAAGATAGGGGCCTGGGGGCCTGGCTGTGTGGTGGGCACACGGCCCTGGTGCGGCCTACTCACTCACCTGACCAGCAGGTGTCTCTGCAGATCCGGGCCTCCACCATGTCCTGGAAGTCCAGGTCCGATGGCCCCGCCCCCTGTGGGGGCCCAGAGGGCACCTCAGGGCTGCCGCTGGGGAAGCCTGGGGGTCACAGGGGGCCTGAGCTCATCTCCTCTCCTCTGGAGGCTCCTGAGAGCCGTAACGGGTTGGATTGTTCAGGAGACGGGTGTGTGAGGGGCCCCAAGACACCACGTGGCTGCACTGCAGTGGGGGAGGTTGGGGAGGGGGCCGGGCCTGGAGCGCCGGCAGCTCTGGGCTGCTGCTCTCAGCCGCTGTCACTCAACCACCCAAGCCTGGGGCTGGCCGGGCATCCCGCTAGGTGGGCAGCCTGCTCATACGGCCGCATCCTGACACAGCCTTTCACAGTGCTCAGCGCTGTGCCCCCCTACGCTGGGCACCTCCAGGGTGGCTGTGATGGAAGGGTTACAGCTTGGCCTGAAGGCAGGCCACTCTTAACTACCAACAGTGACAGGCCTGCTCGACCCTGGCCGCGGCCCCCAGGCCTGAGGCTTAAGTGGACAGCGCACTACTGTGGCTGGTGCTCCAGGGGGAAAGCAGTGGGGTGGTTTTTTGGCTCAAAGTTTTCCTCGTAAAACAGCCCAGAAAGTGCATTGTTGGGCCTGGACACACTTGCAGGAGAAGAGCAGAGGGGTGGGGTTGGCCACTGGGCACCTGGAGTTGTCTCAGGCGCCAGGCCAAGTGCACCTCTACAAAGACTGCCTCCTGGCCAGGGGCCCCTCCCTCCTCCAGCCGTGAGCCCCAGGGGTCCAGCCCTCTGCCTGCAGGGCATTACTCCCTGAGGGACTGCGCCAGGGCCGCTGCCCAGCCCAGTGGAGCTGGGCGTGGCTCCACTTTAGTCTCTGGAAGCAGCAATCAAAGAGGGGCCGCGCCCTGCCCTGCACCTGCACTGCCTCCCCCAGCATCCCTGCCAGGGATCAGGCCCCGTCCCCTCGGCCCATGCTGCTCCCTGCCCCACTCCAGCTGACCAGGGCTTCCCGTCTAAGGACACCCTCTGGCCTTCCCTGGCGTCCAGCACTGTGCTCAGCTGTAGGTTCAGAAATGGTCCTTGAGGTGAGGCAGGGTGGGTGTGGGGGGGTCACTGGGCTCAGGCCTGCCAGGGTGGATTCCCCGAATGCTCTTTCTGGCCCATCTCACCAACTTGGACCTGGGAGTTGGGAGGCTGGGGCTCCAGAAGTCCTGGCCTCGCTGGCTGGAGGGCTCTGGGCAGGTTGCTGAGATGCTGGGCTCTTTCCTGCAGGGGCCTCTGTGGACCCCTGAAGAGCTAAGCCTCAGCAGCAGAGGAAAGGCTTGACAGCCTGAGGGGTTCTCTCTGCCCTGGAAAACAGCCTGGATGCAGTGGGGAGGGGTGAAGCCCCACTCCCTCCTATTGGGCAACCCTCAGGCACCTCAGGGCACCTGGACATGGCTCAGAGCACCCAAGACCAGCCTCTGGGCCTGTGCTGCCCGTGGCTGGGCGAGATTAGGTCGGGGCAGCCCTGCTCGGCAGGGGCTTGGGGACCAGCTTTCTTATCCTCAGGACAGCCCCTCCTGAGTCCTGTGTCCTGCTGGTCTGCCTCCTCGGGGAGAAGCTATGGTGCGCTGGGCCCGCAAGGGCATCGAGGTCAAGTGCTCGAGTCAGGCTGTGGGGTCTGGCTTCTGCTGGTCTCCACAGGGTCAGGTCTGGGCTTCCAGGTCCCCATCAGATATGTGGCAACAGGAGGTCCTACTCGCCAGGCTGGTGTGAGGGTGACATGAGGAGCTGGAGGTGAAGTGCAGGCCCCCAGGGGCAGTGTGGGGGCCCTGAAACCACTGTGTGGGCAGAGGCAGCTGGCTCTGCCAGCCCCACACAGGTGTGTGCCCAGGAGGCAGGGTCTGGGCTCCTTGAGGACAGCACCCAGCTCCACACCCACTGCACGTGCCCCAGCCCGGCCGTCACAGGGCATGCTAGAAGCTCCTACTCCAGTCCTCAGCTGACCCATTATCTCTGACTGCGTGTGACCTCAGGCCGCCCCCTCGACCTCTGTGGGCCTTACTGTCCTTGTGTGCTAGTGCCCACCCCTGGCTTCCTCTGGTCCCACACAGAGCCCTCAGCACACAGCTGCCACCCAGCATAGCTGGTGCTCAGCCCATCTCAGCTGCCATAACATCACTTGCTATAATGCCAGGACCTGCTAAGAGTGAGAACCCTGGGCACAGAGTGGGCCCTGGGCACACTGCCAGCTCTTCAGGACAGCGGCACAGGCTCAGACTTGCCCTGAGAGCAATGGAACACATCTGGGCCCCCATCCAGCTGTCACCAGCATATCTGTGTCCTCCACTGTGAGAGGAGTGAGGCCAGGCCTCCTGTGGAACGTGGGACAGGGAAGGAAGCCCCGGACTCTGATGACTGAGTGTGAGCAGGGCCCGGGGCACCACACGCCACAGGGCTGGGGCATCCTCCCCAACCAGCTGTTGGCTATTTCTACACGTGGACACCCCCAGATCCTGCTGGGGGCTGGAGCAAGGTTGGTGGCTCCATCCCCACAGGGGTCCCCACCCAAACCAGCTTGCCCAGATCTCTAGACATTATTTCCTGGCGTGGGAGCAAAGGCTGGGAGAGACCAGGTGACTTGCTTCTGTCACACAGGCCTGGCCATCAAGGCTGCTTTTTTTGCAGCACTGATCCCTTAAAGAAACACAGTCCAGGGGACTGTCCCCTAGGGAGCTACTGCTCACACAGCTCAGCCCAAAGCTCAACCACCACTGCCCAAGTCCCAGCCCAAGTACCAGGGTGCAGGAGCCCCAGTGCCCAGCAAGCTGCCTGCCCGCAGTGATGGTGCAGGGAGGCAAGTACCATGTTGATGACCGTGGAGGTGAAGTTGGGCTTCATGGTGGTGGGCTCCAGGTGTCCCGGGTGACTCGAAACTGACCGGGGACAGGACATGAGGGGGCTCCTGACCATCCCCCAGGGCCGCCATCTTCCCCCAAGGCCTGCTGAAGGAGTGCACACCGGGGACCTGGGAAAATGAAAACCATGGCAGGATGAGGGGGTGAGAGGGATGTGCCAGGGGTGGGGGGTGGCAATCAGCCGCAGACGGAGCCTCCCTCCCGGGGTAAGGAATACCAAGAGGTAACCTGTGGGCCAGTGTTGGAGCTGTTAGTCCCCCCAGGTGCACAGGTGCAAGAGCAGAATGTTCTCCCAACCCAAGGCCTTGCCCACGGAGAGAAGCAGGCTGTTCTTCCAGAAAAACCTGTCACAGCTAGGGGCCGCTGGCTCTGGGGAAGACAAAAACTGAACCCTGCCTGCTGGAGCATGAACATTCCAGGTTAACTCTCAAGGAGATTCTTCCAGAGAGGAAACCCTCCACGGAGCCCTCAGAGGCCGCAGACCTGGCCCCAGCACACCCCGGTGCTCAGTCTCCTCCGGGTCAAAAACACCCTCCTTTAATCTGCTTTGCAACAACAGCTTGGACCAAGGGGAGAGTTCTTCTTTCACACTTTAATGAAGTAGAAGGTCTTATGTGGGGGTGAAAAAGGGGCAGGGGAAGGACCAAAGTTAACGTACATCCAGCAATGGTGCAGACAGTACCCGCTTCAAGGAGGCGGGGAGGCAGCCGCCACAGGGCTCCTCGGGGTCAGCCCCCACCAGATCTCAGCCCCTAATGATGGCAAAGGTCACCGGCAGCTAGGTAAACTGTCACAGGGCAGGGCTGCAGTCCTGAACCTGGGTGCAGGTTCTCATCCCCTCTAAGACCCGTAGTTAATGTCCGGGGAACTTACCCGGGCAAAGGCACGGCCACCCCTACCCGGGCTGTCTAAGGGGAGGTGGCAGTCACACATGGACGCAAACCCTCCACCTCCACGCTGCTGTGACAGGCTGAAGGCGGAGGGGACACAAACAGCCCCGGCCCGGGCGCGAACCTTGCCTACTCTCTCTTCCCCAGCTTGGAGCCTGTGCCCCGTGGGAAAGGGCCCGAACTCCGGGCGCCTCGCAGCAGAGCAGGCAGCCCGGGCTGCGTCCGGCCACCGACCTCGGGCCAGAGGCGGCTCTGAGCTTCTTTCACGTCTGCAGAGTGGGGTCGCCACAGCTCCCGTCCCTGGGGTTCCGGGAGCGTGGGGAGGCGCCTCGCAAATGGGCACCCGCGACCGTTCGGGGACAGTGTGCCCGCTGAGGACCCCACCCCCGGTCGAGGCCAAGGTCGCGGCGGCTGCGGGGGCGGGGCCCAGCCCGCGGGGACGACGCACGAGAGCCAGGGGGGCTAGGCGCCCTGGCAGCCTCCACCACCGCTGCCCGGTACCCACTCACCTTCCGAGCCGGAGGTGGCCGCCCGGGCGCCGGCCGGAAGTGCACCCGCGCCCCGCCCCGCCCGGCCGCGCGTACTTCCGGGACGCTCTGGGTGCTGGGAGGACCACTGCCTCGGTGACCTCGAGGGGCGGTGGGCGGGGCACCGCGGTGGGAGGGGAGTTCCTTAACCTGTGCGGCGCCGGCCGGAGGCCGGTGGACCTGGACCGCTGCCGAGGGGGGCTGCCCCACAAGTATCTTTGGCCTTTGATCACGGGAGCCCGCAGCCTGTCGAGGTCAGTCGCCCCAGGTTCGTCTGCTGAGCTCTCAGTCCCCGGTTGCACACGCTTCCAGAGCAGCGCGCGCCTGGCAGGGATGGCTCACACATATTCTACAAGCACAGTTCTTATAGCCACTGGAGTGCTCCTGTCCGCAAGAAGAAAAGTTCCACCCAAAGCATCCTCGGGGGTATCTCTTTCCCTAGCATGGACGGCCATCATTTGCTAGGGAACTTGCTGAAGACAGTCCTCCTCTCTTTTTGGGGTGTCTCAAATGCCCCCTAAACTACCCTGCCATTGAAGTGTGTTCCCAAACTTTAGGTCCTGAGGAGTGTTACAGATTTTCCCATAACCTTTTCGTGGAATTCTTCCTGAATTTCCTGATGTTCACTAAGTCTCCTTCTCAGTCCGGATCTTACAGCCAGAAAGAGAAGTGGACTCACTCTCTCGTTGGGAAAAGCAACAGCTGAAAGAGGACTCCATGAACATCCATGTCCAGCGGAATTGCTTCCCCATGGCCACCTCTGAGTCTGGGCAGGTACAGGACAGAAGACAGCAAGAGAGGAGCCACAGCCGCAGGCCTGAGGGTTTCATCAGGGAGGAGGAGACATCTGGTCCCAGGTGGCTGCCACGGCAGCAGAGAAACTGGATGGCCAGAGACATGTGAAGGACCAAGTGTGTGGGGAGGGGCCTTCCTTGGTGGGTGGTGAGACCAGGATGAGAACTGAGAAAGAGGCTGAAGCACACTTGGGGCTGGAGAAAAAGGTGCCTGAGCAGCTGACTCCTGCCCCAGGCTCGAGGCGAGGCCCAGCCCTGCAGGTCCTGGAAGGTGCCCCTGCCCCCTCTGCCGGGCCTGGTGCCAGGTCCTGGGTCACAGGCTGGGGCACAGTGTGGGACAGGGCAGGTCCCTGACTCCAGAGCAAGCTGGACAGTGTCTTAGAGTCAGTTTGGAGCCTGGATTTCCTTCTTCTTGTACCAGGAGCCACCAAACGTCCTGAGCAGGGAGTGAAGAGCGCATTTAAGGTCGGTTCAGGGCAGTGGGGAGGCAGGAGAGAAGGGAGAGATGGGCGAGGTGGAGAGGAGGCTGGGGGAGGGCGTGCGGGGGACAGAACTGACCGTACCCGCTGCTGGTTGGGATGTGGGCGTGAGGACACCTTAGGGTTCTGGCTGGAGTGTGGCTGGTGGCTGCTTCCAGAGATGGGAGATGGCTGGGGAGGGGGGGGCTGGTGATGAGTGTGCACACAACCCTCCAGTGTGCCCTCCCTGATGGTGGACAGAGGTGGCCGTGGGCTGGACTTTCACGTGTCCTCTTCTTCATTCTGTCCTGCTCCTTGTTTCAGAGGGATGGAGGCAGGCTTCTGTTTCCTACGAGGGTGGGGAGACCTGAGGGGATCTAATTACTCTCAGCCAATCACCATTTTTCTGCCCATCTCTGCCCCAGGTCCAGGGCGCCTGGGCCCTGCCAGCCTTCCCAGCCTGAATGGGCTTCTGTGCATTTGAGTGCACAAGCTTCTGCTGAAAGCTGCCTCCTCTCCAGATCTTCCAGCTGGACATCTTCCAGGTGTCCTTACTGGGGGGACATTGGCCCACGGGCATGAGAGGTGGCCGTGCAAGCAGACAGCCTTCAGTGCCTCTCCCAGGAAAACAAGAGAGACATGAGGAAACAATCACGCAGCCAGTCTATAATCAGCCACTGGCTAAGAGCGGCCACGCCAAGCTCCTTCCTTCGGATCCAGGCTCAGCACCAGGGCATGAGGGCTGCTAACCGTGTCTCGGGGCGTCATCTTGATTTGTCTTGTGCACCCTGAATGAAATGTGTTCTAACAAGGTAGCTGCCTCTTTGCTTTCTGCCGTTTCAGCTTTGGAAGGTGTCACAGGACCATGCTGCTCTGGAGCGTGGGGGACCCCACCCTGGTTGGCAGCAGGATTGTGAGGAAACAAACTACTGTTTCGTAGGGTGTATGTACTATGATGAAATTACGGGGGTGGACCACAGCCCACCCGGCTTCCACCCACTTCAGGAAGCAGAGGCCACCAAACACCGAGCCCTGCCTGCTGGGGAGCTACTCTTGTTTCTCTCCATGTGCACCCCTGAATGACATGCTGTTTTCTTGGCTTTGCACAAGGTAATAACTGAAATCATACTGCGTGTCCTCCTGTCTTTGTGCAGTGCTGTGTCTGAAACCCGCAGACGCTGATGCCTATTTACCCACTTCAGCGTAAATACTGCTGTAGATGTCTCTTTAGGCCCATGTTCCAGAGTTCCTCTACGGCGTGTCAGCAAGTGATGTTTCTGGGTCAGCAGGTAAGCACATCTTCAACTTGCCAGAAAATGCCATTTTTGTTGCTAAAATGGATGACAGCTTTAGAAAGTTGCATTTTGTTATTAGTATATCAAACTCAACAGACTTTTTTTGTTGTGATAAAACAATATATAATATTTATTATTTTAACCAACTGTAAGTAATTCAGTGGCATTAAATATTCCCAGTGCTGTGTGCCTGTCACCCCTACCTAACAGAAACGGTACCTGTCAAACCCTCAACGCCCTCCTCCCACCTGGTAACTGCTACTCCACTTCCTACGCATGTGCCCGCTGCAGGGCAATTGATCTATATGAACACACACAGCAAGATGGGACTCATGTAAGTGGGGTCATACAGTGTTTGTCCTTCTGTGCCTGGCTCTTACCCTAAGCATCATCCGTGTTGTAGAGGGTGGTGGTACTCAGTTATTTCTATGGATGAATAGTATTTTGTTGTGTGAATGGGCCACAGCTTCTTATCCATTCCTCTGTTCAGTGAATTATGGTTTTCTCCGGATATATGCCCAGGAGTGGGGTTGCTGGATCATATGGTATCTCTATTTTTAATTTTTTAAGGAACCTCCATACTGTCCTCCACAGTGGCTACACCAGTTTCCATTCCCACCAACAATGTAGGAGGGTTCTCTTTCCTTCACACCCTCTCCAGCAATTATTATTTGTACTTTCTGATGATGGCCATTCTGACGCAGTGTAAGTTGATACCTCACTGTAGTTTTAATTTGCATTTCTCTAATAATTTCTGATGTTTGTTAGCCATCTGTATGTCTTCTTTGGAGAAATGTCTATTTAGATCTGCCATTTTTTGATTGGGTTGTTTTTTGATACTGAGCTACATGAGCTGTCGGTATATTTTGGACATTAATTCCTTGTCAGTTGAATCATTTGCAAATATTTTCTCCTATTCTGTAGCTTGTGTTTTTGTTTTATGGTTTCCTTTCTTTGTGCAAGAACTTTTGTTTGATTAGGTCCCATCTGTTTAGTTTTGTTTTTATTTTTATTACTCTAGGAGGTGGATCCAAAAAGATATTGTTGCAAGTTTATGTCAAAAAGTGTTCTGCCTATTTTCCTCTAAGGGGTTTATACTATCTGGTCTTACATTTAAGTCTTTTATCCATTTTGAGTTTATTTTTGTGTATGGTGTTAGAGAATGTTCTAATTTAATTGATTTCCATGTGGCAGTCCAGTTTTCCCAGCACCACTTACTGAAGAGACTGTCTTTTCTTCATGGTACAGTCTTCCTCCTTTGTTGTAGATTAACTGACCACAGATGCATGGGTTCCGGCAAGCTGTATTTTCATTATCATTCAGGTTTAAGTATTTTATAACTTTCATTATGGTTTTTTCTTTGACTCAGGTTACTTAGAAGGTTTTCTTTTTCTGGAACTTGAGTTTCATTTGAAGAGCAATAGCCAACAAAACCATCAAAATAGATTTATATCTGAAGGGTGTGGGGTTCAGTGCTTGGAGGTGGTGTGGTGTGGCAATGGTTAATTCAGAAGAAATGAGAAACGAGACCATGAGTTTGTACCAAACACCAGGCGGCAGAAGAGCCGGTGGCTGATTGTAGACGGGCTGCGTGATTGTTTTCTCATGTCTCTCTTGTTTTCCTGGGAGAGGCACTGAAGGCTGTCTGCTTGCACGGCCACCTCTCATGCCTCTGGGCCAATGTCCCCCCACTAGGGACACTAACACGTGACCAGAGCTGACAGAGGCTAAACTGGGGGTCAGCGTGGCACTGAGGTCACACACAGGCAGTGACCAGGCTGAGCACCGTCAATGTTCCGATGTCTGGGGAACTGGAGGCACAAGGAGGTGAGAACCGGCCGAGGCCCCACATCTCCAAGGCATGAGGGTGAGTCGGTGACCCCGGCTCAAGAGAGTATGCTCTTTGCACCCGCTTCCTCTCTGGAAATCAAAGACATCAGATTAGAGTGTTTCTTCTCTTCTAACAAACTGGTGAGATTAAAACTCACCTGCTGTCTATAAGCTGCTGGAGCACTTTTGGGCCACAACCCAGAGGAAAGTATCTGCCAGCAAGATCTCCATCCGTCAGTCCATTTCTGGCAACCCATCATTGGCCCTAAATGTGGAAAAGATATTTACTGCATTGTTTATAGTGACCTAAGCTAGAAAGAGCCTACACGTTAGGAAATGGTTAAGTCGGCTTTTTATTTAACAGATCATTCAGTCACTCAGGCAGTTCAGTTGCTCAGTCGTGTCCGACTCTGCGACCCCATGAATCACAGCACGCCAGGCCTCCCCATCCATCACAAACTCCCGGAGTTTACTCAAGCTCATGCCCATCAAGTCGGTGATGCCATCTAGCCTTCTCATCCTCTGTCGTCCCCTTCTCCTCCTGCCCCCAATCCCTCCCAGCATCAGGGTCTTTTCCAACGAGTCAACTCTTCACATGAGGTGGCCAAAGTACTGGAGTTTCAGCTTCAGCATCAGTCCTTCCAATGAACACCCAGGACTGATCTCCTTTAGGACGGATCATTAGGTAGCCACAAAAAAATGCTTCCTATTGGTAATAACATGGGAGACACACTAGCACAGAGAGTGATAATTTTTCTACAGTACATGTGATACATTTCCATCTATGGTATTAATGTGTGTTATACAACAATATTTTATATGTAACAATATACTCATCATGGGATATTATAAACCATAATTAATAAAAAACAAGCCAAACCCCCAGGACATATCACATATCCTTCATCTAGAATCAGCCAAATCTGGCCCACCACCTGCTTCGGTAAAATAAAGGACATTCATGACAAGGACATTGTCTGAGATGGCTGCAGGCCATCAAACCAGGGAGCTTGGATGTTGATGTCCCCCCTCCCCCACTGGTGGACAGTCTAGACCCAAGGTTTGCCAAATGTCCCAGTAGCATCCCTTACAGCAACCTTTCCCACCAGTATCCCAGGTGTGTTTTCCCTAAGCCAGGCCCCCGGCGCCTGTTTGAACAATTCTGCCTCATCACATCTCCAGTTCTGGGCCTGTGCCAGCAGGATCACAGTGCCAGGTTATGCCCGGCCACACCTGGGGCCGGGCTGCTGGTACAGGAGAAGGGCCCACTGAGCTGTGAATGGAGGTGCCTGGTGCAGGCAGAGCTGTTGTAGTGCTGTAGCTTTTAGAAAGAACAGCACTCTTAACCTGGAGAGACGTTTGCACTGGGAGCACTCTCTCCTGTCTTCTGATGGAGGAGGCCCTAAGACCAGGGTCATTATTAGTTTTCTGGGTCCAAACAGCTGAAAATGTAGGTGTCAACATTTTACTGATAAAAAGCTGTATTACTTCCTGGATGACAGGCCCCTCATCCCTCTGGCCCCTCATCCCTCTTATACTGTGCTAAAATTCTGGGGCAAGCCACATCCCCACCCAGGAGAGCATGAAGGCCCAGCCAGACCACTCCTGGGGGGAAGACAAGGGCAGGCACGCACATGGATGTGCAGGATGTGGGACAGAACCTGGGAGCCAGGCTTGGAGAAGTGGAACTCACCTGAACGGAGAGCTGGCCTTCTGTCTTGTGTCTGAAAAGCTGCAATGCAGGCAAAAGCTGGATCCAGGCTGCCATCAAGATCCTGGAGCCGACGTGGCCAGGGCAGGAAGTGCCCATGGTGGCAGCATTTAGTGTCCTGAGTGGTCCACCTGGTAAGCCAAGCTGCTCAGCTGGGATGGTGGTTGAGCCGGGAGGACACACAGGGAGTCCAGTTCCTGGGGATGGGAGCCAAGTTCAAGGAATGGTGCTCCAGCAGAGGAGGGAAGGCACAGGACGAAGCAGCTCACTGCCGGCACAGCCAGCCGAGGTAGGGGGGACAGTGGGGTCCCCGGTGCTCACTGCGGAAGCACTGCTGTCTAGCCCAGGGACACAGCCCTCCTGCCAGGCTGCACGGAGATGGACTCGGGACACAGTGGGCAAAGGGTCTGCAGACCAGTCTTCAAAGGAGCCGGTGGGAGGGCTGAGGCCAGCACGGGTGCCACCGGCGAGGCAGCAGTGGGAGGTGCTGGGCTGTGCTCGGGTCCCAAGCCTGCCCTGTGGACAGCAGTTTGCATGCTTATTATTGTGTCTCAATCTGGAGATTCTCTGTATGGTTTGGGCGTTTGCTGACCTGGTTCAGGTGGGTCTCCTGGTGAGGGCAGGACCCCCTCCAGCCCACTCAGACTCCAGGGGAGAGGACCCCCAGGCAGGCCTACCAGGACATTCGTGTGGGCACAAAGCCCCCAGTCTGGCGGGTGGCTTCCCACGCTCAGCGCTTCTTCCGTGGGTGATGTTTCCGATGGCGAATGAGACATGAGCTGTAGGTAAAGGTCTTCCCACACTCCTTACATCCATGTGGCTTCTCTCCAGTGTGGGTTTTCTGCTTTCAGGAGATTGGAACTGCAGTTAAAGGCTTTGCCGCACTCACTACATTTACAGGGCTTTTCTCCGGTGTGACTCCTTCGGGGCTTGGTCATGTCAGAGCTGTGCCTGAAAGTCTTCCTGCACTGGGCACATTGGAAGGGCTTCTCTCCAGTGTGGACTCTGGTGACGAACGTGATCCGTCTTGTGCTTAAAGATGCGCCCACATTCGCTGCGTTCATAGGGCTTCTTCCTCTGGAAGCGAGTGAACATGGGACTCCCTCAAAGTCATCTTTAAATGAAGCATCAAAGGCCTCACACATGTGCTCCTCATTCTCAGGACTGAGGTGGGCTTCCTTCCTGTGCTTTTGGGCCAAAGCGGGGCTCTGGTTTGGCTGTTCTTTCCCAGATGCCTTCTCTTCCTTGGCAGTGTCCTTCTGCACATGCACTTCTGCCTCTGGGGTCTGGGTCTTATTTTTTTTGCCTGTGGGCTTTTCCATCCTTGTTTTCAGGGTAGAGGAAGGCCCCCTGGAAGCTGGCAAGGGTCAAGAATGGTCAAGGGCAAAATCCTCCCGCCTACAAATTCCCTTGTAAATTTACTTCTTCAGAAAGGACTTTATTTTTCCAAGCTTGGAACTGAAGTTCTGGAACAGAAGAGTGCCAGCAACCCTTCTGGGGCTGGAGAGAAACAAGACCATGAACTGTTAGATTAAGTGAATGTGTGGGAGGAACTGAGTTACAAAGTGACAGATGGGCAGGGAAAGGGGTGGCAGAGGCATGCAGACACGGCCCCCTTCCTTTCTTGCTGGTGTATGCCACCCAGACATCTCATGTTTCAGGCTGGACATGACCAAAGAACTGATTTCCCAGAACACCCCCACTCCAATCTCACTCTTCCGTTTTCCTCATCTGGGTCAATGTCATCATTTACTCAGTTGCTCACCAAGGAATTCTTTTTTTTTTAAATTTATTTCTTTGGCTCTGCCAGGTCTTAGTTGTGGCATGCAGGATCTAGTTCCCTAAGCAGGGATTGAACCCGGGCCCCCTGCATTGGGAGGGTGGCATCGTAGCCACTGGACCACCAGGGAAGTCCCTAACCAAAGAATTCTTATTCCTCTACCAGGGGTGGCATCTCCACACCTGCATCCAGCAGGATTCATGTGCACCATGGACCAATGACTGCTGTGTGGCCCCCAATTGTGGAGTTTCCCTGCCCTTTATTTGCTCCTTCTCCACTTCTTATATTTGGGACCAGAATATGTGCTTCTAGAGCTACAGGCCGTGAGAGCCATGTGCGACCCTCACAGAAGGTACTGCCCATCAGTTCAGTTCAGTTCAATCACTCAGTCGTGTCCGACTCTTTGCGACCCCATGAACCGCAGCATGCCAGGCCTCCCTGTCCATCACCAACTCCCGGAGTCTACCCAAACTTATGTCCATTGAGTTGATGATGCCATCCAACCATCTCATCCTCTGTCGTCCCCTTCTCCTCCTGCCCTCAATCTTTCCCAGCATCAGGGTCTTTTCAAATGAGTCAGCTCTTTGCATCAGGTGGCCAAAGTATTGGAGTTTCAGCTTTAACATCAGTCCTTCCAATGAACACCCAGGACTGATCTCTTTAGGATGGACTGGTTGAATCTCCTTGCAGTCCAAGGCAAGGGACTCTCAAGAGTCTTCTCCAACACCACAGTTCAAAAGCATCAATTCTTCAGCGCTCAGCTTTCTTTATAGTCCAACTCTCACATCCATACATGACCCCTGGAAAAACCATAGCCTTGACTAGACGGACGTTTGTCGGCAAAGTAATGTCTCTGCTTTTTAACATGCTGTCTAGGTTGGTCATAACTTTCCTTCCAAGGAGTAAGCGTCTTTTAATTTCATGGCTGCAATCACCATCTGCTGTGATTTTGGAGCCCCCAAAAATAAAGTCAGCCACTGTTTCCCCATCTATTTGCCATGAAGTGATGGGACAGATGCCATGATCTTACTTTTCTGAATGTTGAGCTTTAAGCCAACTTTTTCACTCTCCTCTTTCACTTTCATCAAGAGGCTTAATTCTTCTTCACTTTCTGCCATAAGGGTGGTGTCATCTGCATATCTGAGGTTATTGATATCTCTCCCAGCAGTCTTGATTCCAGCTGTGCTTCCTCTAACCGCCCATCACCCGGATGAAACTCGCTCCCACCCTCACCCTGGCCCTCCTGAGTCCATCCTCCACCCAGCAGCTAGTGAACCTCATCACATCCCTGCCAAATCCCCCACGGTTCCCCTCACACTGCTGCCCTGCCCCTTCCCAAGGACCCTTAGGTTCACCACACATTCCAAGTCCTTCCTGCCTCAGCACCTGGCTGCCCACAAACAGGTCCTAAGAACTGATGCTGGCCCCTCACTCACTCAGAGCCCTGCTCTGAGGGTTCTTCTCAGAGAAGCCTCCCTAACCCCATGCCCTGTTTCCTTACCAGGCTCTCATTCTCCTTGTGGCCTTAACCGGAGCTGACTGTCCACTGAGGGCCAAAGCTCCAGGGAGCCATCAACTAGGCCCTTAAGTGCATTGTCTAAAAAATTTGACAGCCTCTGTTCCTAATCCCATCTAAAAGCATTCTAATATCACCACAAATTCAAACAGGAATCAGTCAGTTCCAGTGACAGGTCAGGCCCAGTTACCTGTAGAAGCATTACCAGCATGGCTCATGTTTCATTGATTAAGAAGTTTCACCTATTCCTTTTCTGTATTATTTCTGAGCTTCCTTAACCTGCCTCTTCCCTCAGTGCTAACAAATGGACTTCTAGGATAAAGCTTGACAAACTTCAGGCTCTTTAACCGCAGGCAAAAGAAATCTTCACAAGATAGGAGAAAGCACTTTCCCGAGAAAGCAGATCCTGTTCTGAGTCCTCAAGTCATCCTTGAGAGACCCCCCATGGCCTGTGTGGTCACCTGATCTCCCGGGAGGTCCATATTCTGCCAGGCTGTCTCACCCAAAAATGTGGTGCTCTAGATGGTAACATTCCAAGTGAAGTATGTTTTGAGGGATAAATCCTTTGCACTTCCTTTAAGTCAAAGCGGATACTAAGTCTTCATCCACTCTCCCATGCACAGAGGCAACACATAAAATGACTTGGACAGTTTTCCCATCTTGACAAGAATTTGAGAGTCTGGTTTCTTCTAAATGAAAATGTGTACATACACTTGACTCAGATTCAGGCCAGTGTCACTCTCTGAAGGCTCTCTTGGAGGTAGCTTCTGGGAAAAGGCTGTTCTTAGCATTAGGTGGGAGCCAGAACTGAGGATGGCAGAAGGTTATCTAGGCTGAGGGAAGCATACAAATATGGGGGCATCTCTGCTGGGGAGGCAGGTGGAACTAGGGCGGAGGATCAGAGCCCCAGTCAGCCAGGCTGCAGTTTGAGCTGAGGTCTAGTTTTAGTAGGAAACAGGTGAAAACCAAGACCAACAGGAAAGTGCCATCAACCCTCTAGCCCACGGCTCTCCAGGGCAAATGTAAACTCATCTTGGCTCTATGCTGACCCACTCGATGGAGAGGAGTGGTCCTTGGACCCACTGCGCCTGACATCTGCTGGCTGGGCTCCAAGGACTGTTCTCTCACAAGGACTCTTGTCACTCTACCTGTGGCTTGTCACTGATGTGCAGTCTCCTGATGACCTGAGGGCAAGGATCCTGTTTTTTTCATCCCGGAATCCCTAGTTACTTGGCTGGAGACTGTACATACTGCTGCTCCCAAAATATTCTAGATAATCATCATGTCTGCCTAACTCAAGCAAGTGCTTAATGGCAGAGACTGGACATATTCACTTCTCTAAGCCCTGTGCACACCAAGCAATAATTGTTAGAAGTGGAACCGATCTGAGGTCATTGTTTTGGTCTTCTCATTTCACAGATCTGTAGGCCTGGTAACTGCTACAGCCACGCAGGAAACGCAATCTACCTTGCCAGAGCAGACCACAGCCCTGACCTAAAGGTACGTGCTCGGTCACTCCAGTGTAGCTCCTTCACTGTCTGGGCCAGGCCGCCTGGAACATGAAACTTTGGGTATCTAGCTGCAGCAGGACTCCCTGGTAACCTCACTCGCCCTCAGAAGCCAGGGTCTCAGTGAGAGATGGGATTACTAGGGGGTTTGAGATCCAAGGGCAAACATGCACCCAAGCTGTCTGTAGGCCCTGGGCCTGTCAGAGCGCCCGCGGCAGTGTCGAAGCCGAGAAGAGTGGCCCTGACAGCCTCGCCAGCCGCGGGTGCAGGGCCGAGGTCTCTTTCACCTCGATTCGCACGGAGCAGGTCCTCGCGCACCTCGCCCTCGTCCCCGCGGAACCAGGGAGCCGAGAGAGCGGTGGCTGATGCCCTGGGTGGGGAGTCCATAGGACGCCAGAGGGACCCAGCGAGTTCCCGTATGGAGATCGGGGCGGGTGCGCTCCTCGCAGGGTCCCTGGGCCGGAATGGACGCGTCCTTATCAAGGCCAGCCGCACCCCAGCTGCCCGGCGAAGAGCACGGAGGAATCTTCTCTTTCGAACAGCTGCGCCTCTGCGCCGGCCAGAAAGGCCCGCCGCTGGCCCCGCCCTTTCTGGCGCCGTTCTAGTAAGCGAGGTCGCGGGCCTCTCGGTGGTGCGCCTTAAAGGGCTCCGCCCCCGCAGTTGGTTTCACCTCGTTTCAGTTGATCCCCCCTCGCCCACCCTCGGTACCCGCAGGAAGAGCCTGCTCCGAGGCTGGCCGTTTCCGGTGCCGTTCTAGGCGGCGAGGCCCCAGCCTCTCGGTGGTGCGCCACGGGTGACCCCGCCCCCGAGCGAGCTCCTCCTACTCACTCGGGTCGCAACACACGCCCCCTTACGCCGGCCGCCCACCCAGTCTCGCCCCACTGACCTCTGCACTCCCTCCCTTCCTCTCCTGCCCCCATCACTCACCCCAGCCCTCCTCGCTCCCCTCTGCACCCCTCCCTCACTCGTGCCCCCCACCCCCGCCACCTGTTTGAGTTCAACAGAAGCAGCAGGCCTGCTGTGGCCTGCGTTCAGCCGCACTGGCCACTCCCTCTGCCTGGAACACTTGTCCCCAGCTGTCTTCTTGGCTCACTCCCACTTACCGCCTATGGAGAGCTCACTTCCTAGAGGGGACCCCTACCTCTGACTGCCCTGGGTGTGTGAGTTTTCTGGTTATCACAAGCTTAGCAGCTCAAAACAATACCTGTTTGTGATATCAGGGTTCCTTTGTTGTACCACGGGTTCCTCTATCACGGTTATATCACTTTTCCTATCCACCGGTTGTTATATCACGGTGGGACAGGAGTCCAGGCGCGGCTTAGCTGGTCCTCTGCGCAGTCTCCGAAGGCCGCAGTCAAAGTTCTCGGCATGCGGCGAGGATCTGCTTCCACACTCCTGTGGATGTTGGCAGGCTTCCTTTCTTGGTGGCTGTGACTGAGGGCCAGCTTCTTCTGTGCTGTCGGACGGCTGACCTTAGGTCTTTCAGATCACCCACAGTTCCCTGCCACGTGGCCCGCTCTGTGCTCCTTCAGGGCCAGTGGAAAGCCTGCTGGGGTGAAAGCCCAGTCTGCTGGGGTGAAGTCTCCTTACTAGGAGACTAGTAAGGAGGAGACCTAACCTCCCATCACCTCTGCCGTAGTCCACTGGTTAGGAACATGTCTTGGACGACACCGGCACTGTTGGTGATCATATTTTGTAATACCACAGCATTCTGCCTCTTCCTCCACCTCCGGGTACCACCCTTCCCTATGTTTTTTTTTTTTTTTTTTCCCATAGCACTTTCCACTTTCCAACAGGCTATGTAATTTCCTTATTATTGTGTTTATTATGTTCATCTTCCCTTCCCACACCAGAAAAACAAGTCGTCTGGGGGTGGGCTGTTTTGCTTTCTCTATTTCCTGATGTGTCCTTCCAGTAGCCTGGCAGGTGGTGGGGCTCTCATTATGGCAATCCAGTGAATGGGCACTTGGCCCTGATGCCCCTAGATGCTGCCTTCTCTCACGTGTCTCTGGCTCTGGCTCCTGTTGTGTATCTGTCCCTTAGACTTTATCCTTGCAGGAGCTTCAAGTACTGCAGTCTCAACATACTCAAGACCAAATTCCACTCTGTTCCCTCTTTGTTGCTACTATACTATATTTGATAATATAGTGGTAGCCAGGTCTTTTACCAGCAAAAGCAAATTTATTTGGGAATAGCCCAAGGAATTGCAATTCAGGAAATTGGAGCTGTCGTGGCTCGGGGGTAAATCCAGAGAGTGCTGCAGGCGTGCACTGGACTGGAGGAGTCGGGCGACGTTATTATGGTTCTTCCTAGACACTGATTACTGAACTGTGGGTGTTTCATTTCCTTTACTACGTGTCACACAAATATACTTAGGAAAGCTAACATCTGCTCCCTCAGGCTTACAGCTGATGGCGAGAGGTGGGTGGTAACTATATCCATTTTCCAATTCTATAACTTTCCCGATGTTCGTGCACTTACAGACTTACTAGGAGGTAAATCCTTGGGCATTACCTGAGCCTGTATGGGGAGAGGGCCGGGCAAGGGAAGCTGGGCATTCCCGCATGGTATGCATGCACCCTGGGCGGAGGAGGGCTCTGTCTGCAGCTGGTGGATCACAGCCTGGCCCTGGGGGTGTCCCAGCAGCCACGGCTTTCAAGGGTTTCTCGCCGGGGATGTCCTGAGGTTGGGACTTCACAGGACTGCTCCTCTCTAGGACGCCCACTCTGTGGGGCTGAGATCCCACCTGCCTCCACCTCCACCAAGTATCCCGCCTTTCTTTCTGAGAGGATTATGAAGCTGAGTAAGGGGGCACCCCGAGGGGCGGCTTTTGCCACGTTACTCCAGTATAACCCCTGCCCCAGTTCTCCACCTGTGGGAACCCAGAGCCGCTGATCCCACAGGTTAGGGCAGCTTTGCTCTGCTCTGACTGCCATCCTTGACACTGAAATGCCTTTATGCATCCCCATGTCCCCCCCAGCCCCCTGTTCTCAGGCTTGATGCCTTCCAGTGCCATGGCTCTGACTCCCCTCTGTTCCGGAGAGTTCCTGGTGGGACTGGGTTCCACAGAGTCAGCGGCCTCGCTCAACTCCTGCTGCTGACCAGTGCCTGAGTCCATCGGCTTCTGCAAACCTTGGCGGTCCCCGGAGGGCGCCGCTTGGTCTGTCCAAGGCCGACGGCCAGGAATCTCTGTCCTCAGGAATGTCCTGCTTTGGGGTCACTGCTTTATCCTCACCCAGTTCTCATGGTTGAGAACAAGGACAGGAAATGTGACCATGGCCACCTGCTTCCTGTGGTGAGGAAGTCCGGAGAAAAACACCAAGTGAATGGAACCGGTGTGGGGTGGGGTGACCAGGGGGGATCTGCCTGCTGGGACAGGGCCCCCGAGCCCCTTGTCCAACTGGTAACTCGGGTAAGCCCAGCAAAGAAGGAAATACAGCATTCTCCTTGAGTTTGCTGCCAACTCCAGGGCTGGGTGGGGACACAGGACCTGAGGGGATCCCAGGGGGTGGTTTCTAGTGGGGTTGGTGCTGCAGCTGGAGAGGCGGTGGAGAAGGCCCAGGGGATGGGGTTTGCCGGCCGGCAGAGGCCTGTTTGCATTTATGAAGAATATCTGTGGGAAGGACCTGGCGCTCCAACCTTGGCTGCTGTTGCTATGGGGCTTGTGGGGGACATAGGCAACCTTAGGAGCACATGGGCAGAGTACTGAGGGAGCCAGCAGGAGCAGGCGACCCTGCCTGGCCACCAGCCGTGCACGTGAAGGCCACAGATGGGGCCTGGTGCTCAGGAGTCGAGTCTTGGCTTTTTGAACCAAGCTCCAGCCATCCCACCTCCTGTCTGCCTGCAGGTCCCCCTGGGCCAAGCCTTCTCTGCCCCTCCTCCCCATCTCCACCACCCTGGCAAACACTTCCTTTAAATTCAATTCAGGATATTGACTGTGCTCTGTGCCCCCAACAGAGCCCTGTCTTAGCCCCTTATGATGGACTGAACTGCGCCCCCAGATTCATGAGCTGAAGTCTTAACATCAGGACCTCAGGATGGGCCTGTGTTTGGAGACGGGGGTTTTTAAAGGTGATTTAGGTACTCAGCATTCAGAAAACTAAGATCATGGCAACTGGTCCCATCACTTCCTGGCAAATAGATAGGGAAACAATGGAAACAGTGACAGACTTTATTTTTTTTGGGCTCCAAAATCACTGCAGATGGTGACTGCAGCCATGAAATTAAAAGACGCTTACTCCTTGAAAGAAAAGTTATGGCCAACCTAGACAGCATATTAAAAAAGCAGAGACATTACTTTGTCAACAAAGTTCTGTCTAGTTAAAGCTATGGTTTTTCCAGTAGTCACTTGAGAGTTGGACTATAAAGAAAGCTGAGCACCAAAGAATTGATGCTTTTGAACTGTGGTGTTGGAGAAGACTCTTGAGAGTCCCTTGGACTGCAAGGAGATCCAACCAGTCCATCCTAAAGGAGATCAGTCCTGAATATTCGTTGGAAGGACTGATGCTAAAGCTGAAACTCCAATAATTTGGCCACCTGATGTGAAGAACTGCCTCATTTGAAAAGACCCTGGTGCTGGGAAAGATTGAAAGCAGGAGAAGAAGGGGACAACAGAGGATGAGATGGTTGGATGGCATCACCGACTCAATGGACATGTGTTTGAGTAAACTCTGGGAGTTGGTGATGAACAGGGAGGCCTGGTGTGCTGTGGTCCATGGGGTTGCAAAGAGTTGGACACGACTGAGCGACTGAACTGAACTAAGGTACATGGGGTCATGAGAGTGGCCCTAACCCAAGCTGACGGGTGTTGTTATTAGCAGAGCAGGTCAGGACACAGACACACACAGAGGAATCAGTTCACACAGTCTTGGAGGCCAAGAAGCCCCCAGTCCACTCCTTGGAAGCAGGAGAGTGGGGCTGTGGTGGCGTCATTCCCTCTGAGCCCTAAAGGCCCGAGAAGCAGGAGTTCTAACGTTGGCAGGCAGGAGAGGATGGGCATCCCAGCTCCAGAAGAGGGAATTGGTCCTTCCTGCCTTTTGTTCCGTCTGGGCCTCAGATGGCCTGGGTGATGCCCACTCACCTGGGGCAGTGATCTTCTTTCTCAGGCCCACCGTTCGCATGCCAAGTGCTTCTGGAAACACCCTCACAGAAACATCAGGAATAATGTTTTGCCAGCTTCACGGGCATCCCTTAGTCCAGGCACGCTGACACACAAAATGGATTATCATGGCCTCCAAGGGGAACACAGCCCTGCCATTCCTTCTGACCTCCAGACCACAAGATAACTTGTGTGTGTGGTTTGTGGTCATTTGCTTCGGCAGCCATGGGGAGCAGGGCCCCTGATCTGGATGGACGTGTTCCCCGCCAGCCTTCTGGAAAGGCACAGAGGTGCTGCTGGGCTGGATGGGAGGGAGGGTCTGACCACACAGCTTCCAGGGGCCTCTGGCTTCTCCTTCCGGGGACTGGCCTTGAACGCCGAGCCCTGTGACAAGGCCCTGGCTGTGACTGTCCACTGGTACCTCAGACTGGACTCGGCCTGGGGATCTAGCCACCATCCAGCTGCTTGCAACCTCTGGCTCAGGTGCCCTGGCTCTGCCGTCCACCGGCCTGTGGCCTCCCGGGAAGGCAGCCGCTGTTGACCAGAAGCCCCGGGCTGGGTCCCAGACCTGCCACCACCAACTGCGTGACCCTGGGCAGACGTGTTGCCTCCGCCGGGTGGACTGTTGTGTGCCAGGACAGTGGGGTTTCCTTACTAAGAGGTTTCCCTTAGTGAGGAAAGGGGAAAACAGACGGTGGGAGGCTACTCTGCCTGCAGGGATGCTGGGCAGGCAAGATGGAGGTCTGGGCTTCCCTGCACAGGGGATGTTGAGCTGGTGGGCACCAGGGTCCTCTGTGCCTTGTTCCATACCGCTCTGATGGGGAAACTGAAGCCCAGCCCTCTCCTTCCCGCTCCGGGGCTTGGCTCTGTCCCAGCACCAGTCACGGAGGCCGAGCGCCCAGCAGCCAGTGACACCCGTCCAGTGGAGCAGAGACTGGGGAAGCCGTGGGGCTCCTGCCCTGCCCCTCCACTTCTCCCTGACTGCCCCTCCTCTGCCCCGTTCCCCCGCAAGCTGAGTGGTTGGTTGCGAAGTCCCATATGAGCCATACACCACCTGCCTCCCTCTCTTTTCTGTTTGTCTTCCAGCCCCTCATTAATTCCATTCACCCCCAAGCAGCCCTGGGTGGGGCCCTTTCCTCCTGTAGGCCAAGGAAACCTTCCTCCCCAAGTCTCCTCCCTAAAAGGGCCGCCCATCACATGGATGGATGAAGGTTTTTTCCGGCAAGAAGTTGGGGAGCAAACTGGGGTGGGCTCCCCACTGGCATGCAGTGGGTGTTTTCTCTGCTGGGGGTGGGGAGCCGTGTGGACCCACCCTGTGAGCCACTGAGGCCTGGACTTAAGGCCCATGTGCTGGCCATCCGCCAGGGAGAGGCAGGGAGAGAAGGCCAGGATGCTGGAAGGGGAAACCGAGGAAGGGCAGCTGTGGCCGAGAGGAACCAGTGTGGTGGGGTCATCACAGGTGCTTCCAGTTTATTCTCCATGGTCCGGGGGAGGGGACAGGAGACAGCGGACGGAATGCTGGCCAGCCAGGGTGCAAGCCAGGCTGGGCAGGAGGAGGGACCACCCCACTCAGAGCGCCATTGCCTGAAGGCCGGCCAGAAGGCTGAGCAGGAGGGTGGCGGCCACAGTTGCAAGGCTCCCCCGGGGGCCGCCTGCCCCTCTCCCCTGGGGGTCCTGCCAGGGTGGGGTGTTGCACAGGCTGGACTGGCAGCAGGATATGGTCGTCAGGGATCCTTCCACAGTCCTGCTGGTGGGATGGCACGTGTCTGCACACCACCCCGAGTAGGTGGTCTGGGGACCTGACTCTGTCGGGGGAGAGAGCAGGTCACACGGGACAGGACAGGGCAGGGATGGGCCCCTCACAGGCGTGGGTGACGCCGTCCCGCCACCCCCGGTGGCCTCTCACCAGCGTTCCAGGAGGAGACAATGGCTTTGCACGTCCTCGGGAGCACGCAGCTCTGCACCTGCCGGCAGCTCTCCCCCTTGTGCAGGGACTGGCACGCGTAGCACTGTGGCCCTGGGGGGCCGGGTGGGCTCAGCTGCGCGAGGGGCATAGCCCTGGAGCGCCCCCAGCTCACCCAGGCCTGCCGCTTCCCAGCCTCTTCCCCTCCGAGGTCCCTTCCCAGTTTCTGTCCACCTCTCCCACTCTCCGCTGACCCCTCAAACCCCGCCCTGCTGGAGCCCCCTGCGCCCCCACCTCAGGACTGGCCCCCTTGCTCTCCCGCCCCGCCGCCCTGCCTCCCCGGGACAGTTGTGTATTTCTGAACTGGACTCCACACCCAGGGCCTTTGAGTCGCTGGTCTCTCCATCCTGGGGCTCTGCTGTGCCCCGGTCTGCTTGGTGAACTCCTATTTAACCTCTCTGCCCCAGCACCATTGCCCTTCCCAGGACCGGCTCCTTCTCTAGCCCCCTCCTCTGGATGGCAGTTGGGGGTCACTGCCAGGGTGAGAACTGAGGGTGTGCTGAGTGTCAGGGGCCCCTCCTCCCCCTTCCCCTGCCCTGAGGGCAGGGACGCTGGCAGCGGAGGCCTCTTCCTGTGGGTTCCTCACTGTCAGCCTCGAGGCACGCAGGCGAGAGCTGAGAAAGAGGGTGGCGTGCCCCCACGCTGGGGAGGGGTGGGCAGGTACCTGAGCCCCTGCTGCCTGCAGGCGCGCCTGCCTCCTCTTCCTCCTCGTCCTCCTCATCGTCGTAGCCTTCGCGCCCGGCGTCCGGGTCGTCATCCTCGTCCTCCTGCGCCCGCCCTCTCCCTGGCCGCGCAGGGACGCCTGTAAACCTCCACTACCCGGGCACAGAGGACACAGGCTCGGGGCCCAGTGCCGTGCCCCCTCCCCTCGGTCCAGCACCCCCTACCCAGTCCCTCTGACCTCCCTGCCGCCTCCTGAGCTGGTGAGGTCACTGCCTGGGTCTCCGAGCCCCGGCCCCGCCTCCTGACTGGCGTGCAGCCTGGCGGCATCCTTGCCAGCAACACTAGGGGTTGGGCGCTGGCCCTTCACAGCCCCACACTCCGGCCCCTGGATGGCGGGCACCCCCAAGCCTGAGAGGCTGAGACTGGGTGGGGTTGGGTGGGGAGGATCGCTGGCACCCCGGGGTCTGGCTGGGGCCGGGGCTGCAGGTTTGGGGACCCGTGTGGACCCAGGACAGCCCACCTGCCTCCCTCTGGTCTCGGCCTGCAGGTGCCCCCTGTCCTCCTCCCCAAGCCACGTCTTGCCCCCGGGTGGGGTGACCCTGAGGGTCTGTAGCCTGGACCGGGCCGTCCCTCTCGCTGCAGGGCCGCCCCTCACCCCATGTACCTTGCTGCCCGCACCACAGCAGGGCCAGCAGGACGGCCGCCAGCGCCTTCATCCTGCGGGGCTACCACCTCTGCCGCGTCTGCTCACCAGGGCCTCGCCGGGCCTCTGGATCTGTAGGAAGTGGGACAAAGGGCCTTGCCGGGGGCTTCCCAGGGCCCTGGGCCCCCCAGCTCCAGCCTCAAACAATGGACCTCACACTGGCCCCCAGGCCAGGCACTGGGCCAGGGATGGTCATTTCCCACCCTGACTCCAGAGGCGGGGGAGGGGAAGTCACTGCGGCGGCTGGTGAGGTGTCCTGCCCACCCGAGCAGCTCCGCCCCTGCCTTACGGCCTCAGCCCTGCAGTGCGGGCTGGCCAGTCCCCGCCCCGTGTCTCCCCCTGAGACCCAGGTCTGGGCATCAGCCATGGGAGCCTGGCCTTGTGGACCCTCCAGCTGCAGACCACTGAGCGGCACTGTCAACCATGAGTCAGCTGCGTCATCTCCCGGGGCCTTGTTAAGAGCATTTTGGAGTGAAATACAGCTGTGGTGCTCCCGCTAGGCCTCCCTGTCCCACCAGCACTGCGCGGGCCCGCCAGCCGCCGCTGCCCTGCGCCCCACCCAGGGCCTCCGTACTGCTGTCTCCTCTCCCTGGGACTCGGCCCCTGCTGACGTCCCCGAGGCTGTCCTGTCCCGGGGTGGCGTGCCCTCTGTCAGACAGAGAGCTTCAACCAAGGAGGTCAGTGGGAGACTGGACCAGACATCTGAGTCCTTGTGATAGCTAGCAAATATTTGCAAACTACCGCTTCCTGCTTAAGTACAGGAAGATAAAGGATAGATAAAGACTCTCAGAGGAAGAGCCGTCTGTTTCTGTGAAATGAAACCAGCCCCCCCCAAAAAACAGCAAACAAACAAAAAACCAAAAAAAAAAAAAACCAAAACCAAAACCCCCCCCAAAAACAAACAAAAAAAGAAACCAGCCTGTTCTGCACTGGCTTCAGGGTGGTGATAGTGTTTCGCTGAGGAGGCAGGTGTTAGGGTTAGGGAGTGATGGGGGAGGAGGCGGTGCGATCGTGGGTGAGTGACCGGTGATGGCTCTTGGCTCGCCTGTTGTGAGTTCTCTAACAAGTTCATTATTGCACACACCCTTACCCTTGATTTGCTAAGAACAGCCCACCCAGTGGAGCACAAAACCACCTGTAGACTTTATCAACGTTGGTATAATGAGTTGGGTTTGCGAGAGGTTGTACGCCTGTCTAGTCTGGGCATGGGCAGCCGTGGGCAGCCGTGGGCGTTCTCTTGTGTCACCGTGCTGTCTCTCTATCAGGGTAAGCTGCCCACCGCCACACCATAGTTTTTCCCCTTCTGGATGAGGTCGGGGGCTGGGGTGGTTCTCAGATGATTGGGGCTTAGCTTGATCCACCACCTCTTGTGTTTCCACCTCTGTCACCTCCTTGCGGCTCATGTCTGACTACCGCACAGCCCCACCTGCGCGTGTCACATGCCACCAACTCCTCCTTCTCTCTCCGTCCCTCGTGTTGGCCTCCTGCCCTCCAGAGCCAGCCTCCGGGACTGCTGGGAGCCTGCCTTTTCCTGCCAGTGCTGCACTGTGTGAGGGGGCTGCCCACTCACCCTTTCCTCCTCTGTGGGCTGCAGGGTGGGCGCTGAGAAGCCCCTTCCTGGAGGCCAACAAAAGGTGGGCCAGGGCAGGAGGCTAGACTCAGGCCTGGAGTCAGGGCTGGGAGCCCGCCCCCGTTGTTCACCAGGGCTGCTCCCTGAACTTGCCCAGCCTGAGTCTCCCCGTGGGTGAGACATCCTCAGGGGCACTTGGAGCAGAGACTGAGAGCTGGCTCTTAGGTGAGACCATCTGAGCCTGAGCCCAGGCCTCTTTCCCCTGACTCTGTGGACTTCTGCACTCTTGAAGCGGTCATGGCCTTCAAGAGCCAGTGCCTGCTGGCCTGTAGGACAGCGCCCGGCACAGTGCCCCCCAGGGCTGGCTGGGATGGCATTCCTCTGAAGTCTCAGCCACCAAGCATCATCCTCCCGCCCCCGTTCCTCTGAGCCAGTGCACCGTCTTCTCCCTGTGGGCACTGGGCTGCTTGAACAGCCTCCCCTTCCTTCTGCGGGGAGCTGTCTGGCCTCTAGTCTCTGACTGTCAGCTGTCCCTAGCCCGCCCCCATCTGGAGGCCAAAGTTTCTCTCCAGACAGGGTCATCCTCTGTCCTCATGGCCCAGGACCTGCCCTCTGCGTTCCTCAGGCTGGTGTTCGTGGTGGCCTGCATGCTGGCCCTGCACACTGCCTTCCTCCTGCAGGTGCTCTGACCTGGGCTTCTAGGAGCTGCTCCCAGGCAGGGCCCCATGGGGGTTCCCAGAAATGTTAGGGAGCAGGGGGTCTCCACCTGCCACCTGACCCCCCAGACAGGCCCAGCTCCTCCTTGGCCCGGATGCAAATAAAAAATAACATCATTTAACTCACGAGTTAAAATTAAATACCACTTTATTGGTCCTCAACAACTCTAGGGGTGTGTAGTGTTACCATCGCTACTTTACTGACAAGGAATTACTGCCGGGGTTGGACTCTGCCCCCTCCTCACCAGCCCCCCACCCCAGGGTGCCCCTCCCCCCTCCTCTCCCCTAGCCCTGCCCTGCTCCCTCGTCCCGTCCCAGGAGAGGCAACGGGGGCTGGCCCTGCCTACGCAGACACAGCCACACGGCCAGGCCAGGCCAGGGCTGGGGTCCCACAGGAGTGGTCGAGGCCCCTAGTCCTCAGGTCAGAGTGAGTGCATGCCGGCTCCGTCCCCACCCAGCTGTCTTCAAGCATTCTGGCCACAAGATCGACCCCTCCTGGCACTCTCTGACCCCAGGCTTCAGGGACAAGGGCCTCCCTAGAGACCCCTGGGGTGGAGACATGCCTCCCTCAAACTCCCAGGGCCAAGGCTGAGGGCTGGAGGCCCTGTGGGCAGCTGAGGCCCACTTTAGAGCCTCTGCCCGTGGACGTCAGTGCTTTCTCCCTCAGCCTTGCCCACACACACAGCCACTCTTCCCAGGCAGCCTGGGGCCCAGCTTCCAGCCCAGAGACCCATGCCTGACATGGGCCTGGCCTTGCCTGCTCTGCCCTGCTCAGTCGGGCTGGCTCCCGAGAGTGGCCTCGTGGGCGCTGCTGGTCTGGTCCCCTCCCAGCCAGGCCTGGCCTCCCTCGGCACCAGTTGTGGACGGGGCCCACTGGCCATCCACACCCCTCCTGCCTGGGTAGAGGGGGAGCTGGAGGGGGTGGGCATGGGCCCTGCTCTCTTTGGGGAGCTGTGTGGCCCTGTCCTGGGCTATGAGGCCCTACCCCAGGTCTCTGGGGTCACCAACATGAATTGGACCCAGACCAGGGAAAAGATGTTCAGTGTTTCTAACTGAGGGGCTGAGGTCTGGCATCCTGGGGGCGGGAAAGGCATCTGCCCTGCTGGCAGCACACAGCCATGGGGGAGGGGGGCCTTTAGGGCAGATATGGCTGCAGATGCGCTGGCCCTCATGCCCCACTCCCTGCTCTGGGCTCCTTCCCACGCTCTCTGGGAGAAGAGAGACTGCCTTCCTTCTTAGATCAGAGTCCAGATTCTCCTCCCAGGTGGGCAGGGGCCACGAGAGGTCTCTTATGGATTCTCTATCTGCTTCCGATGGCCCCACAGTGACTGGCCAATGAGGCAGCTCCCAGGGTTTCTGATGGGGCCCAAGCCTCTCTCTCTCCTGAAATCCATTATCAAGAAACAGGCGGGCAGGGGTGGGCCGGTCAGAGGGAGTAGGCCCTGGGCGGTCTTAGGGGACCCACTCGCCCGTACCCCAGGACCCTGTGAGAAGACGCACCGGGGTGGAGGAGCCCCTGTTGACTGCAGGTGCCCACCCTCCATTTGTTCATCCTCCCGCCTCCACACGTCCAGACCGCAGGTCAATTTTCTCTAACCCTTGGACACTCTCAGCCCATCCACACTGACTCTGGAGAGTCTCACCTGCCGTTGCCCCCCCGCCCCAGCCCCACCAGGGATCCCTAGTGTGCAGCACCTGCTTCGGGGCTGCCTGTGGTGGAACCCCCACCCACGGTGCTTGTCAGTGCCCCTGCCCCTGCACCTTCAGATTCCCCACCCCACATTTCTATGAGAAGCCAGGCCTCTCAGGGCAAGGGCCACGAGGTTGCCACGTCCAGACTGGCACCCTGCCCACCCTCTGCCCAGTGTCACCCACCCTCTGGAAGCCCCCTCCTCTGCTGTGGCCTCCCCGGCACGCCAGCCTCCCCGCCCCAGGCGTTCTTCTGCTCTCCTGTGCTTCCAGCTCCCCTCTCTTCTGTCTCTTGGTTCTTCCTTTATTTTCCCTCTTTTTTTTTTTTTTGTTAAGTTAATTTATTTATTTTAATTGGAGGCTAATTACTTTACAATATTGTAGTGGTTTCTGCCATACATTGACATGAATCAGCCATGGGTGTACATGTGTTCCCCATCCTGAACCCCTCTCCCACCTCCCTCCCCATCCCATCCCTCAGGGTCATCCCAGTGCACCAGCCCTGAGCACTTGTCTCATGCATCGAACCTGGACTGGTGATCACATATGGTAATATACATGTTTCAATGCTATTCTCTCAGATCATCCCACCTTCGCCTTCTCCCACAGATTCCAAAAGACTGTTCTTTAAATCTGTGTCTCTTTTGCTGTCTCGCATATAGGGTCATCATTACCATCTTTCTAAATCCTATATATATGCGTTAGTACACTGTATTGGTGTTTTTCTTTCTGACTTACTTCACCCTGTATAATAGGCTCCAGTTTCATCCACCTCATTAGAACTGATTCAAATGTGTTCTTTTTAATAGCTGAGTAATATTCCATTGTGTATATGTACCACAGCTTTCTTATCCATTTGTCTAGGTTGCTTCCATGTCCTGGCTATTATAAACAGTGCTGTGATGAACATGGGGTGCACATGTCTCTTTCACTTCTGGTTTCCTTGGTGTGTATGCCCAGCAGTGGGATTGCTGGGTGATATGGCAGTTCTAATTCCAGTTTTTTTAAGAAATCTCCACACTGTTCTCCATAGTGGCTGTACTAGTTTGCATTCTCACCAACAGTGTAAGAGGGTTCCCTTTTCTCCTCACCTTCTCCAGCATGTATTGTTTGTAGACTTTTTGATAGCAGCCATTCTGACTGGCATGAGATGTTACCTCATTGTGGTTTTGATTTGCATTTCTCTGATAATGAGTAATGTTGAGCATCTTTTCATAGGTTTGTTAGCCATCTGTATGTCTTCTCTGGAGAAATGTCTGTTTAGTTCTATGGCCCATTTTTTTGATTGGGTCATTTATTTTTCTGGAATTGAGCTGCATGAGCTGCTTATATATTTTTGAGATGAATTCTTTGTCAGTTGCTTCGTTTGCTATTATTTTCTCCCATTCTGAAGGCTGTCTTTTCACCTTGCTTATAGTTTCCTTCATTGTGCAAAAGCTTTTAAGTTTAATTAGGTCCCATTTGTTTATTTTTGCTTTTATTTCCATTACTCTGGGAGGTGGGTGATCCCTCATATTTTTAATTGGTAAAATACACATAATGTAAAATTTGCCATGTTGGGATGTCCACTGGTTGCCCAGTGGCTAAGACTCCATACTCCCCACGCGGGAAGCCCAGGTTTGGTTCTTGTTCAAGAAACTAGATGTCACATGCCGCAACTGAGAGTTTGCATGCTGCAACTAAGACGCTGTGTGCCACAACTGAAAAAAAAAAAAATCCTGCATGCCCATAACCAGCAATCCTGCACACCGCAATGAAGATCAAAGATCCAGCCTGCCTAAGACTTGATGCAGTCAAATGAATGAATAAATAAATAAAAATAAATACTTAAAAAATTGCCATGTAACCATTTTAAAATGCACAACTCAGTGCCATGAAGGACATTCATGTTGTTGTATAGCTGTCACCACCCTCCCTCTGCAAAAGCGAAACTCTGGTTCCATTAAACACTCACTCCCCTTCCCTCTCCCCTGCCTACTGTCCTCACGTTTCACCCACGTCGTAGCGTACGTCAGAATTTCCCTGCCTTGTAGGGCTGAATAATATTCTGGTGTATGTATAGACCCCATCATGATTAGCCTTCATCTTCTGAGGGCACCTGGGGTGCCAACGTGTTTTAGGCACTGTGAATAATGCTGCAGTGGCCACGGGTGTGCTAACATCTTTCCCAGTCCCTGCCCCCAATTCCTTGGGGTCTTTGCCCAGAAGCGTGATTGCTGGATTGTGCTGTGATACCATGTTTAATTTCCGGACTGGTTCCTCTCCTCCTGCAGGTAAACACACTCAGGCGTCTCTCATTAAGAAAATAAAAAGCCCCTGAAAACACCCCTTTGCCTTAAATTCTCCACCCAAACTTTCTCGCATCTCCTTCCTTGTGCAACTCTCGGAGGGCGCCGTGGGGACAGCTCCACGTGCTAGAAGCTGAGACCTCTTGACACCTCTGCTGATCCGTGGCTCTCCCCGCGCCGGCACTCCGAGGGCGCACCGGACCTGGGAGGAGGCTGCGCTGGCCCCGCCCACCTCCAACTCCGCCCACTGCCTCGCCCCCGGCCACGCCCACCCCGCCGGAGGCTGCAGGCCTTGCTGCTGGCGCCCCCTTGGGATAACGCACCCGTTAGGGGCGCCTTCTGCAGGGCATTTAATTCCATCCCAGCAGGGAGCCGTCTCCCTCGCAGTGATTTGTTAACTCTGAAAGTAATTTTGCAGGGATTCTCTGTAGCTGCAGAAAGGAATGAAGAAACTCTTTGTGTCCTGAACCCGGGAGAGGTTACGTGGGCGAGGCAGGGGCTGTGTGCAAGAGGGGCGCTGGGAGGGGGCGCTGGGAGGGGGCTTGACACTGTGCAAAACCTCACATCTGCACAGGACCGCGCGGCCCCGCCTGCCGTGCAAGCTTGGGCCTAAGGCTCCAGGAAGAAAGGGAAGACGCTGATGAGCTTGGGATGAGGGGTCTGAACTTGCGGAGGATCACTTAGGTCAAACTTGGTGGCAGGGACGCGCCTCCGCGAGAAGCCTGGAAGTGGCCCAGGCCGGGCAGGAGCCCCTCCCGGGGCCGTGGGGGGAGGGCCTTCGGGGGTTGCTTCCGGCACACAGCAGGAGCACTGGGACCCGCGGCCCGTCCGGGGACGTCCCACCTGCGCTCCCGGCAGCTGTGTGGCAGAACTTTAGGTACAAGGATTTTGCCAGCAGTTTTGATGGGGAAGGAGGTGGTGGAAGAGGGGCGAGGTTAGACCTCTGGGGGAGTGGGGAGGAGGGCCTAGGGGAGCCCCAGTCAGGGTGGAGTGTGGCAGATGGTCCTAGGCCAAGCCCCAGCTCTGCTTCTTCTCCAAGCCTGCCCAGAGTCTACGTGACTGTGATCACCGCAGGTAAGGAATGACCACCTTGGATGGCTTCTCCCTGTTGTCCTCCTGGGACCCGGCGAGTCTAGGGCGTGAGAGGGAGGGGCCAGCTCTCTCACTTCTCTGGGGAGGGGTGTGCCTCTCCCCACGTGTGGATGAGGAATTCGAGACTCAGGGGTGGCAGGACTGGCCCAGGTCCTGAGCTCGGGGGAGGGGGTGGCGTTGAGGCAGGCTGTGCAGCCGTGGTTCAGGGCCCTGAGCACTGCCTGAGGAGCTTGGGTGAGGGGCGGGGGGCCTCAGAACACTGGAGGCCCTTCCAGCTTCTCCAGGTGGGTGGCCGGCTGGGGCGGGGTGAGGGGGCGCCTTCCTCTCTCCAGCGCCTCTTGTACTCTGTACGCTTTCCTGCTGCTGCTTCAACAAATCTCTAACTTGTGGTTTAAAACAACCAACAGGCTCCAGGGGAGGACCCTTCCTGCCCCTTCCAGTCTCTGGGGGCTCCAGGCATCCCTGGATGTGGCTGTGTCCCTGAGGTCTCTGCCTCCATTATGTGGCCTCTCTCTGTGTCTCTCAACCTTATAAGGACTCCAGACACTGGATCTGGCCTCCGCCTCTCAAATCTAGGATGGCCTCATCTCGAGATCCTTAACTTGATCTCATCCTTAAAGTCCCATTTTCCAATCAGGATCACCTTCACAGATTCTGGGCATCATTTGGGGGGCCACCATTCAGTCCAGCACTCACCTTGTTGGCCGTTCCCCACTATTCTGGAGATCCTGAGGATCAAGGACTTTCTCCTTGAGCTCAGCAGCCTTTCTTAACGTGCTCACTGTGTGAACAAATGTCCCTGTCCACCCTTGGCTGGCCCTCTCTGTGAGGCAGGGTGGTGGGGCCACGGTCAGACCCACAACCTTGGACAGCTGGGAGGGATTCTGATGGTGTCGGCCCAAAATACAAGCCAGGAAACCCTGCAGCACAGCTCAGGCATGACTGCAACCTTGCCCCTCTCCTGCCAGGGCCTGACCCAGAGGCCGATGCTCTGCTTCTGTTGGCTTCCAGACTCCAGAGGCAAGGCAGCCAGCAGCGAACTCCCCCATGCCCCACCTCTGACTCTGTCCATGGTTCTGACCACCCGAGGCGGCTCTGCTGCCGGGGCATCTGGCCACCAATCATCCCGACCCTCAGTAGAGCACGCGACTTGGGCAACAGTCACACGGTCACCCCACAGGCTGTGGGTACTTGGCAGAGTGTCTCCAGGCAGGGCCAGGTCCCAGCACCAGCATCTAGGCACCTGGGTCAGGTCAGGTGGGGAGGAGGAAGGTCAAGGACAGCTCCATGCAGGGGCTGTCCAGACTGCAAGGGCCAGGGCCACACATGGACACTCTGCCCTTTCTTCTGCCCATCATGACTGATTTTTATTCTTGTTTGCAAAAATCCTGATAGGGTGACACCATCCCACGTGTATTGGGAGGAAGGCAGAGTAGCTTGGAAACTGGGTTAGGAATATCTGTCTCCCTGGCAACCAAGCCCAGCATGGGGAGAGCAGGGTCTTTGCTCCCCAAGGAACAGGCCTGGAGCTGCATTCCCTGGGGGGCGGGGGGCAGACTCCTTGGGCATTACTCTTTGGGTATCTGGCATCTTCCTCCATCATGCCCAATCCAGAACCTACTCATCTGCTATCTTTTGCTGCAAAACAAACTACCCCCAAACATAGGTGCTTAAAACAACACCGTTCATGCTCTTAAAGTGTCCAAGGGTCAGGAACTCAAGTGCTGGACCTTGGGCTCACATTCTCTCATGAAGTTGCTGTTGGCTGGGGCTGTGGTCTCGTCTCAGGGCTCCACTGGTTGTGGGGGGTCCACTTCCGTGGTCTCTTCGGTGGTTGTTGGCAGGCTTCAGTGCCTCTGCACAGGGCTGCCAGCAGGATGAGCAATCTGAGAGAGGCACGGGAGGCAGAGCCCACATCAGAAGCGACGGTCTCAATAATCTGATCTCAGAAGTGACATCCCACTGGTCTCACCCCCTCTTCACTAGAAGTGAGTCCAGCCATGCTCAGTGGGGAGGGGATGACTCCCTGGACGTACAGTGGTTAAGACTCTCGCTCTGACTGCCAAGGGCCTGGGTTTGATCCCTGGTTGAGAAGCTAAGATCCCACAAGCTAAATGGGATGGCAAAAAAAAAAAAAAAAGTAAGGAGATACACCAGGGCAAGAATACCCCAGGGTCACTGGGGGCTCTGAGAGCCTGCCCCCACACTACCAGTCCCAGGTATTGGGGGTGGGTTGCCTTGCCTTAGGTCTGGCAGGGATCTTCCAAGTCTCTGACAGAACTTCGGCAGAGATTCCCAAACCAGGAGCAGGTTGGCTGTGATCTGCAGGGACCGCCACCAAGTGCCACCCCACAGTCACCCCAGTCCTGGACAGAGAGTCAGTGTCCACCTGACCAAAAGGTGTAGAGGCCGGTCTTGTGGGAGGGCACCCAGGATATCTGCCCTGCCCCAGCCCCTTGGAGAAGGCCTTGTGTTAAATCTGAAATGCATGTGTTAATTCTCACAAGGATGGCTGGATCTGGACTCAAGCCCAGACTCAAGACTTTGCCCAGCCGAATAGGTTTTGGGACAAAATCTAACCCTTTTCCATATTGTGGCCTGAGCCATCCTCCCAGCCCTCCCTCAAACACTCCTGCTCTCTTTCTCTTGGAGCTTGCAAACACTCCTCCTGCAGGGTCACTGGCTCCACCAGAGAGGCCTTGTCCACACCCCCGGCCTCTCGCTTTACTCTTCATCCCACTTGGTAGCCCTGTCAATTTGCCCCATTGTCCCCTGCTTGCCTGCCCTCTCGCCGGCACTTGCCCTGGGCCGGGTGCCCAGTGATCTCTCTCCCTGTGGGTTTGGTGCAGCCCTCACACGCTTTCGTGGTTCCATTTTATAGATGAGGACCTGAGGCTCAGGGGCCAGGCATGTGCCTGCAGTCACACACCTGAGTGTGGTCCCAGGCTGTCTGCATAAATGTTTGTCGGACAGATGAGGGCGGGACTGAAGGAAGGACGTTAGCACTTGCTCCTCGCCCAGCGGACAGCAGTGCCCAGCAGAGACCAGCAGAGACCGGACTCAGGGACGAGGGACAGCAGGTGCAAAACACAGCAGGACAGGCGTGATGGGAGCAGAAGGCAAGAGACAAAGCTGAGAAGCGGACCAGAGCAGGTGGCAGAGGGCCTTGAATGCCAAGACCAGGGTTTGGGACTTGCCCTCTGAGTGTGGGTGTGGTTGGAGGCAGCAGTCCCTGGGGCTGCGGCTGCTCGTGGGGTCGTCGTGGGGGTGGGGGCGCGGAGAATAACCTTGAACCATCGGGATCGTGATGGGGTGGGGAGGGGAGGGCCCAAGGGCCGCGAACAGGGTCCTGGGCTAGTACCTGCCGCGCTCGCTCCTTCCCTCCCTCTCTGCGTCTTTGTGCCTTTCGTTTCCTTTCGCAGTAAACGTTCTTCCGAGAAATTCCAAGGGGATCTCAGCCAAGCTGAGGGGGAAGGGACCTGCCCGCGCCCGGGTGGGGGGAGGCGGAGGTAGGGGGAGCGCACGGGTGAAGAGATCGGGAGCGGAGAGGGCGCGCGCGAGGGCGGGGGAGCGGGGTGCTGCTGGCCAGGGGGCCCAAGACAGCCCGGGACGGTGACCCTGCGGGGCCCTGAGTTCCAGGCGCCCCCATCCGCGCGACTCCAGCCGCCCCCGCCCCCCGCGCGGCCCCCGCCCCGGCTCCGCCCCGCCCCTCGCGCGGGGTCCGTGTCTGCGGCTGCGTTCCCCGAAAGACACGGCTGCACCCGGGTTCCCGTCCGCAGGGAGACCGAAGGGCACTGCTCCCCGCGCCGCCCCCGCCGCCCGGAGCCCCGGAGCCGCGGCACCCCAGGGATGTGAGTGTGCCCCCGACCCGAGGCCCGCGCTCCACGCCTAGACCCGCGGTGAGAGCCAAGGCTCGCGTGAGGAGACAGGGGAGGAGGCTCAGCGCCGGTTCCCGGGCCCCGGGCCCAGAGGTGGGGGTGGGGGTAGCGCGCGCCCCTCCCCCCGCCGGCAGGTACTGTCCACTCGCACCTCAAACGGCCCTTTCCTCTCCGGACGCACCTACGGCTCCCCAGGGACAAGACGCGCCTCCCGACCACCCCCACCTCCCCACCCCTCATCCCACAGGTGCGGAGTGCCAGAAGGGGGCATTTCGGGCCGTCCCCAAGCGACAGGGCAGGCCTCTTCTCCCTGGAGGGGGTGCAGCGATGGTGGATGCTCTCGCGGATGGGCTGGGGGCGGGGCTTTGGAGCTCCCCGGCGACCCCAGGCTCTGGATTCCGGGATGGAGGTTGCCTTAGGATGCCAGAAAAGGGGAGGGACCTTCGAGCTGGGCAGGGGGCTTGGTCTCCTTCCTGATCGAGGCTTCTCCCTGCCAGGCCGGTGTCCCAGACGACCCCCGCCCGCAGCCCCCGCGCCTTCCCGAGGCCCGCCTGGAGCATGTTGCCTGCAGCCATGAAGGGCCTCGGCCTGGTGCTGCTGGCCGCTCTGCTGTGCTCGGCCCCCGGTAAGTCTGGGGGCCGCTGGCGGGGGGGAGTCCAGGTCACCTGAGAGTCTGTGCGAGACAGCTCCAGAGAGAACCAGGTGTGGGGCGGCCATTCTCCTATGATACCCACCAAGCCCACCCCCCGCCACACCCCTGCGACCCCAGCCTTGCCCTTACCGTGTGACCCCCTGCTTGGGCTGCCCCGGCTACAGCCACGTGGGTCTCTCTTGGCTCTGAGGGCGAGCGTGCTCTTCCTCCCGGGCCTTGGTCCGGCAGCTGGCCCCCGCCCAGATGCCCTGGCCTGGGCATTCCTGGCCTCACTCTTCTCAGAGCCCCTCTGGCTCCCCATCAAGTCCTGTCTGACCTTCCTCGATCAAACCAACTGGATTCTGGGGGATGTGAGCCGGGGGGAGGAGTGCGCAGGAGGGCACCACAGGTGTGATGTGTGTGACTCTGTGCGTGTGCACTGTGCGTATGTGTGGGGCCTGGGGGTGCAGGGGGCTTCCGGAGTTCCAGCGGCAGCACCCTCACCCCAACCTGCCCAAAGGCACACAGGTTTTCCCAGCCTGTCCTCCAGGTGCCAGTTTGGCCTGGTCACTCCTGGTCAGGGGGTGCCTGGCCTCCTACAGCCACGCGGCTCTGCTAGGACCTGCGGTGAGGCAGGTGGGGAGGATGCAGGAGGCTGGCTGGCCCGAGCCCCGGTTCCTCTAGTCATTCCCCTCCCCATGCCCTGCCCAGCTCACGGCCTGTGGTGCCAGGACTGCACACTGACCACCAACTCCAGCCACTGCACTCCCAAGCAGTGCCATCCGTCGGACACGGTGTGTGCCACTGTCTGGATCACAGACCCCAGCAGCAGTAAGTCAGGCTCCAGGCTGGGAGGTGGGGGTCGGTGGTGTCATCAGAGTCCCTCTGGCCTCGGACAATGGCGTGTGTCTGGGGGCACGACCCTACCCTTCTGTGTGACAGTCAGCAGGTGCCTGACTCTCTCTGACCCTTTCCGCGGAGCTGGGGGACAGCATGGGTGGGTTGAAGCCTCAGTTGTGCTGTTCTGGTGTCCTGAGCTGACTTGGAGGGTCCCTGGGCTGGGTCCTGGACACGAGGCTGAGAGGCTAGTGGGGCCCCAACCCCAGGCTCCCTGTCTTCATCCCCAGGCAGGAAGGATCATTCCGTGAACAAGATGTGTGCCTCATCCTGTGACTTTGTGAAGCGGCACTTTTTCTCAGACTATCTGATGGGCTTCATTAACTCTGGGATCTTGAAAGTGGACGTGGACTGCTGCAAGAAGGATTTGTGCAATGGGGTGGCACAGGCGGGGCGCAGCCCCTGGGCCCTGGCCGGGGGGCTCCTGCTTAGCCTGGGGCCTGCCCTCCTCTGGGCTGGACCCTGAGGCCCCCTCCCCCTCGCAGGGCTTCCGAGCTTGTCCCCCCACACCTGAGCCTGTGGCTGCCCCCTCCCCAGCCTGGCATGGCTGGCACTGGGGGCAGCCTTGGCTCCGCTCCGCAGCCTGTGGCTCCTGCCCGCCCCAGCTGTGAGACCTCCCTGTCTCCCCACCAGCTCCAAGTTGCAGCCACAGGACATCTCAGGGACGAGGCGTCCGGCAGGAGGCTGGGCCCCTGGGTCCTTGAGGGGAAGCCGGGCCCAGCCCAACAGCCTGGCTGTGAGGATATCTGCAGAGAAATAAAATCACTTCTGAGCCTGGAGACCCGGGTCTGAGCCTGGGTGGGGATTTTGGGAAGGGAGGGGTTCCTGGCAGAGAAAGTGCAGGTGAGCGGATGCAGGGAGGGTGGTGCGGGTCCTCTGGGGGTTGCCAGGGGACTGTGGGCCTGGAAAGGTTTGGGAACAGCCTGAAGGGCGGTGAGTGTTGGGCTGAGCAAGGTCACAGGGTGGGCCTGAGGGTGAGGCCTTGCAACTGTCTGTGCACACACTAGGGAGATGGACACACCAGACTCACACCTGTGCCCACTGAGGGCACACTCCCCACCCCACCACGCTCATGCCCCTGACGTGCTCCCACACTGACACATTTGCGGCACAGCAGCTCCTGAATCAGCATGCCCCAGCACAGGCAAATCACACAGGTCCAGGTGGATGTGCAGACGAGAACACACAGACACGGCCCTGTGTGCCCTCTCCCGCTGGGGGTGGTCCGCTCCCCGAGAGCTGTCAGGGCCGTTTCAGGCTCACGTGCCAGGAGTCTGCCACAGAACCAGGCACACTCACATCCCCACCCTGAGTCAAGTGCCCCCACGGGTAGGGTCTGGAAGGCCAGTCCCCCGACCAGGGTCTGCAGGATGGCAGAGGGACTGGGTGCTTTGGGTGGGAGGAGGCAGGAGGGCTCTGGAGGTTGACCCGAGAGTGCGGCTTCTCCTGGCCTTTTCTGCTCCAACACTGGGCCCTCTGTCCGTCCCTGCACCCACGTCCAGCCAGCCTCTGCGCCCCTCGGCCACATGAGTCATCCTCTGGTCCAGGCTCGCCACGGGAGGCTCCGCGGCCACTCCAGGCTTTCCCTGGGGTTTGGTCCTTGGCCAGTTCCTCTTTGTCCCTCTGTGGCTGACCCAGCCCGTGATCACTCCTGGGTCCTGCACCGCCTGGAATGAATGATAGTGATAAATGAATGATCTCTCCTCAGGGCTGGCCCTGGCCTTCCTCCCTGGGCTTCTCTGCAAGCATGATGGAGAGGGGTCTGGAGGTCCCGGGGGAGCGAACCAGGGGAGAGTAGGGTCGGTGGATACGGGTCGGTGTCAACTTCCCGCTGGTGGAGACGGCCGAGGGGCTCGTTGGAGGGTGTCTCCCACTCCGTTTTTAAGTTTGCTCTGCTGCTCTGCGATGTACCCCTCCCCCAAACCTCAGTAAAGTGTGCTACCCACTGAGTGCGTCTGCTCCTTTTGGGACCCTCGGGACTGGGTGCTGCTGGTGGGTGACCTGGAAGACGTGGCTGGCTCAGGGGAAGCTGGCAGAAAACCTCGGGGATTTGGGGGAGGCTGGAGCTGGAGCCAGGCGGTCTGGAGCAATGGGACGCCTGGAGGTGTTGGGAGGATGTGGATGGATCACCCCAGGGACATGGGGTTCAAACCAACCTCTACCTAGTAGTTGCTGAATTTGTTATTTGAGGGAACTGTTTAAAACACAAAAAGGTGTGAAGTTCTCCCGGGTCTTTTAATAAAGATGCATGATTCCGAGTGGACAGGGGGCTTAGAGGGAGGGCACTGTGGCCCAGACAGCCCGGCCTTGACTCCTCAGTTCCTGTTTCCACACAACCGGACCTGAGCTTGTACCCCGACCTCTGAGGGCTTCTCAGTAGCCCCCACCTTTGTGAGCTCTTGGAAGGATCGAAGCCCGCAGCTTGTGTGCCGGCTTGGCCCTGTGGCACGCGCACACACGTTTTGATCAGCCAGTGACAGCTTTTGGGGAATGATGTCGGATTTGTGATTTCCGAAGTAGAAGATTTAACTTCAGGACCAGAAACCAGGCTTGATCACTCAAGAGCTTTTGTGTAGCAGAATTTTATTACAGTTTAAAAAGGGACAGACAAAGCTTCTGACATAGACATCAGAAGGGGGACGGAGAGTGCCCAGACTCACTAGTCTTATCAAGGCCTCATATACTTTTGGAGAAGGAAATGGCAACCCTCTCCAGTACTCTTTGGAGAAGGAAATGGCAACCCACTCCAGTACTCTTGCCTAGAAAATTCTATGGATGGAGGAGCCTGGTGGGCAACAGTCCATGGTGTCACAAAGAGTTGGACAGGACTGATAGACTTCACTTTCACTTTCTAGTACTCTTGCCTGGAGAATTCCATGGACAGAGGAGCCTGGCAGGCTACAGTCCATGGGGTCACACCACTGAGCGACTAACACACTATATACTTTTACCAGACCCACTCCCACAACAAATATCTTAAATTAACAAGATTAGAACTAACAATAGAAAGGTCTTACCAGACCCACTCCCATAATATAAGTCTTAAGATTACAAGGTTAGTCAGAAGGTTCTTGTTAAGGAGAAACATGTCCTTGAGCAAAATACTTTGTTATGTTGACTAAACAAAGCAAAAAAAAAAAAGTTCTCCCTTTCTCCTTGAGAGCCCAGACCCCTTTCTCCTCCTCGGGGACCCTGAACTTCTTATCAACCTATCTAGGAATTGAGTCTCTCACCAGAGTGCCATGGACTCCTCTTTTGGACAGTTCAGCAAGGGCACCTTCCCGGGTCAGGAGGTCTAGAAGGACCTTTCTCTTTCAGTGCCAGCGGCTGAGTAGCCCCTAGACCAACAAGCCAGTTCTCATCCGGCCTCCCCTTGTTGGAGGGCGCAGGGGTCCCCTCAGTGGTTTTCACCAGTAGTACTGCAGTGACTGGGGTTCTCTGGTGGCTCAGTGGCTAAAGAATCCACTTTCAGTGCAGGAGATGCCAGTTTGATCCCTGGGTCGGAAAGATCACCTGGAGGAGGTGGCAGCTCACTCCAGGATTCTTGCCTGGAGAATCCCATGGACAGAGGAGCCTGGTGGGCTACCGTCCAAAGGGTTGCAAAGAGTTAGACACGACTGAAGTGATTGAGCATGCACGCACTGCCGTGACTGTGCTAGTCCCTGTATCCTTATGGAGGTCAGGCGATTATTTCCATCACATTCATTCCGAGATGAGGACAGCTGAGCTGGAGAGGACATCGACCTAACAATGAAATAGGTGCCTCAGAAAGGGCCATGTTAAGTCATAGTCACACCAACTCCATCCGCATCCCTCACAGAGGTGTTATTCAACTTTAGGATTTTTAAGAACCTTACTCTGAGCACCACTTAAGAAGTTGTTATTGGGACTTCCCCAGTGGCCCAGTGGCTAAGACTCCATGCTGCCAATGCCTGGTTTTGACCCCTGGTCAGGGAGTTAGATCCCACATTAAGAGCTGGCATGCCACAACTAAAAAGATTCCACCTGCCACAGCTAAGACTGGGTGCAGCCAAGTAAGTAAATATTGAAAAGAAGTTACTAGTGACGTTGGATGTCCTAAGCGTGTCAGTCCCTGTGTTTCTCTTGTGATTGTGCAATAGCCACTCCTACTATTGTGACTTTGTCTTTTCCTGTGACTTGACAGACTCGTGTGTGTGTCAAGGAAACAGTCTTTCCCATGGTGTATGTTTTGCAAATATTTCCTTGCATCTTTGTTTTTGATGTCTTCATTGTACATATGTTTCTCAAGTTTCGTGTGGCTGAATCTAATTGCTGTTTTATGGTTTCTGGGTTTCAGGTCTTACGAACATGTCCTCTACGCTTTCCTGAGGAAAATAATCTCTGCATTTTTTCCTAATATTGTTACAGATGTGGCCACCACATTCAGATATCCAGTCCTGGAGTTTAGAGTGTGGCAGGAGGCAGGGACTTCCCCCAAACACGTGTCATTTTGCTCAATGCCATTTTTTGAATAAGCTATCTTTCCCTGGTGACTTAAGTACCATGTGGATAACAGGGTGCATTTCTACATGTGTGTGTGTGTTTTGGGTCTGCACCCAAATGCCAGGGGACCCCCTCCCCACCTGGGGACCTCCTCCTGCTTTGGGTCCCACCAAGCTGCTTGACTCCACCCTAGTTTCAACAATTGATGAGGCAAGAGCCTGCCTTCTCTTCTTTTTAAAAGACTCTTGCCACTTCTTGCAGTTTATTCTTACAGATAAATTTTAGAACCCACTTGTCTAGTTCCACACCCTCCTCAGTGGGCTTTGATTGGGCTTTAACTCATTTCTGTTTGAAGCTGGGGAAGGAAGCGTTCTTCACTGTTGGAAGTCCTGCCACTCAGAAACTCCATGTATCTCACCGTGTATTTAGTCCCTCCGTCCAAGTGCATCATTTTCTTCATGTGGCTCTTGTATCTTCCTTGATATATTTACTGCTGAGTAATCTGTAGTTTTTGTGGTGTTGGAAGTGGGATTTGATTCCCTCCATTTTCCTTTAAGGTCATTTCGGTGTACTGGGGTGATGTTTTTCATTTTCTTCGTGGTGTTTATTCCAGAAGTACTCAGCCCCCACCAGGCCCCCACTCCAGCAGGACGACGAGGGAAGGGGTTGAGGGATCCACAGGAGCCCTCAGAAGGCTGGCCTTTATGTTTCCCAAATCCTCCAACCACTGTGCCATGGGCCTCTCAGAGAGAGATGTCAAGACCAAGCGAGTCTAGGGAGAAGCTCCTCAAAACACTTCCAGACTCGGCGCTGGGGGAAACTCTTGAAGGTGAGGCAGTGGTACCCCTGGGTGGAAGGGCTTGGAAGGAGTGGAGGGTGGTCTGGGTCCCAGAGAGAAGCTCCTGAAGGGTGGGGCCTTGGAGCAAGATGGGTGGGTGAGGGGGCAGCAGGTGGCCACACACAAGCTCGCGCCTGCCAGCTGGAGGCGAGGCCCGCAGACTAGAGGTGCGAGACCCGTGCAGCCCTAATGCCTTGGTGGATGTGTGAGGCTGGGTCGAGCTGAGGGGCATTGTAGCCGATGTGTCTGCCACTCCCACTGGGCACAGCCCAGGGAAAGAAGGTGGGCCAAGACAGGCGGGTTTCCACCACCTGGTAAGACGGGTCTCGAGAGAGTAATTGTTACAGATTCAAATTTGCCCCTCATTCTCCTGAGGCTGGGCTGTGCTCACACCCTCTAGTGTATCGGCCAGAGGCCCCCTGGGTTGGAGGGGCCTCAGCAGGGACTCTGCTGGGGGAAAGCGGGGAGCCTCTTTCGGTGGCAGAGTGGGTGGGCTGGGCACTGCCCCTCGCCCCAGTGGAGCTGTCTGCGGGTGTTGTCTGGAGGCATCCCCTCAGCAGAACCGAGGCCATGCAGTGACTCCTGAGGGGCTGGGGGCTGCAGAATGAAGTTTCTGGACCCCAGACAAGTGGGGTTCACAACACAGGGACTATCAAGTTGGTGCAGAGGGTGTCGGGCAACCAGATGAAGGAAAAGAGGCTTACTTTCCAGTGAGTATCTCCCTAAATTCTATTTTTATCAGAATCTCTTAAACTTTCAAGGCATGATACATACATACAATCAGATAATCTACAAATGAAGACCATTTGACTGTGTTTTCCCAATATTTTCATTGCTTCTTTAATTTTGTTTTCTATTGCATTAGCTGGGACCCGCAAAGCATAGTTGAATAGTGGCAGTGATCCAGGGCCTCTGTGTTAATGGAAGATCTTCCCTGTCGCACCCTGAGTTGATGTTTGCTTTTGGATTTGATAATCTGTCTTTATTCAGCTTAGACCCTTTATTTATTCATATTTCAATTAGATTTTTTTATTAGGAATGTCTGATGAGTTGAAAAGAAATACCCTTCACCATCTACTGTTATCACCTTGCGTTCCCTCATTTAATTGGTAGTTAATACTGCGGGTTCTCTCGTTTCATATCCTGATGGTGCTTGTGGCACAAACAAACCCCAGTGATCACGGCATAGTGTTCTTTTAAACCTCTGCTGGCTTCAAATAACCAGCAGTTGTGTGTGACGGTTGCACCGGAGTCATGATTGAGACTGGTGACTACTTTGCCTTGGGATACGTTTGTCGGAGGTGAGCTCAGGATTTTGGCAGCCTCATGGAACAGACGGGCAATTTCCCACCACCCGTGCTCCAGAGCAGTTTGCTCCTGGGGGTCCATTTTCCCAGTGCCCTCTCGGTGGGGCTGGGGGGGGGGTCTTTGGCACTGACCGAGGAGAGCTGCAGGTTGGCCAGTGCTCTGAGCCAACCCCCCTCCACTCCGGGCCTGCTGGGTCTGTCCCTCAGAGCATCTGTCCATCTCCTCCCCACTCGTGCTTGATAGCGGCCCAAGTATAGGTCTTCCTATGCCCACTTGACACCTAGGAAGCAGGCCTGGAAGAGGTAAGATGCTGACAAACCTAAATAATCACTGAATCTGCAGGAAATGCCTGGACCCAGGTGTCTTTTCTGAGACCTCCTTGTTGTGTGATTTTGGCCAAGTTCTGTTTCCCCTCTGAGCTGGTCTCTGTGTCTGTGAGATGGGGACACACTCAGCTTGCTGGAGAGTTGTACATGGAGGAGGGGCTGAGCCTAGAAGCCAGGCTTCCGGGCGCTTCTGTCCCTGCTGGCAGAACACTGGTGGTGGAAGTGTGGGGGTGTAGGACAGTGAACGACCCCCTAAGTTCCCTCAGGGCTCGAGGCTTCCCTGATCCCTCCCCTCTTCCGTCCAAGCCCCTTCCAGACTTTAGGCTCTTAGGCAAAGTGTACTTCCTGGTACTCCCTCCCTCCTGGCCTGTGCTACCAGCCCCCTGAGGAGCCTCTGATCCTGTCTGGATCTTGTTTCTCCTCAAAACCTCCGACACCCCTACCTGGGTGCTCCTGTCTCCTCCTCCCTCCTGGGGCCCCACGGGACAGCTGGCGGTGCAGCCCTGCATGCGCCAGGTGTTGGTAAGCATCGGTGAATAGAGCTGAGCTGGACAGAGCCCCCGGCTCTTCCTGCTTCTCCTGGTGGGAGGACAGTAGTGCCCCCCCCCTCACCTCCAGCCCCACCACCAAAACAGGTAAGGAAGCAAGGTAGATGCGAGAAGCCTCCCCTGGTGCTCCGTGCACCAGTTCTGAAACTCCAGCAGGATTCCTTCAGGTGAGGGTGCCAATGCAGAAAGGAACCTCAGTGTGACCTCACTTGGAAACAAGGTCTTTGCAGTGGCAATTGAGATAAGAATGGAGGTGAGACCATGCCGGCTGAGAGAAGACATGCATGCTCAGTCACTTCATTCATGCCCGACTCTTTTCAACCTGGCAGGACTGTAGCCCACCAGCCTCCTCTGTCTGTGGGATTCTCCAGGCAAGAAAACTAGAGTGGGTTGCCATGCCCTCCTCCAGGGGATCTTCCAACCCAAGGATCGAACCCATGTCTCCTGTGCCTCCTGCATTGCACGCAGATTCTTTACCCACTGAGCCACCTGGGAAGCCCAGATTGATAGATAATAGATAGATAAGTGACAAGTAGATAGATGATGATGATGGTAAATAGATAGAAAATAATGATGATAAAGATGGCTAGATATTTGATAGATAACATAAAGTGTTATTGTCTATAAAACAATGTTTTCTATCACATCTGTGTAAAACAATGGTATGAAGGAATGTATGTGCGAATGTCAGCTTTCTGTGATATAGTGCCAATGTGCATCCAAGTTGGTTTGTGACACCTGCTCATTCATAGCAGCTGCTGTATCATATCCCTTCCTGTGACCTGTGACCCCATCACACCTCATCAACCCACTCCTGTGGGTGAGCATTTGGGCTGCTTCAGGATTTCTGCTCCTGTGAACAGTGTGACCATACACATCTTCTTGGTACACACACTGACATTTCACTGCGTGATGTGCCAGAAGGAAATGGCTTGTCTATGGTAAGCAGAATATTCAGCTCCAAGAATACAACAGGCTGCGTTCCGCAGTGGCCATTCCAGAGGGTCTCCAACCTGAGAGGTACAAGAGGCCCGGGTGGTGTACGTGGGCTTCCTTTGGGGCATTGTCAGACAGAGTCTGTTAATCCGAGGCTAGGACTCCGCGTCTGAGACTCAAATCTGCCTGGCATCTGTGGAAGCGGGACCTCTGTCCGTGTGCAGGTGCCTTGACACCAGTGCGTGTCTTTGGAGGTCTCAGGACTCTCCTTGGCCTGGCAAACCTCCGCAAAGTAGAAATGGAATTCTCGACTTGAGCAGGAGGGCTCTGCAAAAAGACTCAGGGGATTTGAGGCATGGTAACCATGGTGACTACTGCAGGGAACACTGGGGGACATTCACCAAACAATCACTTGATTTCTGATTAGCTGATCTCAGTCTCCTTCCCAGCTGTGCTCCCTCAGATGGACCAGCCCTCCCCCTGGGGCCTCCCCTGCTTCAAGACCCCATGTCTCCTCAGGAAGGCAATGTCTTTCTGTCCATCTTGAAGCCTGTCTGTCTTGTTGCCTAGCTGGGCCACATGCTGCCCGGGGCCCTGTGCTCTGGGGGGAGGGAGCAGGGAGCCCCGGGCTTTCCTCTCAGTCCAGGGAGATCCAGGCGGGGGGTTGGTGGGCATGCTGACCCTGCGCTGCAGCCCAAGGAGGGCTCACTCCACCAGGTACGGCTGCTCCCCAGCACATTCAAGAAGCCCTCTTCTCATCATCCGTGATTCTTAACGTATCTGACTACTGCTCTTCATCCCTCACTCACTCATTTTTATTTTACTCATTCATTCAGCAAAATCGTGCGTGCTTGCACGCTAAATTGCTTCAGTCGTGTCCAATTCTTTGCAACCCTATGGACTGTGCCCCACCAGGCTCCTCTGTCCATGGCTGGCTCTCAAAGTCAGTCCCAGCTGGTGGTGAGGAAGATCCAGACCCGCTTTGCGGCCCTCACCTCCCCCCTCCTCCCTTGGTCAGTTCATTGTGGCAGTTCCTGTCTGCACGTCTTAGGGACAAATGCATAAACCAACAGAGAGAGTGGATGAGTGAAGGGCTCTCTGAACACACGAACTCCGCCACTGACTGCAGAGTTCGGCTGGCGGGAGTTGGGCTGGCTCCATCCTTCAGGCAGGAGAGACGACCACACTTGTCAGTGACAAAGGCCCAGGAAGGCCAGCCCTGGGGCTGGTTCCCCAGAGACCCTTGCTGGTGACGTATCGAGGGACTGGGACAGGAGCGCACGGAGGGACAATCTCCGCCTGCGGGAGCTGAGGCCCAGGGCAAGCTGGGGGCTGGACGCAGTGCACCATGGGAAGGAGCAGAGGCCCCGCCCCACTGGGGTCTGGGCGCAGTGCACCATGGGAAGGAACAGAGACCCCTCCCCACTGGAGACACCTTCCCGGCTCCTCCTCAGGGCGACTCATGAGAGGTGTGAAAATGGAGGGAGAAGAGGGCCCTGGTTTTGCATAAAGACACCTTGGGGACTTCCCTGGTGGCCCAATGGTCGAGGACCTGCACTTTCAATGCAGGGGACGTGGAATCAATCGCTGGTGGAGGAACTAAGATCCCACATGTCTCGGGGCAACTGAGCCCTCACAGGGCAACTACCGAGCCTGCGCTTTAGCGCCCACGTGCCTATGCACCACAGCAAGCCCACGCGCCTGAACGAAGACCCAGCGCAGCCCAAAAAAGGCACCTTGGGTGGACCCAGAGGAGCACGGGGCAGACAATTCTCGCCTGTGTCATTGACCGAATATATTAGCTATGGCGGAGTCCCTCACCTCTCAGGACTTCGGCCCCGGTGCTCCTCCCTGTCCCATGCTGCCCCTCCGGGAAGGGTAAGGAAGCCTCTGGCACCCTCCACAGGGGCAGGGCCCAGACGGTCTCACCTGTCTTACTCCCAGCTCTATCCCCGAGGCCTACAGCCTAGCACCTGGCTCCCAAAAAGTAGTGTAATAAATAAATAAGCACATGAAACCTCAACTCGTCCTCCAAGCTCCTCTGGTGGGCACCCACAACTTATCATGGGGTGAGGGTGGTGCAGATTCCTGGGGCACTTGACATCAGGATTTCTGGGTACAGGGCATGGGCATGGGGACCCTGTGCGCCCGTTCTGTGCTGTGTCCCTTGCACTCAAGTCAGCCCTCAGCTTCACACCTAGGATCAGGCTGCTCCTGCTAACCTGGGGTCTGTGCACCGGGAGGACGGGCGGCAAGGCGGCAGGTGGCTGTCGGGAGCAGCCGTGGGCTCCAGGGGTCTGCAGACCGTTCAGATTTCTGTGGCTGTGAAGTACTTGGTGGTTGAAGGGAATGTGTCCTCGAGACACCCTGGCTTGAAACTGCTAAGTGAGCTTGACGCTTCCTTATGTTTCTGTGATGCAGACAGAGCAGCCTTCGCGAAGAGCCACTGCCTCCCTCCTGGACCAGCCCACTCAGACTCTGGAGGGGAGGGTGCAGTGGAGGGGCAAACACAGCAGAGGGGAGCCCCAGGGAGCCCAGGCCAGCGTCCAGGTGAGAGCAGGTGCTGACCAGGGGTCAGGGGTGGCAGGGGTGACCTGGGGGAGGAAGGGAGAAGCGCTTTGGAGCTGGACATGAAAACGACGGGTGTATGTCTTGATTCAGGGGAAGCCTCAGCTGGGGACAGCTGATGAGACTGCGGGCTTATGACTAGACCAGAAAGAAGGGTTGCAGATTTAATGATCAGAAAATAGGATTTTAATTTTGGTACTTCTTCCTAACCTTTTCTGTTCAGTCATTCAGTTGTGTCCGACTCTTCGTGACCCCATGGACTGCAGCATACCAGGCCTCCCTGACTATCACCAACTCCTGGAGCTTGCTCAAACTCATGTCCATCGAGTTTGAGTCGGTGATGCCATCCAACCATCTCATCCTCTGTTATCCCCTTCTCCTCCTGCCATCAATCTTTCCCAGCATCAGGGTCTTTTCCAATGACTCAGTTCTTCGCATCAGGTGGCCAAAGTATTGGAGTTTCAGCTTCAGCATCAGTCCGTCCAATGAATCTAACCTTTTGTTAGATTTTGGTTATTCCAAACAGCAGTTCTCTTAGCTCCTTTGGTGCCTGGTGGTTGGTGTTCATGGAAAGCACTTTGGGTACCAAGAGACCACCGTTCATGCCCATTGAGATTTACTTACAGTTGATCCTCTTACTCAGATTCTGTATTTGTGAATTTGCCTACTCGCTAACGTCTGTTTGTAACTCAAATCAACAGCCGCCATGCTTCCTCAGATGTTTGGAGGTGTACGGAGAGCAGTAGAAGATTTGTCCAGTGGACGCCTGTCCCTGACTGAGTCTGAAAAGAGGAGGCTCTGCTTTCGTGTTTCTTGGTCTGTCTGGTGGCAGGTTGTTTTGGGTTTTTTGTGCTCTCTGTTGGTGATCATGCTGTTTAAAGTGACCCCCAGGGATGGAGCTGAAGTGCTGTCTAGTGTCCTGAGCATAAGAAGGCAGGGATGTGCCATACAGAGAAAACACGTGTGTTGCTCAAGCGTGAGCCCCAGCGCTGATGACCATTTCAGTGCTCATGAATCAACATTATATGTTAAATATGGTGTCTTTAAACAGGAACACACATAAATCAAGGCTATGTTTCTTTCCCAGTTTCACTGAGATAATAATTGACAGACAGACAGCATTGAATTTACTGTATATAACACAATGATTTGATATGTCTATACATTGTGAATTGGTGACCATGGTAAGTTTAGTTAATATCCATCACCTCACATAGTTACAAATTATTTTTTCCTAATGTTGAGAAATTTTAAACTCTATTTTCTTAGCAACTTTCAAATACATGATGCAATGTTAACTCCAGTATTGTGCTATGCATTGTAACCCAGGACTTACTTATCTTATAACCGGAATCTTCTACCTTTGGGCTACCTTCACCCATTCCTCCACCTTCCATGACCTGCCTCTGGCAACCACCAGTCTCTTCCCTGTGTCTATGAGTTTAGTGTTTTTGGTTCCACATGTAAGTGAGATCATACAGTATTTGTCTTTCTCTGCCTGACATTTCACTTTGCACGAAGCCCTGAGGGTCCATCCATGTTATCATAGCTTTTCTATTTATTTGTCTGTTGACAGAAGCTAAGTTGCTTCCATGACTTGGCTATTGTAAATCTCGCTGTTATGGACGTGGGGTGCAGATATCTCTTTGACATAGAGATATTTGTTTCCTTTGGAATTTCTGTATCATATGATAGTTCTATTTTTAATTTTTTGAGGAAACTCCATACTGTTTTCCACAGTGGCTGTACCAAGTTATTTCTCACCAAAAGTGAACAGGGGTTCCATTTTCTCTGCACCTTGGTCAACACTTGTTATTTGCTCTTTTTCATGATGGTTATTTTGCTTATTTAACTTATATGCAGATTACATCATGAGAAACACTGGGTTGGATGAAGCACAAGCTGGAATCAAGATTGCCAGGAGAAATATCAATAACCTCAGATATGCAGATGATACCACCCTTATGGCAGAAAGCAAAGAACTAAAGAGCATCTTGATGAAAATGAAAGAGGAGAGTGAAAAAATTGGCTTAAAGCTCAACATTCAGAAAACTAAGATCATGGCATCTGGTCCCATCACGTCAAGGCACATAGTTGGGGAAACAGTGAAAACAATGACAGACTTTATTTTCTTGGGATCCAAAATCACTGCAGATGGTGACTGAGCCATAAAATTAAAAGACACTTACTTCTTGGAAGGAACGTTATGGCCAAAATAAAGAGCATGTTAAAAAGCAGAGACATTACTTTGCCAACAAAGGTTCACAGAGTCAACGTTATAGTTTTTCCAGTAGTTATGAATGGATGTGAGAGTTGGACTATAAAGAAAGCTGAGCGCCCAAGAATTGATGCTCTTGAACTGTGGTGTTGGAGAAGACTCTTGAGAGTCCCTTGCACTGCAAGGAGATCCAACCAGTCCATCCTAAAGGAGATCAGTCCTGAGTGTTCATTGGAAGGACTGATGTTGAAGCTGAAGCTCCAATACTCTGGCCACCTGATGCGAAGAACTGAGTCATTGGAAAAGACCCTGAGGCTGGGAAAGATTGAAGGTGGGAGGAGAAGGGAATGACAGAGGATGAGATGGTTGGATGGCATCACCAACTCAATGGAGATGAGTTTGAGTAAACTCCAGGAGTTGGTGATGGATAGGGAGGCCTGGCGTGCTGTAGTCCATGGGGTTGCAAAGAATCAGACATGACTGAGCAGCTGAACTGAACTGATTCTGACAGGTGAGAGGCGTTATCTCATTGTGGTTTTGATTTGCATTTCCCTGATGGTTAGTGATGCTGAACATCTTTTCACGAATCTGTTAGCCATCTGTCCTCTGCCCATTTTAAAACTGGATTACTTGTTTTTTTGTCTTTGAGCTGTATGAGTTCTGTATCTATTTTGGAAATTAACCGCTAATCAGATATGTAGTTTGTAGATATTTATGTGTTGATGGACTGGTGGAAAGGTGGCCCTGTATTTCCCTGGAAACGTTGGTTGTGTACTTGCCAACTCTGTGTTCTCACTGACTTCATAGAACAGAACCTCTGTGATTAATGAGAATCACCATGCTTGGAGCCTAGGAGGGTCCCTTGAAATATTTGCTTCAAATGTTGGGTTTAAGAACTGGAGCGGAGGGTTCTGTTAGTCCTTGGGGCCTCCCCTGGGTTGGGGCATTGAGTAGCTGCATGAGTTTCTTCCTGAATGCTTGGTTTTCTTATTAGTTGCCAACTCTGAGACCCCATGGACTATAGCCCGCCAGGCTCCTCTGTCCATGGGATTTTTTCCAGGCAAGAATACTGAAGCAGGTTGCCATTTCCTCCACTGGAAATCCTCCTGGCCCAGGGATTGAACCTGTCTCCTGTGTCTCCTGCATTGCAGGAGGATTCTTTAATACAAGGCCATCAGGGAAACCCTAAGAGTTGCCCAAAGATGATCAAAACGTCCAGACAGAAACATCATGGTTAGTGGAGAAGAGCCCCAGCTCTGCACTGATGCTGTGTGTGCACAGGGTCCCAGCTCCGCACAGATACTGTGTGTGCACAGGGTCCCGGCTCTGCACAGATACTGTGTGTGCACAGGGTCCCAGCTCCACACTGATGCTGTGTGTGTGCACAGGGTCCTGGCTCTGCACTGATGCTGTGTGTGCACAGGGTCCCAGCTCCGCACTGATGTTGTGTGTGCACAGGGTCTCAGCTCTGCACAGATACTGTGTGTGCACAGGGTCCCAGCTCCACACTGATGCTGTGTGTGTGCACAGGGTACCGGCTCCGCACTGATGCTGTGTGTGCACAGGGTCCCAGCTCTGCACTGATGCTGTGTGTGCACAGGGTCCCAGCTCCACACTGATGCTGTGTGTGTGCACAGGGTCCCAGCACAACACTGATGCTGTGTGTGTGCACAGGGTCCCAGCTCCACACTGATGCTGTGTGTGTGCACAGGGTCCCAGCTCCACACTGATGCTGCATGTGCTCAGGGTCCCAGCTCCACACTGATGCTGTGTGTGTGCACAGGGTCCCGGCTCTGCATAGATGCTGTGTGTGCACAGGGTCCCAGCTCCACACTGATGCTGTGTGTGTGCACAGGGTCCCAGCTCCACACTGATGCTGTGTGGGCACAGGGTCCCAGCTCTGCACTGATGCTGTGTGGGCACAGGGTCCCAGCTCCACACTGATGCTGTGTGTGTGCACAGGGTCCCAGCTCCACACTGATGCTGTGTGTGCACAGGGTCCCACCTCCGCGCTGATGCTGTGTGTGCACAGGGTCCCAGCTCCGCACTGATGCTGTGTGTGTGCACAGGGTCCCAGCTCCACACTGATGCTCTGTGTGTGCACAGGGTCCCAGCTCCACACTGATGCTGTGTGTGTGCACAGGGTCCCAGCTCCACACTGATGCTCTGTGTGTGCACAGGGTCCCAGCTCCGCACTGATGTTGTGTGTGCACAGGGTCCCAGCTCCACACTGATGCTGTGTGTGCACAGGGTCCCAGCTCCGCACTGATGCTGTGTGTGTGCACAGGGTCCCAGCTCCACACTGATGCTGTGTGTGCACAGGGTCCCAGCTCCACACTGATGCTGTGTGTGTGCACAGGGTCCCAGCTCCACACTGATGCTGTGTGTGCACAGGGTCCCAGCTCCACACTGATGCTCTGTGTGCACAGGGTCCCACCTCCACGCTGATGCTGTGTGTGTGCACAGGGTCCCAGCTCTGCACTGATGCTGCATGTGCTCAGGGTCCCAGCTCCACACTGATGCTCTGTGTGTGTGCACAGGGTCCCAGCTCCGCACTGATGCTGTGTGTGTGCACAGGGTCCCAGCTCCACACTGATGCTATGTGTGTGCACAGGGTCCCAGCTCCACACTGATGCTGCATGTGCTCAGGGTCCCAGCTCCACACTGATGCTGTGTGTGTGCACAGGGTCCCAGCTCCACACTGATGCTGTGTGTGCTCAGGGTCCCAGCTCTGCACTGATACTGTGTGTGCACAGGGTCCCAGCTCCGCACTGATGCTGTGTGTGTGCACAGGGTCCCAGCTCCACACTGATGCTGTGTGTGCACAGGGTCCCAGCTCCGCACTGATGCTCTGTGTGTGCACAGGGTCCCAGCTCTACACTGATGCTGCATGTGCTCAGGGTCCCAGCTCCACACTGAATGCGGTGGTGTGTGCAGCAGGGTCCCAGCTTCCACCTGATCTGTGTGTTGCACAGGGTCCCAGCTCCGCAGATCGCTGTGTTGCACAAGGGTCCCAGCTCCACACTGATGCCTCTGTGTGTGCCAGGTCCAGCTCCCGCATGATGCTGTGTGTGCATAAGGGTCCAGCCTCCAACTGTGTTGTGTGTGCAGCAGGGTCCAGCTCCACACTGATGCTGTGGTGTGTGCCAGGTCCCAGCTCCGCACTGATGCTCTGTTGGCCACAGGGTCCACTCAACATGATGTTGTGTGTGCACAGGGTCCCAGCTCCACACTGATGCTGTGTGTGTGCACAGGGTCCCAGCTCCACACTGATGCTGTGTGTGTGCCCAGGGTCCCAGCTCCACACTGATGCTGTGTGTGTGCACAGGGTCCCAGCTCCACACTGATGCTGTGTGTGCACAGGGTCCCAGCTCCACACTGATGCTGTGTGTGTGCACAGGGTCCCAGCTCCACACTGATGCTGTGTGTGTGCACAGGGTCCCAGCTCCACACTGATGTTGTGTGTTCACAGGGTCCCAGCTCCACACTGATGCTCTGTGTGCACAGGGTCCCACCTCCACGCTGATGCTGTGTGTGCACAGGGTCCCAGCTCTGCACTGATGCTGTGTGTGTGCACAGGGTCCTTCTAGCCTGGGCCCTGCACTTGATTCCCCATGGCAGGCTTGAATGTTCAGCCCAGATGGTTCAGCAATGGTAGAGTAGGCTTTCCTTTATATATTCTTCTCAGGTCATCAGAAAATAACATAGCCCACACTGACCAGTGATGTCCAGTAAATACCCCTACCCAACCCTGCCTGGCCACTGACCTTTTAAAATTTTTTTATTTATTTTTAATGGAAAGATAATTGCTTTAAAATATTGGTTTGATTTTTGCCATACATCAACATGAATTAGCCATAGATGTACATGTGTCCCCTTCGTTTTGAAACTCCCTCTCACCTCCCACCCTTTCCCACCCCTCTAAGTTGTTAAGGACCCCCAATTTGAGTTCCCCGAGTCACATAGCAAATCCCCACTGGCTGTCTATCTTGCATATGGTAGTGTTTATGCTTCCATGCTACTCTCTCCATTCATCCCCCACTCTCCTTCCTCTCCTCCACCCATATCCATAAGCCTGTTCTCTATGTCTGCATCTCCATTGCTGCTCGCCACTGCCCTCTAAAGGCACCAGGTGCCACAGTGCTACAGTGACGGGAATGCATAGAGCCCTCCTGGGTTGGGGGAGGTGCCCCCCCACCCCCTGGTTGCTGGCAGCGTGACCTCTTGATTGTTGGCAGTGTGACCTCTTGACTAGCTCGTTCCCTGGCCCTTACTGGCCTCTCAAGCTAGTTTCCAGCAGAGGCCAGTCTCCTGGAAGGGCTCTCCCTCTGGTGTCCCTACTGTGGACAGCAGATCCTTTTCTTCATGATGCTGAGCTCCTAGGAACATTACTTCCACCTGACTCAGTAACCCAAGACAGAATCCTAACCGCCCCGAACTTCTGGCAGGGAGGGGCCAGTCCCATCCAGGCTAGTACACATGTTTCCGTCACTGAGTGTGGGAGTCCATGTGGTGTGTCCCTGAGGGTAGACTCCCAGGGCACTTCTTGCAGACTCCTGTGCAGCCTGGCTATGTTGGAGGCTGCAGTGGATCTCCCAGTGCACCTGAGGTGGCGGGGAGGGTGGGGGTGGGGGTCTTGTCCAGGCTTCGAGTGCCCTCCCGTCCACACTGGGCATATCCAGGGGAGAAACCATGCTCTGACACCGCAGGGGGGCAGCCACTGCCCACCCCCCCTCCACAACAGGCAGGGGCTCAGCAGGCCCGGCCACCCAGAACCGGGCCAGGCTGCTCAGCGTTCCCGGCCCCCAGCGTCGCTGGCGCTATCTCCGCAGGTCGTTGAGGGGGAAGCAGATGGCAGCTGCAGTCATGGATGGTGTGCTGAACGGCTCCAGCTGGTCTAGGAATCAAGGGACCAAGGCACGCTGCTTCCCTTTCACACTTAGATGGTCCAGGTGATGCTGTGAGGCAGAGTGCATAAATCAGCAGGAATCTGAGTTGGATTCCTGTCCCAGTGACCCAGGCAAGCACTGGGCTCCATGCCCTGAAGGGATTTGCAGACATGGCACCTACCCTGAGGTGCACAGGTGTGCGGGAGCCCATTGAACCTCATGCACCCTGCAGAAGGGGCATCAGGGAGACAGATGCACCCAAAAGGAATGGGTCTCAAGTGGCCCCCAACAAGGGAAGGGGGCCCTCAGCCCCACAAGATAAAGAGTTCTGTCACCAACCTGATGAGGCCCCTGGGCATCAGACAATAGCCCAGCTTGGCCCACACCTTGTTTTCAGTCCCTGAGGACTGAGCAGAGCAGCCAGTCCAATCTACCCAACCTCTGATGCAGGAGGTCCCTGGGGCACGGACTGTGAGGTGGCTGAGCAGCTGAGCTGTGGCTGCTGGCAAAGCAGTGAGGATGATGGCAGGGTTCCCAGGGTCCAGCCGGAGGGCTCTCCCTGGGGGGTCCAGCTCAAGGGTTCTGCTGGGGGGAGGAATCTAGCTGGAGGGCTCTCCCGGGGGCTCCAGAGGAGCTCTTCAGGCAGCCTTGGAGTCCCAGTAGCAGTTTTGATTTCAGCAAAGGCCGTGCCTCTTCCCCCTTAGACGCAGCCACTCTAATATCGCCTGAGCGCGCTGTGGTCTGTTGAGGACACTGCCGGGCCATGTCCCCTGAGAGTCCTGAGGTTTGGTTAGGCTCAGTTCCCGTTTCACATTCAGATTTTTTCCCCAGCTGCTTTGTAAGCAGAAATCACAGGATTCCTGGATGAGGAAAGTGATTTTCCCCCCAAATTCAAACACCCCAACGAGTCGTCTGTTTAGTGGCTGGGCTGGTGCCAGTTGGGGAGACAGAAATCACCCAGGTTGTCTCAACACGGGGAGTATAATGTCAGGGAACTCTAACAAATCGAGGTATTTGACCACTCAGAGGGTAGAAGCGGACCCAGCAGGCTCCAGAAGTGGCATGAAAAGGCAGCTGCTACTTTGGGCCGAGGCAAGTGCATGGCAGGGAGCTGAGGACTGACAGAGCCCCTGCACCCTTCCACTGCTAAGGCGGTGAGGGGTCTTCTGCCGCCACTGCTCCCCAAAGCAGCCTGCTCTTGCATGACACAGCTGTGGGACTCCACGGTTACCTGGGTAAGGCCGTCCACCACAGCATGGGTTTTTGAGTAATCAGTTCTTAATTGAGTTACCAGAGAGTGGCATCTGTTTAATGGGTCACAAGAGAAAAGACTTTCCATTGAGTAGAAAACTGGTCGGACCTCTTTCTCATTATCCCAGCTCGTCTCAAGGGCTAACTTTTACCTACGGACAGCAGCCAGAGAATAAACTCCTCTTCCTCACGTCCCTCTGTCTGTCCCCTGGCAGCTCCGTGGGTCCAGGTCTGTCTCCCACTCTGGTGGCACCTGGTCACCATGGCTGCCTCAGGACTCCGCTGTCCTCTGTCAAGGGTGTGTGTTCCGGCATCCTGGCTCCCAGGGCCTCGGTTTCCCACTTCCTTCTCTTCTCATCAAGGGCCTTCCCTGGTGGCTCAGTGGTGAAGAATCTGCCTGCAATGCAGGAGACAGAGAAGATGTGGGTTCGATCCCTGGGTCATGAAGATCCCCTGGAGGAGGGCATGGCAACCCACTCCAGGATTCTTGCCTGGAGAATGCCATGGACAGAGGAGCCTGGCTAGCTATATTCCTTGGGATTGCAAAGAGTTGGACACGACTGAGCAACTAAGCCTTTCTTGTCATCCTAACAAAAGCGATCCTATCACAGCCCTGACTGGAAGCAGTTTGGGAGTTGGACTGTCCAGCTGCTGTGGGAGGCAGGGCAACACGGGGACCGAGCACCTCCCCGACGCCTCCCTCGCTGGGGTCCAGGTTGAGGGGCGCTCAGCAGTGTGCAAGGCCACGGCCAGGACTGAGTGGTTCCTATGAAACAAACATCCCCCTCAGATGCCAGTCATCTCAGGGGAGGACCTGACGCTTCCCAGGGCCAGGCCCTTCAGCTCCAGATGTGTTTATTATACGTCGACCAGGCCAAGGTAAGGACACCCCGTTGTCTGTTTGCTATGAGGCTCTGAGTGGCAAGTTCGTGAGGATGTTTGCCTGCTGGTTTCCTCTTTCTCTCTTCTAATTTTTCTCCTTCTCCAAGGCGTCCTCAGGGGAGGGAGGAAGGTGGATCAGTCCTTAACCCTTCCTTCCCATGTATGTGTGTGTGTGTTACAATCTTGCTTATCCGTGTATGTGCACGTACTTGTGAGTGTATACATATGTATGTATGTGTGTGTGTTTATGTGAACGTGGATATGTGTGGATGTGTATAGGTGTGTATATATGTATGTATTCATGTGACTGTGAGTTTATGTGTGTGTATGTGTGTGTGTATTCACATGCCATGTTTCTGGAGATGTCATGGTCAGAAAAGGTCCATGGTCACTGGCTCAAAGGACTGAACTCCAGGTATTTCCTGAGTTACTTCTAGCTTAGTCCAGGTCACGCAGGGGACGTCCCAGGACCCCACTGTTGCCCAGAGCCAGCCCACAGCATAGCCAGGCACAGAGCGGCGGGCGTGGCTTCACCGAGCTGACTGCAGTATGCTGTCTAGAGGCCCAGCCCACACCCGGCCCTGTCCCCTCGCCGGCCCACACGGAGTCACAGGGAGCCTGCCCCTCCCTGTGAGGGACGCAGGTTGTGATTTGGCGACTAGGGCAGTAGCTCCGTGTTGGCCCCAGCACAAGGAAGTGCACTGGTCCTGTTTGCTGCGCTCAGGATTCCAACCAGTGCCAACCGCCTCCCACCCTGCACCTTCCATGGGCGGCAGCTCAGCCTGAGCAACTGTGGAGCCGGGGGGGCGGGCAAGCAGGGTGCTCAGAGCCGGGCCTGGAAGAGGCCGGGCCCCTGGCTGAGCAGGAGCCCACCGCGCAGGGTAGAGGCTCGCAGTTGCCCAGGCTCACAGGGCAGCGGGTGGCCTGGGCATGCTGATGTTTCTCTGGGGGTCTGATCCTGCTCCGAGGGTCACCCTCTGGGGATCACCGTCTCTTCTTCAGAACCTGAGATGGAGAAAAGGGCTGCTCCCAGCCAGGCCTCTGGGCCGCGGGGAAGGCAGGGCATTCCCGACCACCTGCGGGTTTGGCAGGTCCCGGAGAGTGAGCCTTGCAGCCCCACAGCCCTGTTCTCCAGCATGCCATGGGGTGGGGGTGCAGAATTTAGGGGAGCAGGGGATTGCCTAGCACCCGCAGGGGGCCAGGCGGGCTCGGCCCAGTTTTCAGCAGTACCAGACAGGGATGTTTAGACATCTTTGCCAGGGCCTGCCTGCAGGGGTCCCTCTGACAATCCACAGATAGGGAGAAAATCACCAAACAGCCACCCCAGCTCCTACTGGGTGGGGTAGGAGAGACCCAACCTCATAAAGAGGCTTTCCAGCTGGAGCACAACTTGGAACACCCACAGGAGGCCTGCGGACCCCTCTTCCAAAAATGGGGCAGGTGAGGGCAGCTGCCGGGGCCTGAAGGCTCGCAGCTCCAGGCAGCCTGTGCCCGCTCTGGGGCTCACCCCAGGGGTCTGTCACCCCCGCCCCAGGAGGGTAGAAGTGGAAGGACAGGTGAGAAATGAGGGGGGGACAGAAGCAAGGACCAGCTTCTCCAGGGGCACGGGCTCCCTGGAGTCACTTCCTTCAGAGCAGAGGTGGGGAGAGGACCCGAGGGGAGCACTGGCAGCCTCTGAGCCCAGTGGGGTCTCCGTGGGGCTCTGAGGGCCTCTTGGCCCCTGGCCTGATGCCCCCTCCAGAGCACGCCCTCCCGAGGTCACTCAGGTTACCCCCTCCTTCACTCTGGCACGTTCCCGTGGCCTTTGCATGGAAGGAAGCAGCAGAGCATGGGGTGTCTGGAGGGGGAGACGCCTGACCCCACTCACAGGGCGCACCAGGGACCCCCAGGCTGACAGCTGAGCTCCGCCCTGGACTCACCCACCCGGAGACGGCCTTGGAGGAGAAGCAACATGAGTGCTGGGGGCGGGGGGGGGGCAGGCAGCTTTAAAGCAGTGAGGGGAGGAGTCGGCCTTCTGGCCATGCTAGCACTGCAGGCTGGGATCTGCTGGGAGGCCGGGGTCTGCGGGGAGGCCGGGTGGGACACTGTCCACTCAGGTGCACCCAGGGACCGACCACCCCGCCACTGCCCGCTGAAGACCCTTGGTGCCCACAGGTTCCCAGTGCCCCAGCTGACCCCCAGCCCTGAGCACAAGTGCCTCCTGGGACCCGGCTCAGACACTCAGCAGTCAACACCTGCAGGCTGGTGTCACTATCCTCCCTTTCCGTGGTTCCTGTCCACACAGCCCTGAACCCACGCTGAAGAGGCCTTGCAGGCCCCCCTCCACTTCTGCTGGCCTCAGCTCTCTTTGCACACAGCGGGGCCCACCACAGGCTCAGGAGGACCCCACGGTCAGCCAGGCCTGTGAGGGGGGAGGCAGAGGAGCTGCCTACCCTCACACCTCTGGCCTCAGGCTTCTCCTGTTCCTGCTCTCCCCGCCCCCATCTCCCTCAGCCCCACACCCGGCACACCCTTGATGCCCAGGTATGTCTGTCCTCATGGCTTCTCTGATCGTCTGTCCTGATGACGTGGGTTCTGGTCCCAGGCACCCTCACCTGAACCCCAGACCTGCGCTGTACCCCGATGCAAGTAAGAAGCAACCCTGTTCTCACGAAGGCTTCCTGGGGGTCTTAAATATGCAGCCTCTGAGGCCCCGGGGTGGGGGGGAACTGACTTACAGCTGGGTGGGAGGGAGGGGGCAGGGTCTCCCCACCTGCAGGCCCACCCACCCAGGCCAGCAGCAGACTCAGCCATCAGCTCTGATGTGACTGGCCCCATGGAGCAGGGAGGGAGCCCACACCGTGGAGAGGTGGGGGAGAGGTTTGTGGGGTCCACAGAGAGCCCCAAGTGCCCAGGAGAGTGGGGGCCAAGGGACAGGGTGAGAAAGGACAGTTCATTGTATCAAGTTCACACTCCATAGAACAGATGGCCCCACGGCTCTGTGGCAGTAATTAAACACCCTTGCCCCTGGCACTCAGGTGCTGCAACCAAGACTTGACCAAGACCTTCCAGTGCTTCAAATATGTTCAAAGTGTCCAGATTTTATCATTTCTCAAAACTCTTTATATCATACCTTGGGACTATAGACTCTGACTTAGGTGCAATTAAGTGAGAAGTCAACAACAAAAAAGATAAGTACAATATTTTTTCACATGTAGAAATGAAAAAAAAGCATTTCAAAGTAGCATAGTTTTTTTTTTAGAAGAGGACATCTGAAATGTTTTTTAACATTTTTAACACTAACTGGGTTTAGAAATGCATTTCTTTCTTTCTGGCTGCACTCAGGCTTCCTCTGTCTGAGGGGAGTGGGGTCTGCTCTCCAGTTGTGGTGCACAGACTCTGAGTGCATCGGCTTAGTCGCCCTGCTGCATGTGGGATCTTCCCAGAGCAGGGATCAAGCTGGCGTCCACTGCATTGGCAGGCAGATTCTTAACCACTGGATTACCAGAGAAGTCCTTAAATATTTTTTGAAAGACCCAGAATAGATAAGGAAAATACTACTTATCAAATGTTTTGGATAAAGTGAAGGGTGGTAGTTTGGGCAAAATCTATATCCTTCTCTAGTTATATGAAAGCAATACAAGATTAGGATTCTGTTAAGAGGGGCTCATAGCGTAAACTTTTCATTCGAATATAATTTCAGACTTATAAAAAGTTGCAAACAAGTATAGAAGTGTTCTATACAACCCTTTACACAGATATTCCAAATTTTAACATTGCATATAACCATAGTACAGTGGTCAAAATGACAAAGTTAACACTGACATGCAACAATGATCCAGTTTACAGACCCTTCCTGAGTCTGCGTGAGCCCCCCTTGCCCTTCTCCTGCCCACCACACACCCAACCTCAGGTCCCACCCGCTTGTCTGGGCTCCTGAGATCCCTTTGATCTGGAACAGGCCTCAGTCTTGATTTCTTTCAGGGCCTCACACTTTTGAAGAGTGACAGCCAACTGTGTTGTGGAAAGTGTGTTCATTTGGGCTTGTTTATGTGGAGGAAATGTGGTTGTGTTCATGGTGGTGTTGGCTTCGGTCCAGACGCTTGCACTGTAGTTATACACGCTCACACTATCACAGCCTCTCTGACACGCGCGTTCACTCTTTCACACACAGAACCCCCTCTGGTGCCTAAAACACACTCAGGACTCCCATAGCCATGCCCAGGCTGTGGGAAGGAAGGACCACCAGAGACCTTCCCTCAGGGTCGTCCACACTGTGAGCTCCTGATAGGAGCTCAGAGCTTGGGAGGGATGTCACAGCTGCAGCCTCCGTCACCGGACTGCTCAGCGCAGGAGTGAGCCTGCAAGGTGCTAAGTCACTTTGGTTGTGTCTAACTCTTTGCCACCCAAAGGACTGTAGCCCTCCAGGCTCCTCTGTCCATGGAATTTTCCCAGCAAGAATACTGGAGTGGGTTGCTGTTTCCTCCTCTAAGGGATCTTCCCAACCCAGGGACCGAGCCCACATCTCCTGCATTGGTAGGCGGATTCTTTACCACTAGTGCCACCTGGGAAGACCATCTTTTCATAAACATCTTTACGGGATTTCTCTCCCAGGCTTCTCACTCCCTGCTGTCCCTCTGGCGCTTTCTAGCTCTGTGCGGCTCCTCTTTTCCGTCATCTAGTCAGAAAGCTGGAGCTTAATTATTCCACAGTGCTGCTTACTTCCCACCATTGCAGCCACACCTGGGGTCATGAGGCGGGAAGATCTAGAGAAAAACGTCAGTGGGTTTTACCCCACAGACATGGGGTCACAGATCCTCTGACTGGAGAAGCCAGTTCCCTTCTCTCAGAACTTCAGGCGTGTTGCGGCCTGCTGAAGTCGCGATTTTCCCCTCATTGAGTTAGCCCAAGAGGGAGTCAGGTCTTCTGTCCATGCTCACTTTCAGGATGTGGGCCGTCTTGGGAATCCCCTCGCGGTCTCGTGGTCAGGACTCAATGCTCTCACTGCTAGCGCCGGGTTCAGTCCCTGGTCAGGGAACTAAGACCCTGCAAGGTGTGTGGAGTGGGCTGTCTGTCATAGGTCAAGTCTAGAGAAAACCAGAGGGAATGAAAAGGGGGAAACTTACCACACTTCGGTGCCACTTTAAAGTCTTATTTCCCAATCTTTCTACTACTGTTTTCTGTTCGGAGTCCTCATGTGGCCTCCCCACGTATTTCATTCTGGTTTTATAGCTGCATCCAGTGGGCGAGGAGAGTGTCCGTCCGTCCCCTCCGAGCCAGGGCTGGCTCTGACCCTGTAGCCCCGCACTCTGCACAACACCCTCCGTGGCAGGTATGGCTCCATCTTCTCTGAATTTACTTCACGACTGAGGGCAAGCATACTTTTTTATATTTATGTGCTATCTCATATATCTTTGTTAATTTTTTTCATGTATCATTCATATTTGATTCAGCCCCCTTCCCTCACCCTAAATTTTTTAATTTGTTTATATTCTCTGGGGGGAGGTGGTGTGTATGTCATGAAAAATCTTTATATTTGTATGTAAACAAATCAGTCTCTCTTTGTTTGCATTTGGATTTTGAATTACATATAGAAAGCCTGTTTCCACACCCAGGTTATGAAGATACTCACATATTGTTTCTCTGGGTATTTGTATAGTTTTAGTTGTTTAATATTTAGTTTATTCTCAGGTATGATGTATGGATGCATGGGTATGGATCCAATTTTGACTTTTTCTAAGTAGTCACTTATTTGTTCACAAACCAATTATTTTTTAAAGGTTCAGCTTTGCTCCAGTGAGTAGAGATTCTGCCTTTATCATACACTAAATTTCCGTATGTTCTTGGGTATATTTCTGGTCTTTTTATTCTACTTCATTTGATTGTCCATTCACAGGACAGTAACACACTGTTTAAATTTTTTTTTCTTAGAAGTTATATTTTAACCTCTGGTAGTACGAATTACTCCCACAACTTAATTCTTTTCCTAACTGATCTTGAATGTTTTTGTTTACCTGTCTTTCAACTTGTCCAATTGAAAAAAAGATCACTGTTATCTTTATGGTAATCACATTAATTAAAAATCTTATAAATTAGAAAGAACTGACATTTTAATGATATTTAGAGTAAGGAGTGTTTTTACAGTTGTTCAAAGCTACTGCTGCATCTTTTGGGAGTCTGGTGAATTTTCCTCCTCTAGATTTTGCATATTTTTAGTCAGATTTATTTTTAAATATTAGGTCCCTCTTCTCCAATAGTAAATAAAAACTTCTCTCCCGTTGCAGCCTCTGGTCGTCTATCGCCTGTGTATAAAACGGCTATGATTTTCACTTCAGTTTCATATTCTACTAACTTATTGTATGATTTTTATTGATTTTGCTAGTTTACCATTGATTTTTTAGGGTTTTTGAAACATAATATTTAGTTGCAATAGAGATTATAATTCCCACATTCTCTTGCCTCTACTCGTTTTCCTTGTTTATTTTCATTTTCTTGTGTCTCAAATACAACGTTAGGAAGTACCGATCCTTCTGTCCAGCACCTTTGTATGACTGTCTCCAGCACCTTCCCATACAGTTAAACTCCTGCCTCCAGGGCTGATACACACAGTCATGTTATTGTATAATATGCTGTTGAGTTTGGTTTGTTAATATTTTACTTTATTTAAGATTGTTGCACTCATCCAAAAGATGCTCTAATTTCCTTGTTAGTATCATCGTCAGGTTTAGCTATCAGTATTGTGCTTGCTTTGTAAAAGGAACTTGGAAATTTTACTTTTTGGGTCAAATTTGGTAATCTGTATTTTTCACTAGGAAATACTTCATTGCATCTGAATAGTCATACCTATTCCATGCAATGACTCTTTGGTGACAATTCAATCAACTCTGCTAAAGTGATTTATACCCAAGAAAAAGCGCCCCGTTGAAATGGACAGTTTGTTGAGCTTGACAAATGTAGACACTGATAGTGCCACCATCACAGCCAAGACAGCTTGTTAGTTCCTCAGTTTTGTGGATCTTCTCTATTTCATTTTGGTTTCCTATTTCACTAAATCACACTCTTGGCCTAATTTTGATTTCTTTTGGTTTAATTTTTCTTTTTCCAGGTTCTAGATTTAAGCACATGGTTTCTTGATGTTTCAGCACATCTTCTTTCATAACATAAGCCTGTAATCTATCCATTTTCCTCGCATTGCCCACTTTCTTTTTAAAATAGAGGATTGTCCTGATTTTATTATCCTTCAGTTGAAGGAATTAAAAAAAATAATATTATAATTCCTTGTTCAACAGATGAACTAATGAAATGTAACAATTCAGAAATAGTTGGGATTTAAAAGTTTATCTTCTTTGTTATAGATGTTTAGTTTAAGTGGATATGGTCAGAGAACATGGCCTGTGGGGTAATTTATTGTTAAATGATAAAAATCTGGACATTTGGAACAACGTGAGCGTATGAGACTGTTCTGTTCAAGGTTGGGCAGAAGACCTTGGTGGCGTTGGGGGGAGGGGACAGGTTGTGAAGGAGAGCAGAGTCCTTTGGGCTCTGCGGTGTGTGGCGTCCACACGCGGCCTGACCCATGGCTGGACCACACGTGGCGGGTGGGAACGCGCAGTGCTCGGGTCTCTCTTTAGGGCACAAGGAGTGGAAGCAGCGGCAGGATGCCCCCACACCAGCGTTCCCTCCTTGGTCTTCACAGTCCCTCCCCTGCCGCCTTCTCAGAGCCCCGACCTCTTGCGGGCCATCTGGGGGACACCCAGGTTCCATCAGTGGGATCAGGTCCCACGACAGGACGAGGACAGGGAGAACCATGCAGGCAGATCCGGTGAACAGAGGTCAGGGGATGGGGAATCTATGAACGTTGGCTCACCAAATCCATTTTATAGTTAAAGTTAAGGTAGTACAAACTAAGAGAATCAGAAACTCAATTATGAAGGACGTGGGGCAGAAGGGAAAGGCAAGGCGTGATCAGATGGAGACAGCATTGGGCACATCTGAGTGTCGGCACGAAGCTGGACACCTGCTGGAGTGGAGGCTGTAGCGGGATTTGAGTTTCCCAACAGAGACTGTGAAAAAAGACTCCAGTGGCCAAAGAATCTGCAGCAAAAATCCTGAAGCTGAGGATGGCTACAGTGGTGCCTGCACCTTGGTGCAGAACAGCTTTGGGTTGGGTGGCCACGTGTTGCTAGGCCCGGGGAAAGCGGGAAGGTGTGGTGTCAGGAGGCTTGTGACCCAGCATTATCTCAGGTCAGAGGGACTGGGGGAAGCCGAGTGGCTGAGGAGGGCTCCAGCTTCTTCTCAGCCCACCTGCTCAGCCACCATGAGACAGCTACTCACGGCTCAAGAATACCTTTTTCATGTGGTTGTCAATCATCTTCATCTTTCCTTCACTCATTCTTTACTCATTTATCCATTTATTCAGGAAAGTTTCTGATTTCTAGCTGAGAGTGTGCCCAGAAGGCCTACAGTCCCAGGCCCCCTGTCCAGAACAGAGACCAGGACGCTCAGCCCTCAAGATGCCCCTCTCCATGGAGAGGGAAGCAAAGACTGGCTTGCACAGAGGGCAGTGGGGAGACAGGGCGTGGTGGCCTCTGACCCAGGTCACACACACAGATCCTAGCTTGGAGGGAAGACCCCAGCTCTACCGGGTGACCGTTTCCCTTCTGCACTGGCCTTGTGGACCTGCCTAAACTCAGGAAGTGAGATTCCTTACGCCTCAGTGGGCCAGGAACCTCACGCGGGGAGACGGGAGCAGTAGATGGTGACCAGTTTGCTTGGCCAGCCCAGGGGACCTGACGGGGTTTAAATTCAGCATGAAAATACACGCCCTGAGTGAAGGGGAGAGAGGCCCCTCTTTAAGGTGGGCATTCTGGGACTCTCATCCAAAGACCTCCGGGTCACCCCAACCACAGAGGTCTGCTGAGAGCTGGCCGAAGAGCTGGAATCTGGGCATAGCGGGTAGAGACGAGGAGGAGGCAGGAGGGGGTGTGGTCAAGCAGTGACTTTATTGTCTCTGGAAGGAGTGACGGTCACGGTCCCCCTGCAGGACTCTGCTTGAGCCAGGGACAGAGGTGGCCAGGATGGTGGGCGTGGAGGGGCTGAGAGCACAGAGCAGATCAGAGCCAGAGCCAGAGCCACCCTCTGGCTTTCCCCACCTCTTTTCCCACAACACTGGCGCCTGGACCATCCATTCAGGGCAGGGGCTGTTACCCCAAGCTGAGAAATGTGCACTCCTTACTCCCCTCCAACACAGCGGGGGCTACAATCCCAGGCTGTGTGAGTGAAGGGCCCCTGCTGGGGACAGGAGAGGTGGTCAGGCCCATGGTGAGGTGATGGCACCTCCGACCACCTCAGGGGCCTGTCCCACCCAGGGTCTCAAGAGCGACGGGGGCAGGGTGCGCTTTGGGCTGAGGGAAGGTGCTCACAGCAGGACCCAGAGGAGGCTGAGGCCCACCTGAAGCAGGAGCCCCCGGGAGAGGGCCCAGGGGCCCTCCTGAGGGGCGGGGGCCCCGTTGCAAAGAGATCTGGAGCAGCACTGCCGGACAATCTTGCTGAGCTCCCTGGAGTCTGACAGCCATTTGAACTCCATGTTGGTGTTGGGGCACCTGGGGGCACAGCGCTTGCTGAGCAGGGTCTTTACCCGTAGTCCTGTGGGGAAGGGGACAGCATCCAGGAAGAGGAAGAGCCCAGGGTGGGTGGTGAAGGCCAGTCCCCAAGCGGGCACTGACACCTTCTCCTGACCCTTTCACAGGCCAGGCTTTGCGAAGCGCTGGGAGCACAGCTGCCCAAGGTCACCTTCAAGGTCACAGCAAAGGCAAGGTTCAGGGCTGCTGGCCCTGGTCTGGGCTTTTCCTTGAAGCCACGCACAGCCTGGACACCCAGGCAGCCAGGGGCCTGGGAGTTCTAGGGAGATGGGGGAAGCTGAGCAGAGAGAAAAGGGAGGGCGACCGGAGAGCCGGTTGTTCCCAGCTGGGGCTTCTGTCCCCCCTTCACTCAGAGATGTGCAGAGACCTTGGAAGGAAGCTCCGGAGGGAAGCAGGACACTCAGAACAACCCAGTTGCAGAAGAGAAGGTCGTCTTGGAGGAGACCTCCTCCTCATGCTGTGCTGTTGTGTTGTGTGTGTGTGTGTGCTGTATCTATTGCATGTATGGTATTCACTATGTTGAACCTTATTGTATTGTATATATGACAATTGCACGGGGCCTCCCAGGTGGTGCTAGTGGTAAAGAATCCACCTGCCAATGCAGGAGATGCAAGAGACTCGGGTTCCATCCCTGAGTCAGGAAGATCCCCCTGGAGTAGGAAATGCCAACCCGCTCCAGTATTCCTGCCTGGAAAATTCAAGACAGAAGAGCCTGGCGGGTTGCAGTCCCTGGGGTCGCAAAGAGTCAGACACAACTGAGAGACTGAGCACGCACACATATGACAACTGTATGCATTGCTTTACATCATATCATGGGCTGCCAAGTGGCACATGGTTTAGTGACACCCCAGAGAAGGAGAGAGACTGGCCAGCCCTCTCCAGAAGCCCCCTCCAGAAGCCCCCAGGCTCAACCTTGAGCAGCTGGCCCCTCCCCTGTGCTCAGGATGGGGATCAGGCAAAGGCGGGCGCAGGCCGGGGTCCCCTGAGGGGAGCCTCCATCAGTTCCCCACTGAGACCCCAAAGGATCCAGAGCCAAGTTCCCGGAGTACCCCTCCGTGCTGGCCAAGTACTCACTCAGGGTGATGATCAACTTGTGGGAGACGCAGACCTGGTCAGTGGAGGAGCACGCTGTAGGCAAGCAAAACTCCGGGCTCCTGACCTTGAAGCACTGGTAGCAGCTCAGGTTCTTCCCTGCGGGGCAGCACCAGCGCGGAGGAGCGCGCTGCGCACCCGCCCAGCTAAGGGCCGTCGCCGTGGGATGTGCCCACCGCCCCCAGGAGCCCCCGCAGCCGACAGGGCCGTCCTTACCTGGCTCTCTGACTCCGCCAGCAGGGTCCAAAGACGTCAGCAGAGCCCACAGGGCTAGAACCAGCGCCCCCATGACACCACCAGCTTAGCCTGAGGGGGAGTGGAGGAGGGAGGCGGGGCAGAGAAGGAGGCTTTGCCCAGAGCTCCGCAAGTCACACCCGCCCATCCTCTGGGTCTCTCCGCTCTGGACCCCTCATTTGAGGTCAATCAGATCCTAGTTCTCATGGGACGCTCTCTCCCATCCTGACCCCTCCTCCCGCCCCTTCCCTTCCCAACTGCAGGGAACTGCCCTTCCAGGAAAGTCAGCCCTGCTCCGGGGAGGGTTTCCTGGGGTCCGTGAGGATGGCCGCTTCCTGCTGGAGCAGAAAGGGGAGAAGGGGTTTAGGGAAGGCGTCTCCCCTGTGGCTCACCCCCTCCGTCAGGCTCCACCCGGCGGGTACTTCCTTCTCTTCCTGTAACAAATCCTCCAACCTCACCTGGAGACCAGCGGCTCTCAGGGCCCTGCCTGAGTCCAGGTGTGGCAGGAGATGCTGCCCTCTTCTCTGACTCCCGGGGACCCAGTCTCCAGAGGCTGCACCCTGAATGCAGAGCCAAAGCCCAGAGGCTCTCACCTGGGTGTCTGGTAGCTAGGTGGGTTTTCACACCACTTCCTGCCTGCATGTTTCCCCAGGCCCTTTCTTTTTTCCTTCTTGCCTTTATTTCCTTGATCATGCCCCGCTGAGCACCTGTGAGGAGCAGGCGGGCAGGGTGTGGGTCCCGGATCTGGATTTGCAGCAGGGGAATGCCTGCCCCCAGGGGTCCGGCAGGAGAGTGGGTAGAAGGACAAAGGGGGTGACTACTAGGCAAAGGGGGGTTGAGAGGGGCTGCCTCTGGCCCCCAGGTGACCTCTGCGACACCTCCACCAGCGACTACCCTCAGCACCCCCTTCAGGCCCAGTTTCCCGTCACTGCAGGGAGGGGATGTGCTGGCTGTTGAGAGGGTGTGCAGCTGGTTGGGATCATCTCCCCTCCCAGTGGTCCAACCAGAAGGACTGTCCCCCGCCCTGTCTTGCCTGGCAGGTCCCAGCCTCCACGTCGGGGGTGGTGGAGCACCCAGAGCCTCCGGTCCCTTTACTGGGCACCGCTCCAGCCCCTGTAGCTGTCCTGACTTTGGCCGGGTGTGGGCGGGGCTTGGAGGGGTCCAGAAGGGGTGGGACTGGACCCGCCTGGGGGCGGATCTTGGTTTACATTGCTTGTTTATTCGTTTGCCCTTTCATGCAGTGATCCAATTGAATGTGAGTCTGGGACCTCAAACCGCTGGGTGGTGTTGGATGTGGGTGTGATTAAGCAGGCTGGGTGGGCGTGGGGTGGGCGGCCGGGACAGCTTTGCACGACCCCACACCTCAGGGTAGTCTCGAGTTAAAGCCTGGGCCCCACTGGGGAAGGGTGAGTCACCACCTGTGAGCTCATGTTTCGGCAAGGTCCTTTCTTCTGAGCGGGGGACGCAGGTCCTGGCCCCCAGCGATGTTTCTGCCTTCCTCTGCTGTCCCCGCAGCTCGGGGGCAGGCTCCCTGGACCGCTCCCTGGTACTGCAGGCTGAGAGCAGTGGGAGACGCATCCTTTCTTCAGAAGCAGACAAGTGGGGTGGGGGGAGGTGACACCCTTGGCAGGCTTGGTGGCACATGGAAAGAAGGGAGGGAGAAGGGGAAGTTCAGAGCTGCGGCAGCCAGAGAGACAGACTCTCAGATGTTGGTGGACACCCACCCCTCCCACCACCCGAGCGCGGACGCAGGGGCAGCTGCACTTCACCGCGCAGCCGGAAGAAGGCGACCCCGCGCCTGCAGGCTGCGACCCAGCGCGCGAATCTGCTGGGAGAAGAAGATAAATCCTTGCTCCTGGAAAATGTCCCCGACATCCAACTAGGGAGCAGAATAAAACTCTCCTGCCCGAATTAAAACATTTAAAAGTGTGAAGGAGCACCTTGCATCAGAACAACAATAGGCAATAAAAAGAAGACGAGATGAAAAATGACGAACGTGAGGAACGACTGGAGAAAAATCTCCATGTATGGTCTCCGTAAGTAGACCAGCTTAGAAGTGAGCTCACACTTACGAGTTCCAAGGGGGCAGGCACGTGAGACCCTAAGTTGGAAGCTGTAGCGTGAGGGCCGGCAAGCAAGAGGACAAAACGACCTAACTCCAAACTAAAAGTGCTCATCTGTTCTGGAAAAATGACCCAGAAAAGTGAGCGCTAAGACTACGCTAGTAAAAAATGTAAAAGATACAGAAGCACCCTTTAGTGCAACCCCTCCCCCCACACCATATATGTAAAGAGAAAAAAAAAAGGTTGATATCAGACTTCTCAAGATGCAGAAATTATTAAAAAAAGAAAAACTCAAGAAAATAAAATTTGAACCAAGTATTTTAAATATAGTCAAGAATATAATCAAGCATCAATACTATAAGAAAAGTTTTTAAAAACTTGAGGTTTGATTTTTTTAGTAAAAGGGGAAAAAATGACAATACACGAATTCAAATTCCCAATTCAAAAATCCTGGAGGGGCAGGGAGGAGCCAAAGCCAGCAGAAGAGAGTATGGAGAAGAAGATCATCAGGCTGGAAGCGGAAATAGATAGTGCAGATCACCCAGACATGACTAATAAAGCAAAAACTCGGCTCTCTGAAAAATTGAAAGAACTAGATAAGCAACTGACTAACCTAATCAATAAAAAGAGGGGCAGTACAAATGTACAAATAATAAATACAGAGTGAAGCAATTATTGAAAGACAAAATTTTAAATGATAACAGACTATTTCATATACCCTTAAGCAAATATGGGACCTCAAATGAGGTGGATAACTACCTAGGAAAATACACTTAAGCAAAATTTATCCCAGTTGAGAGAAAAGCTTTAAGAGATCAATTTCAGGTGGGGCTGGGGGAATAAAAAAAAAAGAGAGAGATCAATTTCAGTATAAAATAAACATAATAAGAAACTATCCCAGAACAAATGGCCTGGATCAGATTATTTCACAATCTGAAATAATTCTACAAAATTCACAAATTCTACAAAATCTTCAAAGACCAGATATTCCTAATGACACAGACTGTTTGAGAACATAAAAGAGACTTCCAAATTATTTTAACAAAGCCAGTATAATATTGATAACCAACCTAATAAAAATTGTAAAAAGAAAGACAATTACAAACCAACATCTTTTATCATTGCAAAAATCTTAAAGAAATATTAACAAACAGAATCCAACAGTACATCAAGAAAATACACGAAGAAAAAGTAGGATATATTACTAGGATTCAGATAGTTAAATATCACAGATTTTGTTAATACAATTCATCCTTTTAATAGATATGAAAATAAATGTCATAGGATTAAATCTATAGACTTTGAAGTATCTTGGAATAGACTTATTATTATCCTTCAATTAAATATAATCTCTTAAAGTCATCACCTTATAAGAAAAGTATTCTCATCACTATTTGAAATTCAGCCAGTATTCACTGATATAAAATATTAATTAGAGGCTTTAGAATGGGGAAAGAAGTAAAATCAGGTCCATCTGTAGATGAGGTGGTAGTATACCTGGAAATCCTGGAGAATAAAGAATACAAATAACAAATTTCGAAAACAATCAGTAATGAGTCAGGATGCAAGGTAAACATATAAAACTCAGTGGCCATCAGAGGGCGTCCGGGATGTGTCAGGACGAAGGAGGCCGGCAGTCACGTTCTACCGCGGGACCAAGAAGACAATACCAGGCAGGTTGCAGCTGTCATATTTAAATGTGCTGGGGAGCTGAGAGGACAAAGGACCAAGTGGATTGGCTTCCAGAAGTGGGGCGCTGAGCCTCCGCGGCCCCCAGCCCCGTCTTGCGGCGGCCTCGCCAGCCACCACCCCGACTGTACCCAAACACCCGGCCGAGCGGCGGAGTCGGCTACGCATGCTTCGTTCTGGGAAAGTGCCGCGGCACACACGCAGGGTCCCGCATGCTGGCGGTGGTACCCAGGGCGGGCCGCGTATAAGGACGATGGGCACCTGCGGCGGTCCCACAGCTCTCAGGACCAAGTTCCCACCGGAGGAAAGAGGTCTGCTCCGAACACATAGTTGATCTTGCTCTGAAGAGACTCGACAGAGTCTGAAGTAAGGCAGCAGGAGTTGGCAGTGGGAGGCTTAAGGGCACGAAGGTGCGGAAATGCATCTGCCACACTTTCAGGGACGAGCAGAGGGCCTGCTGAGCCTCTGCTGGAAGCCTGGGAGGAGAGGGATGGGAGGTCAGATGCGCCTTCCTAACTCTGGGGTCCAGCCCAACCTAGCTCGACTCTGATGGAGCTGACCTGGAGAGCACCTCTTGCACTTGATCTGGTAAAAGAGGAAAGTAGAGACCTTCTAGTACTCGTGGCCTCTGGCTCTTATTTATACAACGCCGGAAGGTGACAGTAACAATAGGAGGAAAGACCCAGGGATGATCCAGATAATGGAGTCAGCAGGAAAGGACTTTATGTTAAGTGTGTTCAATACTAGACTTGAAAAACTGAGAGTTTAAACAGAGAATAGGACTTAATAAAGCAAATCGAAAAAATATACCATGTATTGGCCAGGATTTTCCAGAGAAGCAGAACCAATAGAATGTGTATGTAAACAAAAAGTGTATTTTAAGGATGCGGCTCATGACCTTAGGGAGGCTGCAAGTTAAAAAACTCCAGGGTGGGCTGTGTTGGGGAGCAAGAAATTTTCCTCTACCCTGTTGGCTAGCCTAAGAATTGAATTGACATGAGACAGATTAACAGGAGCTCAAACAGAAGTGTAGTGCCACGTCTACATGGGAGAGACCCAGGGAAGCTGAGTAACTCACTGAAGTGGCTGAAGCCCTCACCTTAATACCATCCTCAGCCAGAGAAAAACACAGGTTGTTGAAGGCAGGGAGAGTCAGTTAAAGGGGGATCGATCAGTGATGCAGATTAGTGATGCAGTGATGCAGTCACTGAGCTCTCCACCAGTATGAGTTTCTAAATATTTAGTCATCCCAAATGGAGATTGCCTTTATACATGTAAATGTTTCTTACAAAAGGTCAACTCCTACTTGGTTTTCAGAGCCCTTCCCATGTCTGCTGTTTCCCAGAAAATAACTAGTTTGAAACAACTAATATGCCAAAGAGACATATTTTAGGGTGGCAAATTCTGCTCCCCTACAGCCAGAAGGCTAGAGACCCAGGAAGAGCTGATGCTACAGTTAAAGTCCAAAGACTGCTGCAGAATTCCATCTTGTTTGGAGAAAATCAGTCTTCTGGGCTATTCAGACCTTCAACTGATTAGATGAGGCCCTCCCACATTATGGAGAGCAGCCTGCTTCACTCCAATTTCACCAATTTAAATGTCAGTCCTGGGACTTCCCTGGTGGTCCAGTGGTTAAGAATTCACCTTGCAATGTAGGGGATTTAGGCTCGATTCCTTGGAGGGGGGACTAAGATCCCACATGCCACAAAGCAACTGAGCCACAACCAGAGAGTCTGTGCACTGCAACAAACATCCCTAATGCTGATGCAGCCCCAAATAAATAAATACATATTTTTAAAATGTCAATCTCATCCAAAAATATCCTCACAGAAACATCCAGAATAGTATCTGACCACATATTGGAGTACTGTGGCTCAGTCAAGTTAATACACCCAGTTAGCCATTGTATTCAGAAAGTAAAAAATAAAATATCTGAAATTAAGAACTCGTTTGGATGAATTAGGAGCAAAAGACACTATGAACATAGGTAGAGACAGGACAGTATAAAATAGCCCAAGGGAAACTTAGAATAAAAACAATAGAAAAAAATTTCATCAGAGCATCAGAGCCTGTGAGATTCAGTCAAATGGTCTAACTTTACATGAGATTGGAGTGCCATAGGGAAGAAAGAGGGGTTAAATAAATACTTGAAGATGTAATATTTTTCAAAATTCATAAAAGATAACCCACAGATTCATGGATCACAGAAAATCCTAAGCAGGATAAGTGCAAAGAATGTCATCCCAGCTGGTGATAATGCAATCAAGATGCTGAAAGCCAAAATGATGGTCTTACTGAAATGGAGCAGGATTGTATTGGTCCTTCCTCCCACCCCACCCCACTACCGTGTCCTCTCCCATGCATCAACCTATCAGAGAACTGTGCCCAAACTGATAATAGACCCTGAGACCCCCTCCCTCACCTGACTTTAAAAGTGCTTTACTGTAGAAGTCAGATTTGTGGTTGCCAAGGGAGAGGGGGTTGGGAGAGGGAAGGATTGGGAGTTTGGGATTAGCACATGCAAACTATTATATATAGAATAGATAAATAACAAGGTCCTATGTCAGGGAGTGTTTAACAGGAGGATTCCTACGTGCTGTTTCTCTCAAGTCCTTTGTTTCTTTTCAAGCGGAGCCGCACGCTGCTCCCAGGAACTGAGGTCATTGTGTGAGACAGGCTTGGGTCTCCTTTAGTAAACATTCTCTTTACGACAAAACTGCTTAGTCTCGATCCCTTTTCTTGAGTTATGGATTGTCTCCTGACCTTGTGACCATTATTATCCCTTGTTCCCTTGGTAACAGTTGCTGTACGTTTGGTTTTCTGATCTTTATCATTGTCGTAAGAAACTTCTTGTACCACAGCCTATATATACTCACAGAAAAATCATTAAAGCACCTTTGCTCCATCAGAGCTTAGGTCCCCATGTCGTTTTTGTTTCTCTCTCTCTGGCTGATTCTCTGGAGCGTGGAGACCCGTCGTGCTCACTCTCCTGCCTGGGCTTCTAAGACCCTCTGGAGAAGGCGCTCTGTGCCTTCCCCTCCTCGAGGGGGCGCCTGGTGCCTTTGTGAGCGATGCAAGCTCTGTGTCAAGAGCTTTATTGGTTTTCTGTGTAAATCAGGGAATATCAGCCTCTTTCTCTCTTTCACTTTCTCATTGTCGACTCCAGACCACCAGGTTCCGGTCCATTAAAGGACCCCAACAAGTGGCACCCAGAACACGGACACTGGTATACGTGGCATTTCGGACGGAGTGACTCCAGGGGCCTATTGAGGTCTGGACCTATTGAGGTCGGTAAGTACTAAGACACAGGTCAAATGGCTGGAAAGCCCCATCATTTCTCTGTTTTACTTCACTGTTTGTTTAAAGCTCAGGGACTTATGGTTTCACGCCAATGAATAGAGGCTTGCTTTCAAACAGTGGTTAAATGTAATCCTTGGTTCCCTGATAGAGGCATTTTGATTTGTAAATTTGGCACAAGGTCAAAGAAAATGTTGAACAAGCCACCAAGCAAGGAAAAAATATTCCAATTGATTTCTAGCCCCTATGGGCTCTCATTAAAGCTGTAATTCTGCCATTTCAAGGTAAATTCTAGCCCTCTCAATATTCAACAACAGACAGAACACTTATTACATGAATATAAATTAAATGAGAAAACTTTACAAAAGGCCCAGTTAGAAGAGCATAAAATATTTCAAAATTTTCTTACTAGCCCTGCCCCGGCTGCTCCAAATGCTCCTCCTCTGCCAACAGGCTCAACTCCAAAAGTCTCTCCTTTGTTGGAACCTAATTAAAGTTATGCTAATTTTTAAGCTAAATTAGAAACTGCTATTTCCCATACTGTAATTGGAGAAGAAGCCAAAAAACAGCTAGAGAAATTACTTGCTTATGAGAATGCAAATCAGGAATGCCAAAGAGCTATCGCTCCAATTCGTGAGACTGGGACTATTATTGATTATTTGGAGGCTTGTCACAATCTAGGATCAGCAACTCAAAAGATGCAAATGCTAGCTGAGACAATGGCTGCTATCTTTAGAAAGAGAAATGAAGGATGCTTTACATGTGGAGATAAAAACCATTTAAAAAGGGACTGCCCTAAGAAGGCTAATAAAAAACCTCCAAGAATTTGCCCTCGTTGCCATAGAGGAATGCATCGGGCCAAAGATTGTAAATCTAAATTTGATATTAAAAGAAAACCTATTCCAAGAAACTCCAAACAGGGGACACCCCCACCCCCCCCCCCCCCCCCCCCCCCCCCCCCCCCCCCCCCACCCCCCCGGCTCCAGGTCCCCTACAACAAAAACCAGGGGCAAATTCTATCTTTTCCCTCAAACCCTCAACATCCGGTAGTGCTACCAGCCCTAAATGATTTTTTTTCTTTACCCTCAAGCAGTCCCTTCTAGAGTACCTACTGGACTTTTTGGACCCCTGCCCCCACAAACCTTTGGTCTTTTGCTTGGCCGATCTAGTTTGACTTCTAAAGGAATTACTGTTCACCCTGGAATAATTGATTCAGATTATAAAGGAGAAATTCAAATTATGTCATTTCAGATTCTATGGCAATTCAAAAAAGGGGGACAAAATTGCTCAATTACTTCTTTTATCTTACATTTCTATTAACCCCTCTAATAATGTATGGACAAATAGATTCAACAGTACAGATCAAAAACAATCCTTATGGACATCATTGGTATCTGAGTATGCCCAACTAAAATTAAGTATCAAAATTAATGGTAAAAGATTTTCTGGTCTCCTCGACACTGGATCTGATATTACTATTATTTCCAAACACTTATGACCCAAATCCTGGCCTATACAAAAAATCTCTTGCCAAATTGCAGAAATTTCTCAAGCCAAAGTACAAGAAGTTTATAAAAATGTTAAAATCTACCCATATGAAGGACCAAAAGGCCAGCCTGCAACATTAAGACCTTATGTGATAGATGAACCCCTTAATCTAATAGGAAGGGACTTATGCTATGGCAAACTCAAATATACATTCCACATTTTTCCTAGGGGCCACTGCTTATTTAACAAACAAAACAATTATTAAAATAATTTGGGAGAAAGATGAGCCTATTTGGACAGAGCAATGGCCCCTGATGAAAGAAAAATTACAGGCTACTAAAGAACTTATAGACACACAATTAGAATTAAAACATATTGAAGAATCTTACTCTCTTTAGAACTCTATTTTTATTATAAAAAAGAAATCTAACAAATGGCATCTCTTAACAGACCTTAGAAAAGTTAATGCATATATGAAACCTATGGGTACATTACAACCAGCGATCCCATCACCTATTACTATTCCTCAAAATTGGCACATTATTATCACTGATTTACAAGATTGCTTTTTTAATATACCTTCACACCCTTTAGACCAGGAGAGATTCACTTTCTCTCTCCCTTATCCTAATCATATCGGGCCTCATAAAAGATTTCAATAGACTATGTTACCCCAAGTTATGCTTAACAGTCGTAGTATTTGTCAAAATTTTGTAGCCAAGGCTTTACTTCCTATGTGACAGCAATTCCTTCATGCATATATCATTAATAATGTACTATAACTACAAAAAGGAGAAATGATATTTTTGACACTGAATGGCCATGATATTCTTTAGACTCCAGAGAATACTGATTAAAAGAAAATCTTTTTTGAAATTACAAAACTGATTCTTCTTACACGTGCAGTTAGGAAAAGGTTAACTTGTTAAAATACTTTTTTGGAGCTCCAATTCTGCCTGGGAAACAAAAACAGGCTTAAGAAAAAAACTAAAGTTAACTCTTATCATGTCCTTGGGATACACAGCCCACTCTATCTAGGACTCCAGCCATAAACAAATTGGTGGAACTCAAAAAAAAAAAATATATATATATATGTATATAAAAGATATTTTAAAGCAGAAAAGATATTTCAAACAGAAAACTACCTCTGTCTGTGTATCTAAAATTATCTATGTCTCAATGTATGTCTTTGTTTTTGGATAATATGAAGTTAATGAGCTCTATTTAAATTCAGTTGTTTGCTAATCTAATTAAGACATGTCTTAAATCATCAATATTGCATAATACTTTTATTATGCCTAGGTTTAAGGTAAACTAAATTTGTCAACAGAAAGGTAACTCTTTATATATATATAAATATATAAATAAGATGAAAACTTTTAGATAAACTCTATTAATAATTATATTTTTAATAGAATAATATATTATTATAATCTAAAATAATCTCTCAGGATTGGGGTAACTTAAATTTCTAGAGTTATACTAAACTAAACAATAAAAGTTTATTAAATAGCTACATCATTTCCAAACAAAATAAGGTTTTAAAACATTAATTACTGAACATTAACTTCCTCTTACAGAAAGTTTTTCTTACAGAAAAACTAAAGAGATTTCAAACTATTAATAAATGTATTATATAATATATATTATAATATGATATAATAAACATATTCACCAATCTATAAAATACTAATATACAAGACACTTCATAGTTGCTAAAGAAAAGTAAAATATATACTTTTAATAAAAAGATATAAGAAATGGCAAATAAAATTATGAGTACAAAAATATAAAAAAGGTTTATGACAAATGAAAGAAAATTTTATGGCAAATGGATTTAACTCATTGCCCTGAACTTTCTTCCTCTTCCTTCTTACATGTCTCGATTGATACAAATTCCTCTTTTACATGGGCTACACCTCTCCAAAGTGAAACTACATGTTATAACCCACTTATCAACTTACTTTGCGATAATGAGAACACCTAATTCTATAAAAACAGACAATGGCCCTGCCTGTATTTCTAAACAGTTCAAACAATTTTTACATTCCTTCTCTATTAAACAGATCACAGACATTCCTTATAGTCCACAAGCACAAGACATAATTAAACAAACACATCACACACTGTAACTGCAAATAAAAAATTAAATAAGGGGGAATACACAGGAACACTTTTATCTTCCTTATCCAGAGCAAACTTTACTAGTTCTAATGCAATATATTCTTTAAGCCTATAACTACTGTTAACATAGCTTTATTTCTGTTTCCAGTCTGTAAGATTCTTAAAATAACATCAACTTCAATGCTTGTTTCACATTACAAAACAAAAACAACATAAAAAAGGACACCATTTCCTGAATAAGTTATTTGTTCCTAAGAGTATCAAAAGTGCAAAGTATTCACCTTTTCAGGTCTGTCTTGAAAGTATAATCACCTTCTTTAACACACTGAACGGAGATTCAACAGCTGCCAGGCTGCGTTTCTTTTCCAAGGACAAGGTCAAATATTTGGATGTGAGCAACATTTCATTTGTCAAGTTGTTCTGCATCAGCTTTTCAATAATTTCACTTAGGAAAAGATGTTTGAATGTTTGCTTCTAATCCTTTGCCCCAAATAACACAAACCGCTGAAAACACAGTCAGATCCCATTTCTATTTATATCAGAAAAAAATGTATGTACTGAATGAGGAGGAAATCAACCCATTAATTCAAAAGCACAGCCAAATACCAGTCCCCAAACAGATCTCTAGATTATTATTATTTTTTTTGGACTGAAATATTTCCTAGGAATATCAATTTCATCATTGTCATTTTCCTTTCTTTCTATAACTATTGTTAATATAGCTTTATTTGTTTTAAATTTTTTAAACTTACTGCAAAGAGGTATTTTGACAAAAGCAGAAAAACATTTCAAAACATTAAAGGACATCTCCCTTCCTTTGCCTATTTGATATCAAGATAGGTTAACTAATCAATGGAAATGTAAGAAACTAATCTTACAGGGAAAGGGGTATGCTTCTATTTCTCCAGATGGATCCAACGAACTCACATGGCTTCGTCTTCAGAAGATTCAACCTAAGGGGGCCCCCAGCATTCAAACTAGTGATGAAACAACAAAAACCCCAGGAGGAAGAAATTCCAATACAAGCCATGGCAGCTTTAAAAATTTCCAAAAGACACAATTGACGTCATTGACCTTATGATCTCGCTACTTGGGGACAGATAAACACCCTTACTAATCAAGCAGAAAATCTGATTTCTCAACAGGGAATGCCTCAGAATTCTGAAAATACTTTTCTTAACTATGCTTGCTTTGCTTGCTTTTGCTTCCCCCACTCAGGCTGACTTGATTGATCACCCTTATTGGGCTTATGTACCTAACCCCCCTTTTTTATTGTAGATTATAGAATGGACAGATTTAGGACCAATTGTATCCACTAATGACTCAACACATATGCCCCCTCCTTGGAGCTTGGAGGGGCCCTCTCATCCTGAGAAAGAAAGAAGACTAACATTTCTCTAGGCTATGAAATCCTACCTTTATGCATGGTCCCAACAAAATTATATATTAATGTTAATCGACAAACTTGGGCTTTTGTCCTGCCTCCAAAAAAGAACATCCACACATTGCTTGGATTATTTACTGCCCTTTCTTTGTCCATCAGCCATGTTTATACTACTGAAACTTTAGGGAAAGAATTACGGAAAGAACAAAGAACACTGTGCAAAGGGTTTACTAATAAGAACTTTAAATATATTCCTGTTCATTGGGACAAAGTCAGGCCAGATCAGGAAAATCAGTGTTTATGACTAATCATACAATTGTCCATTGGGGACCCCATGGTATGTGGTTATCTAACTGCTCATACGATATTAACAGCACTATGGGTGATTATGTTACTCAAGTAGCATGGAAGGTTACTAATACTACAATGGAGCATTACCATGACAGAGGACTTCTTGGGTGGCTTGACGATGGAATGGCCCCACCTCGTCCTTGAATCATCCTTGATAAACAGATTGGGCCTAAACAATGGGACATCTGGAAACTTGCTGCAAACACCGAAGAACTTAGGACTTGGACTGGACATTTCACAGGGACCAATAGTAGTCATAGAAACTATTTCTTTCATTATAATCAATCATATTTCATACAAGCTGTGTTCCACTTCCTTTTGTTATAGCTATAGGAAATTTACAATTCAGTAAGACTTTATGTTCTGTAACTTGCATAAATCATAAATTGTCTTAACTTAATCATAAACTGTCTAAACTTGTCTTAACTCCTCTATTTCCTTGAGAAATGACTCCCTTTTGATTCTTGGATCTCAACATAATCTGTGGTTACCAATAAATCTCCAGCGGCCCTGGGAAGAAGGTCCCATGGAAAGACTTGCTTCCTGGTTACTTACTAAATTGCTCCAGCGATCTAAATGATTCATTGGGTGGCTGATTTTTGGCATTTTGGGGATTAACAGCTATTTGCACCACTGCTTCCATCACTGGTGTTACTTTACAAACCTCAATTCAAACACATAATTTTATCCACTCAGGCTCAGATAGATGAGGATATTCAAGATGAAATACAGGAACTAAAAACAGCCATCAAATGGGTTGGAGATAAATTAATAGAGGTACAAAAACAGGTGATGCTAAAATGTGAGTAGAATTCTACTCAACTTTGTGTCACTTCTGTTCATTTCAATAATAGTGCCTACAACTGGGAACAAACCAAATTTCATTTACAAAACATACATGATAATGCCTCTCTGAATGTACAATTATTACAAAAAGAAATTTTTGAAACCTTTTCTAAAAATCTGTCCTCTTCCACTAATTTGAAAACTTTAGCTGAACAACTAGCTGATCAATTATCTGGGCTAGACCCACGCAGATAGTTTCAAAGCATTACAGCATCGGGTCTGGAACTGTAATTTTGGTAATTGTCTTGACAATTATATTTGTCATCTACTGTTGCCTTCATGCAAAGATTGATAAAACTAAACAAACTCTAATGGTCAGAACACTTTTTACAAATATTATAAATAAGGGGGAATTGTCGGGGAGTGTTTAACAGGAGGATTCCTACGTGCTGTTTCTCTCAAGTCCTTTGTTTCTTTTCAAGCGGAGCAGCACGCTACTCCCAGGAACTGAGGTCATTGCGTGAGATGGGCTTGGGTCTCCTTTAGTAAACATTCTCTTTAAGACAAAACTGCTTAGTCTCGATCCCTTTTCTTGAGTTATGGATTGTCTCCTGACCTTGTGACCATTATTATCCCTTGTTCCCTTGGTAACGGTTGCTGTACCGTTTGGTTTTCTGATCTTTATCATTGTCGTAAGAAACTTCTTGTACCACAGCCTGTATATACTCACAGAAAAATCATTAAAGCACCTTTGCTCCATCAGAGCTTAGGTCCCCATGTCGTTTTTGTTTCTCTCTCTCTCTCTCTGGCTGATTCTCTGGAGCGTGGAGACCTGTCGTGCTCACTCTCCTGCCTGGGCTTCTAAGACCCTCTGGAGAAGGCGCTCTGTGCCTTCCCCTCCTCGAGGGGGCGCCTGGTGCCTTTGTGAGCGATGCAAGCTCTGTGTCAAGAGCTTTATTGGTTTTCTGTGTAAACCAGGGACTATCAGCCTCTTGCTCTCTTTCACTTTCTTATCGTCGACTCCGGACCACCAGGTTCCGGTCCATTAAAGGACCCCAACAGTCCTATTGTATGTATAGCACAGGGAACTATATTCAATACCAAATATATGTGTGTGTGTATGTGTATATATATCTGAATATTTGAATATATATGTATCTGAATCACTGCACTGTAAATCAACTGTACTTCAACAAAATAAATTTTTAAAAATGCTTTGCTGAAACCCTTTAGGGAGTTCAGCTTTTTGAGGAGGATCCGCCTCTTTGCCTTTTTGGCCCTGCTATAAAACTGCTTATTTCAAACTCTGATGTTTAGGTTTGTTTGGCCTCCAGGTATGCTGGGTACGTGGGCTTGCCTCTGGTAATATTGAGGTAAATATGGAAGAATATTTACAGTGAAAAACAACAGCAGTAGCATCTTGTGGGGTTTATAACATATGTCTATAAATAAGTACTAAGATAACAGAAGTACAGTGGGGAGTGTCAACTGAAAAAGAAATGTGTGACCTAAAAGTTGAGAAAGTGAAAGAGGAGAGTGAAAAAGTTGGCTTAAAGCTCAACATTTAGAAAACCAAGATCATGGCATCCTATCTCATCACTTCATGGCAAATAGATGGGGAAACAGTGGAAACAGTGGCTGACTTTTTTTGGGGGCTCCAAAATCACTGCAGATGGTGATTGCAGCCATGAAATTAAAAGATGCTTACTCCTTGGAAGGAAAGTTATGACCAACCTAGATAGCATATTAAAAAAACAGAGACATTACTTTGCCAACAAAGGTCCATCTAGTCAAGGCAATGGTTTTTCTAGTAGTCATGTATGGATGTGAGAGTTGGACTATAAAGAAAGCTGAGCACCCAAGAATTGATGCTTTTGAGCTGTGGTGTTGGAGAAGACTCTTGAGAGTCCCTTGGACTGCAAGGAGATCCAACCAGTCCATCCTAAAGGAGATCAGGCCTGGGTGTTCACTGGAAGGACTGATGTTGAAGCTGAAACTCCAATACTTTGGTCGCTTGAAAAGACCCTGATGCTGGGAAAGATTGAGGGCAGGAGGAGACGGGGACAACAGAGGATGAGATGGTTGGATGGCATCACCGACTCAATGGACATGAGTTTGGGTAGGCTCTGGGAGTTGGTGATGGACAGGGAGGCCTGGTGTGCTGCAGTTCCTGGGGTCGCAAAGAGTCAGACATGACTGAGCGACTGAACTGAAATGAACTGAACTGAAAAGTTGAGAATGATGTTTTGTTTGTTGGAATTTCTGAGGATTTCAAGCCCAGAGGACAGCTTCTCAGAGGAGCCAGGACATGTAGGACTCTTTTTTTGACAAAGATAAGGTAGTCAGAACTTGAAAAGATTATTGTTAATTAAAGACCAGTTATCTCAAGGAATTTGGTGCTTTTCTCTGTATGCGAAGATGCAAGTCTGGGCTCACTGCAATCATTCCTTTCATAGACACCTCATCTTCCAGGGCCAGCATCCTGTTCTTTTCTGTCCTGAGTCCCCTCAGGGTGCACCGCTGGGGCAGTTGCAGTAGCTAAGGGCTTGGCAGTGGGCATGAGTTTGTCTCTGTCCCGAGTTCCCTCAGGGCCCACCTTCCGGGGTGGTGGCAGTGGCTGAGGGCTGTAACATCCTCAGCAGCAGCAACATTTTTCATTCACAGAAGGAAGGAAATGAAGTTATGCTCTGCAGGGTTCTTGAGCTGTTCAGGATGTGGTGAAAGTAGTAACTTAAGGTAGACTATAACAAGTGCATATTGTGATAATCATATAAGAAATATATTTATAAAGGAGAAAAGGAAATATGAAAAATATTCCATAATTCCAAAAGAATGCAGGAAGAGGAAAAACAGTTGGGAGAAATAAAAGCAAAGGGAAAAGTGGTAGCCATGACCTGTTAGGTTTTGGACCAACCTGTCAACACCCAGTGTTGTGGCCAGACCAGCCCTGTGGTTCCTACTGGGATGGCAGTGAGCAGCAGCAGCATGCGCTGTGCCCAGTCACGTCTGACTCTTTGTGACTCCATGGACAGTCCATGGCTCCTCTGTCCATGGGGATTCTCCAGGCCAGAATAGTGGAGTGGGTTGCCATGCCCTCCTCCAGGGGATCTTCTCAACCCAGGAATTGAACCCAGGTCTCCTGCACTGCAGGCAGATTCTTTACCATCTGAGCCCCAGGGAAGCCCAGCAGCAGCGATGACCTGTGGGGAGCTTTGAAAGGACCAGTTGTACTACTCACAAGTTCTGGGCTTACCAGGAGCCCCTGAAAGCACAGTGTGGGGTCTTGAGGGGAGAGAGCGAGCACTGGCCTGGGGTTCTGCTTTTAGGGATCAAGGGTGATGACTTAGGGTCCCCTAGGGTTTGGTGGGATTGCTTTTTACTTGTGACTTTGGCTTCCCTGGTAGCTCAGTTGGTAAAGAATTCGCCTGCAATGTGGGAGACCTGGGTTCAATCCCTGGTAGGGAAGATCTGCTGGAGAAGGGAAAGTCTACCCACTCCAGTGTTCTTGGGCTTCCCTGGTGGATCAGCTGGTAAAGAATCCACCTGCAATGTGGGAGACCTGGGTGAATAGCTATGTTGAGTTTCTTTGGCAAGTTGATTATGTGGAGTGGAGAAATTAAGGGCAGAATACTCACTGGGGAGGTGAGGGCTTGGGTCACATTTCTCTGATTTCTTCCCAGCTCCACCTTCCCAAGGGCGGGGGGAGGGGGCGGGAATCCTTATTTAGCCTTGATTGGAAATGTCATGCCTTCATGCCTGATGGGTACATCTTATCTGCAAGGCTGATCTTATTGAGAATATAAAGAGCAAAACGTTTTCTAGGACTCTGGAGATTCCAACGTCTTCCCATCTTTCTTCATCTGCTTTGTTTTCTTGTAAACACCCACTGTTTACAAGATGCATGGTTTCCTACCATGTGGCCCTGTGCCCCACTTGCTCTGCTCACATTTAGCTAACTGACTGTTTTGAAACCACGACTCACTACTCACTTTGTATGTGTAGACCTAGATTGTGTGAACTGTCAGTAATACACCATTTGGTGGTGTGTAACCCTTTGAAAAGGACATCTTTTTTGGGTGTTAGTTCTGAAAGATCTTGTAGGTCTTCATAAAACTGTTCAACTTCAGCTTCTTCAGTGTTATTGGTTGGGGCATAGGCTTAGATTACCGTGATATTGAATGGTTTGCCTTGGAAACGAACAGAGATCATTCTGTCGTTTCTGAGATTGCATCCAAGCACTGCATTTCAGACTCTTTTGTTGACTATGATGGCTACTCCATTTCTTCTAAGGGATTCCTGCCCACAGTAGTAGATATAATGGTCATCTGAGTTAAATTCACCCATTCCAGTCCATTTTAGTTCGCTGATTCCTAGAATGTCGACATTCACTCTTGCCATCTCCTGTTTGACCACTTCCAATTTGCCTTGATTCATGGACCTAACATTCCAGGTTCCTGTGCAATATTGCTCTTTGCAGCATTGGACCTTGCTTCTATCACCAGTCCCATCCACAACTGGGCATTGTTTTTGCTTTGGCTCCATCCTTTCATTTTTTCTGGAGTTATTTCTCCACTGATCTCCAGTAGCATATTGGGCACCTACCGACCTGGGGAGTTCCTCTTTCAGTATCCTATTGTCAGGCGAGTGTAGGCTCCTCGGTTCTTTGTCTCGTCACAACAAAGATTTGGAGTGACGGACATTAAAGCCCCTTGGCGGGTCACAGCTCTCGGAGGACAGACCATGTTATAGCTCTTAAATAAATCACTGTTACAGCTCAGTGTTACAGCTCTATTTATTTAGATGATAGCAGGAAAATCCATCCTTGAGGTGTGAGGGCACTTCGATCCACAGATGAGAAGAGAAGAGCGCCCCACCGTGTGAGAGAGAGAGAGAAGAGGGCTTTGGCTCCTTTTTATGTGTTTTTTTTTTGTTCCCCCTGGGCCTGTCCTATGCAAATTGGGCTTAGGCAGGAGCGTTGTTTGTTTTATCTGAGGTTCTCACTCCGGTCCTCGGACCTTCCTTTGTTCTATTTTCGCGGGCTTTCCCTTCCAGGTCTTTTAGCCACCGCCATTTTGGACTCCTTTTCCCTGTTCTAACTACCTAACATTCCCCCCTCAAGAGATGGGAGGCCCAATTCTTTGGGAATAGGGGCGTCGAGGTCTCTCTGGCTACTTCCTGCTGAACTGGGACGGCAAGGGGCATTGGGCCTGCCCCTCTTGCTAGTCTCAGGCCTCAGAGTCCTTATAGCGGTGTCCATCTAAGGGTGACTGATGTTTTCTGTGGTTGGCTGTAGTTTTTATCTTTGTTGAACTGGCGCTGCATGTCGTAGCTTGACCTGGGCAGGGACAAGACAGGTTGGACAGTTGACAGTACATGGAACAGTCATTAGCAGCGTCAGTACGACATAACAAGGACTAGTAGGGGCATTAGCCAATTTCAAATTCACATCGCCAGGATGGCTCAAGTCCCTCCTTGTTCAGGGATCAGAAGATCTATCTCCTGTCTGTTTTGGAGTACAATCTCTGCCAAGCTGTGTTGGCTCTTTAGAGATGTCTTGAGAAATCTTATCCCCAGAGACCAGATTTTGGGGTTGGAATGGCATTCATTTGTAGTTTTGAATAGGTATCTGAGATCTCCCAGGGGCTCACAGGTGTACTGAGTGTCCTCTTCTGTTTTCTTCCACAGTTTGACTCGTGAGTAGTGAATCCAGGAGTCATGTCCTGTGCCGGGAGCCAACACACGAGACCCTACCCATAAAAAGGCCATAGGGGAGAAAACCTGATGGGCAAGGCAGATCAGGTTTTCAGGGGTTTTCGAAAAGGCCAGCTCATGAGATCCCACCCATGACAAGGTCATGAGGAGAAAGCCTGGCAGGCAAGGCAGATCAGGTTTTCAGGGATTTCGAAAAGCTGCCCCCGGCGCTCACCTTAAAGATGATATCTGTCTTTCTGATGCCTGCCTCAGTGGACTACTCCCTAATTTCTCTGACACAGGCAGGAAGGCCTTCCCCGGTCTCTTCCCAAATAAGAATCAATTTAGAACTTTAATCAATAAGTTTCCCAGGTGGTGGTATTTTATGAGATTATTCAGGGTGAAAGGAGTGTTTTAATTTAAACTCCTTTGCTGGTAGTTTGTTAGCCAAATGCATTTATGCACTTGGTACTAATATGCATGATTGCTTATAATATCCTAATCCTAAAATAGCATAAAGAACCTGATTATATAAAAGCCCTAATAGATATAGAGCCCTTTAAAGGGGTAAAGGAGTCCTATTAGAAAACATAAGAAAAATTATTCTATAGGTGGTTATTGGGTTGTGATTTGCTTGCTGTGTTTATGCTTGCTGTATTTTTGCTTTTAATGTGCTAAGGTTGTGTTATAGAAACCATTGTTAATATAGTTAAAGATCTAGAGAAATAAGAACTTAGCCCTAGTGTGGTAACAATGAGGTGGTTGATAATTGTCAGCCAGGAGTGCTAGGCAGAAGCTGACTCACTGAAGCCTCAGAGTCAGTATGGGGTAAACTTCTTAGATAAACGCAGCTGACAACTTTTGCAGAAAGATTAATTTTTGTATTAACAAGAATATAATTCTACTTTGTACTACTTCCCTATGACACTGTTACCTTTCAGTTAAGGTCACCACAGAAACAGAAAATAGGTTTACATTCACCTGACTTGCATAAAATGTTAATAGGCCCCAAGGCCAGAAAATAATGTACCAGACCCTCATAAACAAAGAAGTATGCAGAAAACACCCTGGTTTTGTGAAGGACAAGCTGACATAATGTTAAACTATCTTCCCCTTAGAAATGTACTAATTTAGGGTATAAAAGCCATGGTAAAAAATAAAGCATTGCCAGATTCTTCCAGGCTCTCTGCACCCCCGTCTGGTCATTCTCTCTCTCTCTCTCTCTCTCCCTCGCAGACTTGGCCCTATCAAAGGCTAGTCTCACGTGTCTTCTCTCTCTCGCCGACGCCGTTCATCCTGAGGGTACCCCCTGGATCCTGCCGAGGCTGGACCCCAGCAGTCCTGGCACCTTGACTGCTGTGGGAGTAGAAAGTATTACAGGGTAGGGGCCCTTCCATGTGGGCTGGAGTTGAGCCTTTGGGGACCCATCTATCCAGACTTTAATTAGGACTTGAGTCCCTGGAGCATATAGTGGCGAGTCCTTAGAGTCTTTTGGGTCCTGGTTCATACCCCACAAGCGTATATCCTGTTGGAATTGCCCAATGGCCATGGTATAAGACTGGAGGGTCTGAACCTCTGGATCTAGGAAGCGGTCACTGACATAAACAAAAGGTCTCCCATATACAATCTCATAAGGACCAAAACCAACCTGTTCCTTAGGGGCAATACGGGTACGGAGGAGAGCTATTGGTAAAGCTTCCTTCCATCCCAGGAAGGTCTCTTGGGTAATCTTTTTTATCGCTGATTTTAAGAATTGGTTGGCTCTTTCTACTTTTCCTGAAGACTGAGGCCTCCAGGCACAATGGAGATAATAAGTAATGCCCAGTGCTTTAGAGACTCCTTGGGTGATCTTAGAAGTAAATGACGTCCCATTGTCACTTTGTAATGACCTGGGCAGACCAAACCTTGGAATGATTTCATGGAGCAATTTTTTTACCACCTCCTCAGCCTTCTCAGTTCGGGTGGGAAAGCCTTCAATCCATCCTGTGAATGTATCTATCACAACTAATACGTATTTATACCCTTGAGAAACTGGCTTCTGTGTGAAGTCCATCTGCCAGTCCTCTCCTGGATAGGCCCCACGTTGTTGGATGGACTGGGCCAGCTGGGGTCTTCGAGCTCCTTGGGGGTTGTTTAATTGGCAAGTGGGACAAGAGGAGACCACTTGTCTTATAGTTGTTTGGAAGCCTGTTCCTCTGAAAGACCTTTCTAGTAATCTTTGGAGGGCCTTTTCTCCTAAATGAGTGGTGGCATGTAAGGAGTTAACCAACTTCCATTGGAGGTTCCCAGGCAGAAAAAGGAGCCCCTCCTCTTGGAACCAGCCCATATGATCTTCTTGAAAGCCCTCACTTTAGCTTTAAGAGTCTCACCTTCAGTGAGAAGGAGTTTCTGGCAAGTTAGTCTGTGGAACTCAGGTGGCAACCCCTATTAGGTCATGGTTCTGTAACGCTGCTCTCTTAGCTGCCTGATCAGCTGCTTGGTTCCCTCGTGCCACTTCTGTGCTCCCTTTTTGTGTCCTTTACAGTGGGAGACTGAAGCCTCAGTTGGCAGATGGACTGCCTCCAAGAGTCTAAGGATTTGATCACCACATTTGATTGGGGACACTCGGGTGGTCAAATGGCCCCTTTCTTTCCAAAGAGCTGCATGTGCATGTAGCACCAGAAAGGCATACTTGGAGTCAGTATAAATGGCTATTCTTTTTCCTTTTCCAAGCTCTAAAGTTTGAGTCAGAGCTATGAGCTCAGCTAATTGGGCTGAAGTACCTGGTGGCAGAGGCTTAGCCTCTATGATCTCAAAATTTGAGACTACTGCATATCCGGTTCTTCTTTTTCCATCCAAGACAAAGCTGCTTCCGTCAATGTACCAGATTTCTTCAGGATTGATCAGAGGTTCTTCTGACAATCCCTCTCGGGGTTTTGTCCCGTGGTCCAAGGTTTCTAGACAGGAGTGAAAGGGGAGAGAGCCCTCGGGGGTAGGCAGGAGGGTGGCTGGGTTAAGAACCTCACAAGGGGATATAGTGAGGCCTGGATTTTCCATCAGTATTACTTGATATCTGAGGATTCTTTGATCAGACATCCATAACTGGCCTCTCCCAGTTAGGAGTTGTTTTACTTGGTGGCTGGTAAAAATAGTTAGTTTGCCTCCAAAGGAGAGTTTTAAAGCATTTTCTATCATGATTGCAATAGCTGCAAGATGTCAAAGGCAGGGGGGCCAGCCTTGGGCGGTTGGATCAAATCTCTTGGCTAAGTAAGCTACAGGCTGGGGCTGAAATCCCAACCTTTGAGTTAACACTCCCAAGGTTATTCCCTCTCTTTCATGGATGTAAAGTTGGAATGCTTTTTTTGGATCTGGCAACCTCAAGGCAGGTGCCTTAGTTAAGGCCTGTTTTAGTGTAGCCTCTGCCTTCTTTTGAGGAGTTCCCCACATTAGTGGGATTGAATCATCTCGTCCCTTTAAGCTTTTATATAAGGGCTGGGCAATTAAACCATAGTTGGGTATCCAGATTCTACAGTACCCAGTTAGCCCAAGGAAAGCTTGCAATTGTTTTTGAGTCGTGGGGGAGGGCAACTGGAGGATTCCTTGTACCCAATCAGAGGACAGCCTCCTGGACCCGTGTGTAATCTGAACTCCCAGGTAAGTGACCTTTGTCTCGACCATCTGTGCCTTAGCACGGGAGACTTTATATCCCCTTTCTGCCAAAAAGTTTAGAACCTGAATTGCATGTTGTTGGGCACTTTTCTCATCTGGAGAGCAGATTAGTAGGTCATCTACATATTGTAATATTTTCCCATTAGGTCCCAGGTCCAGATCTAGGAGATCCCAGCTAAGGGCCTGTCCAAACAAGTGGGGGCTGTCTCTGAACCCCTGAGGTAATATTGTCCAAGTCATCTGTTGGTGTTTTTCTCCTGGGGCCTCCCACTCAAAGGCAAAAAGATATTGGGATTCTTTAGCCAGTGGTATGCAAAAAAAATGCATCTTTGAGATCCAAGACTGTAAACCACTTGGCACTGGGTGGGATTTCTCCCAAGATTACATAGGGATTGGGTAGTGTGGGATGGAGGGGGACCACAGCTTCATTTATGATCTGGAGATCTTGAACCAATCACCAGGTTCCATCCATTTTCTTTACTGAGAGGATTGGTGTGTTCCATGGTGAACTGGTGGGGACCAATAGCCCACAAGTAAGGAATTTTATTTATTAAAGGCTGTAGTCCCTCCCGAGCCTCTCTTTTGAGAGGATATTGTTTCCGGTTAGGAAACCGAGTAGGATCTTGGAGAACAATGATGACCGGTTCAGCTTGGTGGGCTCATCCAGGAATCCCCTGATCCCACACCTGGGGGTTAATTTTGTCCTCCCATAGTCTTTGTTCTCTCTCTATTGGAGAAGGTGTAATGGATTCTTCAGTAGTAACCAGAAGCTGTAGGGCCCTAGGGGCTGAAAAGCTTCCCATCATAAGGGTGGTCCCCAGTTTAGTGAGTATGTCTCTTCCCATTAAGGGAGTGGACACTCAGGGACCACCAGGAACTGGTGGGAAAATATCTGCCCATCCCAGCAACAAGGAAGTGCTTGGGTGAATCTTTTAGTAGTTGCTTTTCCTGTAGCACCCAAAATGGTACAGGTTTGGGAGGAGGAGGCTCCGGAGTAGGAGATCAAGACAGAGCAGGTAGCCCCTGTGTCAACCAAGAAATTCTCGGACCTACCTGCCACATCCAGTTGCAGCCTTGGCTCCAGCCCCGTGATGGTGTCTGTGACAGGCGGGCTGGCTGAAGCGGGCCGCTTCAGTCCTCTTGAACCATCGTGAGGGAAGGCTTGGCGCTTGACCTTGAGGCTCTTGGGTCCTGAGGGCAGAGTGCCGCCCAATGTCCCAGTTGATGGCATTTGTGGCAAGCTGTTCTAGGAGACTTGTCGCAGTTAGGACACTCTTTGGCCCAATGCCCCACCTGTCTACAGATTACGCATTTCCCTCGTGCCTTGTCCTTTAAGGAATCGGGGTGTGCCATAGGGCTTCCCTGGAGGGCAGCCAGCATCTGGGCAAGCCTTGTCTCTTTCCTTCTCTCCCTCTCCTGGGCCTTGGCCTCCTTCTCCTGTTCTCCGTTATAAAAGGTATTGGTGGCTGTCTGGACCATCTCATCTAGAGAGGCAGCAGAGTCCTGCTGCTGTAGCTGTTGTAACTTAATTCTGATATCTGATGCACATTGGGACAGGAATTTGTCCTTTAAAATCACCTATCCTTCGTAAGATTGGTAAACTTTTGGAGGGCCTCTTTTAGCCTTTCTAGAAAGGCAATGGGGTTCTCATTGGACTCCTGAGTTATTGCTGAGACCCGGGCATAGCTGATTACTTTTTCCTGGGCTGCTTTCAGTCCTGCCTTTATACAGATTAGAAAATGATCTCTTTCCCAGATGTGCTCAGGGTCATTATAATTCCAGTTAGGATCGGAGGAGGGGACTGCAGTTTCCCCTACTGGGTATCTATCGCTTGACATGTGAAGCCCTGTTGCATACCTCCGGGCTTCCTTTAAGACCCTAGTATGTTCAGGGTCAGATAAAGTTTGACTAAATATGACCATGATGTCCTTCCATGTCAAGTCAAAGGCCAAGGTAATATGTTGGAACGTATCTATGTATTTGCCTGGGTCATCTGTATAGCTTCCCAGGTCTTGTTTGATCTGTCTTAGTTCTAAGAGGGAGAAGGGTTTATGGACTCAGGTTGGTCCAAATTCTCCTCCAGTTTCAACTAAGGGACATACTCGAGCTGGCTTTTGTGGAGGGGGTGCTCCCGGATATAGGGGCATGCTTGGATACAAGGAAGAAACACCAGGCAACTCAGGAGCTGTGGGAGGTGAGCCTTCACGGCGGGGTTCCTTCTCTTGGTTGCCTGTGCCTAACACCATTTGCCTAGTGGGCTCACTTTTAGGGTGTACAACAATCCCATATTTAAGACAGAGTTCCTTCATATCTCTCAGTCTGAAGAAAATTTGGACATAGGGATCTCTGTCCATTTCCCTTGTCTTTTGCAGAATAATTCTAATTGCAGGATGGTATTGTAATTTAAAGTCCCATCCTCGGGCCAGTGTTCCTCATCCCCCAGTGGATACCGTGGCCACGCAGTGGCACAAAAGAATTTTAATCGACTCCTCCTCAGAGTTAGAGGATCGAACAGCTTCCAGTTGTCAAGGAAGCATCTCAAGGGCGTCTGCCGGGAAGTGGACTGGTTATTTCCCATCTGAAAAACAGTCATGTTAGGGAGGAAAAGGAAAAGAAAAAAAACTAATAGGCTTTTTGAAGCTTATCCTGCCCAGTACTGTGGCAACCTGAGAGCCAGGCGTCCCTGGGTCAGGATACAGATCTCCAGGCAGGCTGAGGCGTGACAGCCTCCTAGAGATCGAATCCCTGGGCAGGTCGAGGCGTGACGACCTCCTGGGACCCTTGGGACTAGAGGATCCCTGAAAGGCTGAGGTGTGACAACCTTTCGAGGACCAGATCCCTAGGCAGGTCATGACCTCCTGGGACCCCCAGACTGGAGTTTGGGCGTCCCCAAGATCTCCAGTGTGACCAATGCTAGGTAGGACTAAGGGGTTGGGTATTATACAGTACTTCCCTCCCAAGGCCAGCTATTTTTTGGTTATCCCTCTAGAAGATTGCAGAGGCAACATTGTGGGCCCAGATGGGGCTGAGGAAAGGAGCATGAAACAGGAGGGAAAGGGGGGCAGAGCACAACCTTTGAAAGAATGACATAGCACCAGGGCATAACATAAACCGATTAAAGTCAATTGGGTCCAACAGGACAGGTCAAATTCGAGCAAACCTTAATCCCCAATCTGTAAGCCAAAAGACACACCCAGAGGTGGCAGAACAGCTCTAAGGCACTGTCAGAGGGAGGAGTGGGTGGTTCCCCAATGGCTGGGATGATCTGCCCACTCATTAGCATATGAATTAACCCCGGGCTCGCAAAACTCAGGCCGCAATCCACGACCTGAACCCTTGCTCTCAGCAATGGCCCACACCTTGAAGCTTCTCCCTGAATCCTAACAAATCCACCTCCCACTTATCGCTTTGTCTCTCACTGAATGTTTGCAATAAGACCTCAGAGCCTGGGCATCCTGGGTTTTGGTCGGGCTCGTGTCCAGGGAGAAAGAGCTGAAGGAAAAGAGGGAAAAGCAGTGGGAAGGATGTGCCAAGGAATCCCCTTCATAGCCTACTGGAAAATTTGCTAGCTATCTGACGTGTGCTCAGTTTTCATTGGCCTGATTCTTGGAACAGAGAGAAGTAGGGACAGAAGAACCCTCACTGGCTTGGGTAACCGCTACTGGGGCCCAGCAGATAGTGCCTTTGGGACATACCGAAGAGTAGCCTCTCCAGAGTCCCTCAATAGCGCCCACTGCCGCCTGCCTGTTCATGGGGGGTTCAAGGAAATGAGAAATTGTAATTGTTAGGCATGTCCTTCCAGCCATAGGAGCGAGGACCTCCTACCTTAACCGGAGGTCTTCTGGAATCTGAGGCTGAGCCGCGTGGGCTTTCTGCTGAGTTCGTTTTTCGCTGCCCCGGTTTCCAGCACTGTTATAGCCATGCTTTCTGGGAAACAAACTCACTCAGAAGGACAATGCAGATAGTGGAGTGCAGTTTATTACACCGGCAGGCCCAAGGCAGAGAGTCTCCTCTTAGCCAAGGACCCCGACCAGCATTTGTGAAAATCTTTTATACCCCATGTGTACATGTCCAAACCCACTACCCCAATTCCCTTGAGACTTACATAAACAAAGGAAGGGTAAATACAATCACAATAACCCCATCATTCACGTGTTATGTGTTCAAACAGTCAATAATCAATAAGCCCGCAGTTACATTCCAAATAGTTAATAACCGATAAGCCTGTGCTTACATTCTGATAGATAGTGTCTGGAGGCAGGGGTGATTAGTGTCTGTTTTCTCTTCTTCAAGATTCCCCTGCCCAGAGGGGGGTCTTATCCTTCCATTGTCATTCCCACAGGTGCTAAGCACAGAGTTCAGAGTCCATTGGAGAGGTGGCCGAGCATGATCAGCACAGACAGGCCTGAGATGGAGTCCAGGCCCTATGAATTCCTTCTTCAGCACGATGGGCCTTCCACTGCGCTGGGTTTTCTTCGCGTTCTGCTTCTATCGAGGGACCTTCGCTGAGTTGGGCTCCTGCTGCACTTGGCCTCTTCCGCGTGGAGGTTGTTTCAGCCAGGTTAAACCCGAGTCACGGCACCATAGATGTCGGGCGAGTGTAGGCTCCTTGGTTCTTTGTCTTGTCACAACAAAGATTTGGAGTGACGGACATTAAAGCCCCTTGGCGGGTCACAGCCCTCGGAGGACAGACCGTGTTATAGCTCTTAAATAAATCACTGTTACAGCTCAGTGTTACAGCTCTATTTATTTAGATGATAGCAGGAAAATCCATCTTCGAGGTGTGAGGGCACTTCGATCCAAAGATGGGAAGAGAAGAGCGCCCCACCGTGTGAGAGAGAGAGAAGAGGGCTTTGGCTCCTTTTTATGTGTTTTTTTTTTTGTTGTTGTTGTTGTTCCCCCTGGGCCTGTCCTATGCAAATTGGGCTTAGGCAGGAGCGTTGTTTGTTTTATCTGAGGTTCTCACTCCGGTCCTCGGACCTTCCTTTGTTCTATTTTCGCGGGCTTTCCCTTCCAGGTCTTTTAGCCACCACAGTTTTGGACTCCTTTTCCCTATTCTAACTACCTAACACTATCATTTTGCCTTCTCATACTGTTCATGGGGTTCTCAAGGCAAGAATACTTAAGTGGTTTGCCATTCCCTTCTCCAGTGGACCACATTCTATCAGACCTCTCCACCATGACCCGACTGTCTTGAGTGGCCCCACACGGCATGGCTTAGCTTCATTGAGTTAGACAAGACTGTGGTCCTGTGATCAAATTGGCTAGTTTTCTGTGATTATGGTTTTAGTGTGTCTGCCCTCTGATGCCCTCTCGCAACAACCTACGGTCTTACTTGTGTTTCTCTTACCTTGGACGTGGGGTATCTCTTCACAGCTGCTCCAGCAAAGCGCAGCCGCTGCTGCTTACCTTGGACGAGGGGTATCTTCTCACAGCCACCCGTCCTGACCTTGAACGTGGAGTAGCTCCTCTCAGCCCTCCTGCGCCCGCGAAGCAGCCGCTCCTTGGAGGTGGGGTAGCTCCTCTCAGGAGGGACCCCTGACCTCCAGGGTGGGGTAGTTCCTCTCGGCCGCCACCCCTGACCTCGGGCATGGGGAAGCTCCTCTCGGCTGCCGCTCCTGCGCTGTTGCAGCCTGGCGCTCTTGGTCGCTACCTCTGACCTTGGGTGAGGCGTAGCTCCTCATGGCCACGCTTCTGCGTGGTCTGTCGCAGCTGGCGCGCTTCTGCATTCTTCTCAGATATGCAGATGACACCACCCTTATGGTAGAAAGTGAAGAGGAACTAAAAAGCCTCTTGATGAAAGTGAAAGAGGAGAGTGAACAAGTTGGCTTAAAGCTTAACATTCAGAAAACTAAGATCATGGCATCTGGTCCCATCACGTCATGGGAAATAGACGGGGAAACTGTGGAAACAGTGTCAGACTTTATTTTGGGGGGCTCCAAAATCACTGCAGATGGTGACTGCAGCCATGAAATTAAAAGACGCTTATTCCTTGGAAGGAAAGTTATGACCAACCTAGAGAGCATATTAAAAAGCAGAGACATTACTTTGCCAACAAAGGTCTGTCTGGTCAAGGCTATGGTTTTTCCAGTGGTCATGTATGGATGTGAGAGTTGGACTGTGAAGAAAGCTGAGTGCCGAAAAATGGATGCTTTTGAACTGTGGTGTTGGAGAAGACTCTTGAGAGTCCCTTGGACTGCAAGGAGATCCAACCAGTCCATCCTGAAGGAGATAAGTCCTGGGTGTTCATTGGAAGGACTGATGCTGAAGCTGAAACTCCAATACTTTGGCCACCTCATGTGAAGAGTTGACTCACTGGAAAAGACCCTGATGCTGGGAGAGATTGGGGGCAGGAGGAGAAGGGGACGACAGAGGAGGAGATGGCTGGATGGCATCACTGACTTGATGGGCATGAGTTTGAGTAAACTCCGGGAGTTGGTGATGGACAGGGAGGCCTGGCGTGCTGTGATTCATGGGGTCGCAAAGAGTCGGACACGACTGAGTGACTGAACTGAAATGAACTGAACTGAACGAACCCTTTGAAAATAGGGAAAACCACCAGACCATTCAGGTATGACCTAAATCAAATCCCTTATGACTATACAGTGGAAGTGAGAAATAGATTTAAGGGACTAGATCTGATAGACAGAGAGCCTGATGAACTCCTATGGATGGAGGTTCATGACATTGTACAGGAGACAGGGATCAAGACCATCCCCATGGAAAAGAAATGCAAAAAGGAAAAATGGTTGTCTGAGAAGGCCTTTCAAATAGCTGTGAACAGAAGAGAAGTGAAAAACAAAGGAGAAAAGGAAAGATATTCCCATTTGAATGCAGAGTTCCAAAGAATAGCCAAGAGAGATAAGAGCCTTCCTCAGCAATCAGTGCAAAGAAATAGAGGAAAACAACAGAATGGAAAAGACTAGAGATCTCTTCAAGAAAATTAGAGATACCAAGGGAACATTTCACACAAAGATGGGTTCGATAAAGGACAGAAATTGTATGGACCTAACAGAAGCAGAAGATATTAAGAAGAGGTGGCAAGAATACACAGAAGAACTGTACAAAAAAGATCTTCATGACCCAGATAATCACAATGGTGTGATCACTCACCTAGAGCCAGACATCCTAGAATGTGAAGTCAAGTGGGCCTTAGAAAGCATCACTACGAACAAAGCTAGTGGATGTGATGGAATTCCAGTTGAGCTATTTCAAATCCTGAAAGATGATGCTGTGAAAGTGCTGCACTCAATATGCCAGCAAATTTGGAAAACTCAGCAGTGGCCACAGGACTGGAAAAGGTCAGTTTTCATTCCAATTCCTAAGAAAGGCAATCCCAAAGAATGCTCAAATTACCACACAATTGCACTCATCTCACACGCTAGTAAAGTAATGCTCAAAATTCTCCAAGCCAGGCTTCAGCAATACGTGAACCGTGAACTTCCAGATGTTCAAGCTGGATTTAGAAAAGGCAGAGGAACCAGAGATCAAATTGCCAACATCCGCTGGATCATCGAAAAAGCAAGAGAGTTCCAGAAAAACATCTATTTCTGCTTTATTGACTATGCCAAAGCCTTCGACTGTATGGATCACAATAAACTGTGGAAAATTCTGAAAGAGATGGTGAAGAAGGAATTCATAGGGCCTGGACTCCATCTGAGGCCTGTCCATGCTGATCGTGCTCGGCCATCTCTCCAGTGGACTCTGAACTCTCTGCTTAGTGCCTGTGGGAATGACAATGGAAGGATAAGACCCCCTCCAGACAGGGGAACCCTGAAGATCGTATCCAGGTTACTCATCACCTAAGAGAAAACAGACACTAATCACCCCTGCCTCCAGACAGTATCTATCAGAATGTAACCACAAGCTTATTGGTTATTAACTGATTGGAATGTAACTGCGGGCTTATTGATTGCTAACTGAACACACAACACGTGAATGATGGGGTTATTGTGATTGTATTTACCCTTCCTTTGTAAGCCTCAAGGGATTTGGGGTGGTGGGTTTGAACACATACACATGGTGTATAAAAGATTTTCACAAATGCTGGACGGGGTCCTTGGCTAAGAGGAGACTCTGCCTTGGACCCGCCGGTGTAATAAACTGCACTCACTATCTGCACTGTCCTTCTGAGTGTGTTTGTTTCCCGGAACGCTTGGCTAAAACATTTGGTGCATGGGCCAGGAAACTCCTCACTTTGAGGAGACAGGTCTCATTTGAGGCCACCCCGAGGCTTTGTAGTTTGAATCTCCTGGCGGGGGGGAAGGCGCCTTGCCCCTCTGGAAGGATTCTGCTTCTCAACGCCCGGACCTTTCACATTAGCAGGTAGTGGACGGCAGCAGGGGAACTGAGCGCTGAGGTGAGGAGGAACCCACCCAGCAAGGTGGAAGAGGGGGCCTGATCACCCCCTGGGAAGGACTAGAAGGAGCGGGGACCCACAGGAGCCTGGAATAGGCAGGCGGCGATTGCTTGGTACACAGGTCGACGAGCGTGCTAGGGTTTAGGAAGGAAATTTGTGAAGGTCATTTAGGAAGTGTGTCCATGCCGTCTCGGGGAAAATTATTACCAACGATTGCCAGGGGATTTTTAGGATAGGAAACTGGTCCTTGTATGCTCGTATTCTGCCCTCCCCCAGGAGGTGTCCTGTCTGCTGTGAAATTCTTGACCCCCTTGGAATCGTTAGGCTAGAAGGAGGGGGATACAGAAGTGAGTATGAATTGGCTTTTCCAGAGATGGCCTGGGACATGGGATATTTAACCCATCTGTGTTTTCATCTGCACCTGATCAAGCCCACCAAGGCAGAATGGACTTTAAGGGAGAAACAATCTTGGACCATGTGATGTTCTGGTTCAGCTGTGCTGACCGGCGGGTGAAAACATGCCGATCCCCCTTCTCCCTCTGGGATATGGCAGGTAAGGCTCTTCTCACCCCAATTAGGAAGGAGCCAGAATGGCAATTTAAGTGTCACTGAGTGGAAATATCAGAAGTACATAGGGTACTGAGAACTTCATAGACAGAATGAAAAGGAAAGGTAGAAGAAGGTCCGAGAAGGTAAGCAAGATAGGGGGAAGTGAATCTAAGGAAACTGTATTGGAGTGCATGATTAAAAATTTAAAGAAGGGATTAGGAGGAGACTATGGGGTGAAGATGAAGCCTAACCACCTCCACATACTCTGTGAGGTTGAATGGCCCCCTATGGGAGTAGGATGGCCACCAGAGAACACCGTGAACTTAAAAACAGTGGAAGCAGTCTATACGGTAGTCACAGGAGAGCCAGGACACCTGGATCAATATCCGTCTATTGACTCATGGCTAGGGTTAGCTTGAGACCCTCCTACTTGGACAAGGTTCTGTATCCAGAAGGGAAAGGAAAAAATATTAATGGCACAAAAATTGATTGATGATAAAAAAGGAAATTCTACAGTATTTGGACGGGGATGACCTGACCCCTCCCCCATGCTGGATAATGACGCGCCTGCCTCACAGCGCTTCACCAGGACCGGAGGCCGCCTTAATGCCCCATCCAGGGCCTGGTGAAGTTCCTGCAGCAGCCGCTGCTCTTCCGCCAGCTCTCCCGGAGTTCGTAGAGCTGTCGTTTTGGCAGGCTCCGATCCGGGTGACAGAAGCCTCTGGCCAACACTTCCAGGATCCGGCTCCAACCGAACCGCCCAAGCTATACCCGCCTCTCCCGGTGAGTACTGACAAGAAGGGGAGGGAGACGCTGGAATTAAGCAGAGACTGCACTCTGCCAGAGAGCCAGAGGGGACGAAAGAGAACAGACAAGAGACTTACAGTGCAAGCTGCTGCTCTGGGAAAGTCTATCTCGGGCCCTCCGGAAAATCTCCTCTGCCCCAGGGACAGGACAGTCCTTCAACCAGTCCCAACGGAGGCCCCGGTCCCCGTTACAGCCAAACCAGTGTGCCCGGTGCCGAGGTTTTGACCACTGGAAGAATAAATGTCCTAAGGCAAGGAAAGAAGAGGAAGCTCCCGCAGTTGTGGGGCTTGCTGACTTGGAAATTAAATAGGGCTGCCGGGGCTCAGAGATATCAGGTACCCGAGAGCCCATGGTAACCTTAAAAGTGGAGGACCAAAACATTGACTTCATGGTGGATACAGGAGCAGAACTGTCGGTAGTAACAAAACCTGTGGCCCCACTGTCCAAAAAGACTGCTGCTGTAACTGGGGTATCAGGAGAAGAGATGATTAAATCATTTCGCCAGCCCAGAAAATGTCAGATGGGGGGCACCAAGTGATTCATGAATTCCTCTACATTCCTGAGTGCCCAGTACCCCTGTTGGGAAGAGACTTGCTCTCTAAACTAGGAGCACAAGTGAGTTTCTCCCCTGAGGAGAGGCCCACCTTCTGGATGGACACTATGACTTATTTGCTCTCTCTCTCAATACCACCCCAAGATGAGTGGAGGTTGCATGAGCCTCCGAAGGAAGAACTGGGTGGGCTGGAAGAGCATGAGAGAGTGCTAACTCAATTATTCCCTGAGGTCTGGGTGGAAGACAACTCCCCTCCCCCTAGGCTGGCTAAACATCACGCCCCGTGATAATAGAACTCAAACCAGGCACCATCCCAGTTAGAAAGTGCCAGTACCCGCTACGGATAGAGGCCTGAGCCGGCATATTGCCCCACGTCAATAGATTGAAACAAGCAGGCATTCTAGTAGAGTGCCAGTCGGCTTGGAATACGCCAATCCTGCCAGTCAAAAAGGAAGGAGGACAGGACTATAGGCCTGTACAAGTTCTCAGGCTAGTCAACCAGGCTACTGTTGACTAGGCTACTTTACACCTCACTGTTTCAAACCCCTATACCTTACTTAGCCTCCTCCCACCGAGGACTGAAGTTTACACTTGCCTAGATCTCAAGGATGCCTTCTTCTGCATACGCCTCACCCAAGTGTAACAACCCATCTTTACCTTTGATTGGGAAGATCCAGTCGTCGGGAGCACCAAACAGCAGCTCATCTGGACTCCCCCACAAGGGTTTATAAACTCCCCAGCCATCTTTGGGGAAGCCTTGGCTTCTGACCTGGACTCATTCCATCCGAAAGAGTATGGATGTCGGCTCCTACAATACGGGGATGACCTGAGGCTGGCTGCCTGAGACCAAGGAAAAATGCTGGAAAGGGACAAATGCACTGCTCCAGCTGTTGATGGAAGCAGGTTACAGGGTGTTGAAGAAGAAGGCACAGATCTACAAAGAGGAGGTAATGTATCTGGGGTTTGTTTTAAAGAAGGGCACAAGGTTCCAGACCCTAATTGGGTCCTATATACTGATGGCACTAGCCTGATAAAACAAGGACAATGGCTGTCAGGTTAGCCAAAGTGGAAGGGGCCATCAAGACTGAAAAGAGATGGTGGGAATTGCCAAGTGGCAAATTATTGGTACTGGAAGAGCTGGCACACACTCTGGTAAGCCAAACACACCAAGCGACCCACCTAGGCCATGCTGCCTGCTCACAGGTTAATGCTGCCTCTCGGGGATTCAGACAAAAACCTCCGGGTATTCAGCTGAAAGGCACGCTGCCCCTTGAACACCTGGGAGTGAACTTGACTGAAATGAAACCTCACCGACACTACCATTATCTGCTGGTCATGGTATGTACGTTCCCAAGATGGGTAAAAGCTTTTCCTACCTGGACTGAAAGAGCATCAGAAGTAGCCCGGTGCCTGCTTAGGGAAATGGTTCCCAGATTTGGATTTCCTACCAGCATTGGATCAGGCAATGGCTCGGCTTTTGTAGCTGATTTAGTACAACAAGTAAGCAAAACTTTAAACATCAAATGGAAACTGCACACTGCATATAGGCCCAGAGTTCTGAGATGGAGGAATGAACCAACCGGACACTTAAAGAGACTCTCCAAGTGGATCAGAGAGACTGACTGCTCCTGAGTGGACTTTCTTCCAATGGCTCTGCTCAGACTCAGGGTGACCCCACAGTCCCAAGGCTATTCTCCATATGAAATTGTGTATGGGAGGCCTCCTCCCATAATAAAACAGGTGTCAACAAATTTGCCTCAGGTAAGGGGGGGATAGGATTTCACAGCAGATGGAACTGGGTAAGGTAATAAATCAGGTAACTAAGTTTGTAGAAGAAAGGGTGCCATTACTCCTTGGGGAACAGATTCATGAGTTTACACTTGGTGACCAAGTATGGGTCAAAGATTGAAAACATGATTTGCTAGCCCTTTGGTGAAAGGGCCTTTATGTTATTCTAACTACCCCTACTGCAGTTAAAGTTGCAGATATTGTCCCTTGATCCATCGTACGAGGGTGAAGACAGCATACCACACAGACTCTGAAAACACTGAGTGGACTGCACAGAGGGACTACACTGATCCTCGAGAGACTAAGACCGTCCTCAACAAGAAGGAAAAGATCCTGGACGAGCCCCTTCAGGATGAAGCCACACAATCAACTCCTGCTACTTGGCCTCATCAACGTGATTTTGAGTTTAACTTCCGTCTCAACTCAGGACAACCTTTTCACCTCATGGGCATATTCCTACACAGACTTCCACAACGTCTACAACTTCTGGGTATGTAGGACTATGCCTCTGTCTGTGATGGATGGACTTCCTTGGTGGGTGTCACCGCTCCGCCAAGGAGATTTTAAACCATTCTGCTCTTTTCTGGGATGACAAAAAGAGACTTTCCTCTCTCTTGTCAATCATAACCTCTCCTTGCTCTCTTGGTGTAAGACCTACAGTCAATAGACTCGGGTCATGGGGTTACATTTGATATAAATGCCAGTGTAACAAAAGCCTAACCTACAACAAGCCTCAGTAAATCTACCTTATTTACATGCTAGGTGGACAAGATCTGTGTTTCAATGGTATGAGTATATTGCTGCCTTTTTCATACCCTCTATAGGGACAACAAATATATTATGATTAAAGTAGAGGCCTTGACTAATTTCACAAACAGGCCCTCCTAGATAGAACAGAAACCATCCAAGCCTTAAATGAAGAGCAAATCTAAATGAGAAAAGCAGTAACTCATAATAAATGGCTTTGGACATACTCACAGCTGCTCAAGGAGGGACCTGTGTTATAATTAAGGTTGAATGTTGTGTATACATTCCTGACTTATCTGACAATGTATTGACTACTTTAGATGACATGAAAAACCAGGTAAAAGCAATGTCAAATGAAAATATTCCTTTCTGGACTTCAGTCCTATCTTGGGTGAAGGGTGATTGGTGGAAAACTATATTTACCACTGTTATAGTTGCCTTGATAGTTCTGCTTTGTGGACCCTGAATTTTACAATGTATTATGAACTTTGTAACGCGAAGGTTGATGTCATTCTCCCTAATTGGCAGTTGGACAGTCAGGGTGCAATATATCACTATGAATGATGCTCATAATATGAGTTAAGAGCATCAAGAGGGGGCAATGAAGAAGGAATTCATAGGGCCTGGACTCCATCTGAGGCCTGTCCATGCTGATCGTGCTCGGCCATCTCTCCAGTGGATTCTGAACTCTCTGCTTAGTGCCTGTGGGAACGACAATGGAAGGATAAGACCCCCTCCAGACAGGGGAACCTTGAAGATCGTATCCAGGTTACTCATCACCTAAGAGAAAACAGACACTAATCACCCCTGCCTCCGGACAGTATCTATCGGAATGTAACCACAGGCTTATTGGTTATTAACTGATTGGAATGTAACCACGGGCTTATTGATTATTAACTGTTTGAACACATAACACGTGAATGATGGGGTTATTGTGATTGTATTTACCCTTCCTTTGTAAGCCTCAAGGGATTTGGGGTGGTGGGTTTGAACATGTACACATGGGGTATAAAAGATTTTCACAAATGCTGGTCGGGGTCGTTGGCTAAGAGGAGACTCTGCCTTGGGCCCGCCGATGTAATAAACTGCACTCACTATCTGCATTGTCCTTCTGAGTGTGTTTGTTTCCCGGAACGTGTGGTTATAACAATGGGAATACCAGACCATCTGACCTGCCTCTTAAGAAACCTGTATGCAGGTCAGGAAGCAACAGTTAGAACTGGACATGGAAAAACAGACTGGTTCCAAATAGGAAAAAGAGTACGTCAAGGCTGTATATTGTCACCCTGCTTATTTAACTTATATGCCGAGTACATCATGAGAAACACTGGGCTGGAAGAAGTACAAGCTGGAATCAAGACTGCCGGGAGAAATATCAATAACCTCAGATATACAGATGACACCACCCTTATGGCAGAAAGTGAAGAGGAACTAAAAAGCCTCTTGATGAAAGTGAAAGAGGAGAGTGAACAAGTTGGCTTAAAGCTTAACATTCAGAAAACTAAGATCATGGCATCTGGTCCCATCACGTCATGGGAAATAGATGGGGAGACAGTGGAAACAGTGTCAGACTTTATTTTTTGGGGCTCCAAAATCACTGCAGATGGTGACTGCAGCCATGAAATTAAAAGACACTTACTCCTTGGAAGGAAAGTTATGACCAACCCAGATAGCATGTTAAAAAGCAGAGACATTACTTTGCCAACAAAGGTCCGTCTAGTCAAGGCTATGGTTTTTCCAGTGGTCATGTATGGATGTGAGAGTTGGACTGTGAAGAAAGCTGAGCACTGAAAAATTGATGCTTTTGAACTGTGGTGTTGGAGAAGACTCTTGAGAGTCCCTTGGACTGCAAGGAGATCCAACCAGTCCATCCTGAAGGAGATAAGTCCTGGGTGTTCATTGGAAGGACTGAGGCTGAAGCTGAAACTCCAATACTTTGGCCACCTTTGCGAAGAGTTGACTCATTGGAAAAGACCCTGATGCTGGGAGGGATTAGGGGCAGGGAGAGAAGGGGACGATAAAGGATGAGATGGCTGGATGGTATCACTGACTCGATGGGCATGAGTTTGAGTAAACTCCGGGAGTTGGTGATGGATGGGGAGGCCTGGTGTGCTGTGATTCATGGGGTCACAAAGAGTCGGACACGACTGAGCTACTGAACTGAACTGAACCCTTTGTCTCAGAAACATATAACCCTGCCTTGACCTTTAACAGGTGGAAGAGTCCTCAGAGCTTTTTGAAAGACTGTCTCCCCGATTGTAATCCTCAGGTCGGCTCCACTAAACTTCTCTTGTCTTAGACTGTTAATTGATTTTCCATGGACAAGAGGACCCTGGGAGGCAGGGCTGGGGGCTCACCCTCACAGCGTGGCCCAGGTCATCCCTGCCCTCCCCTGACCTGTCTCCTCTCTTGCGGACCAAAGGGTTCCTCCTACAGGGACCACAGCTCTTAATAGGCCCTGGGGAGGAGGGCCGGTCCAGTTGAGGACAAGTGGGCCACGGAGGATCCCGAGTCACAGATCTGAGACCCCATGGAGAGAGGGTGAGCCCACCTTCCCAGGGTAACTCGGGCACCAGCCAGGGAAGCGAGCTGGGAGGTTGCTCACGGTCGGGGGCTTTGTGAGGAGAGCCTGAGTGCAGGATACACTGGTGGTGCATGGACTCACCTGGAGTGGGGAGCCCCTGCACCCCTTCTCTTCTAGGCGCCTGTGACACCCTCGGGGAGGTGGGCAGGACTCTGCCCACTCCTCCCTGGAGAAGCAGCCAAGGATGCCAATGAGCTGCCAAGAGGTGCCTCCTTCCTCCTACCCCACTCCAGGGATTAATGAGAGGAGGGGATCAGACCCTCTCTGGGTTCAGTAGGATGAGAGCCACCAGAACCCACCCTACTGATAGGGGTGAAATAGGTGATTAAATAGTTAATCCCACTAGGGGATTGTAAGTAGAAAAATGTGGTGGTGGTTTAGTTGCTAAGTCGTGTCCGTGTCCGACTCTTGCGACCCCATGGACTGTAGCCCACAAGGCTCCTCTGTCCATGGGATTCTCCAGGCAAGAAGACTAGAGTGGGTTGCTATTTCCTTCTCCAGGGGATCTTCCTGACCCAGGAATCGAACGGGCCCCCCCTGCATTGCAGGCAGATTCTTTACCAACTGAGCTATGAGGGAAGCCCAGAAAAATATGGGACACTCCTATAAGTTAATGATCACTTGAGAAAGTAGGTTTGCTTAACCACAAAACCAAGCAGGCTTGCTTAACAACAAAACCATGCAACAGAAGGACGAGACCTGCCCCCAGATGATAAAACAATGGCAGTAGGAGACCTGCCCAGTGAGCTCAGTATGTTAATAATTCCTAGGACATGGTCTCTGAACACATAAAAAACAAGAATTTGTGGACCTAGCTTGACCACATAGGGGCAAGAAAACCCCCATGCTCAACCTGGAGGAGAAGCTGATGATGGAAGCATGAAGTCTACTCAAGAGAAAGAAGGTCTTCTCCCCCACCCCACTTTTCCTTTGGTTATAAAACTGTAGCCCACTAAGTTCTTGGGGTATGGCATTTCTTGCCTGCCTCCTCGTAAGGCTCACAGATGTCCTATTCTAATAAATCACTTATCTACCACTTTACTCTCGCTGAATCTCTTTACAGAGACATAAGAGACTGTGGTACTGGAGCTCTGCGGAGTCCCCCTGAAATGACACTGTTGTGGAATCCGGAGTCACAAAACACGCCTCGGAGGTCACTCAAGACAGTGGAGTACAGTTTATTATGCCAGCGGGTCCAAGGGGAATCAGTTCCCAACAAAGACCCTGAGGTTTCTGAGCGCCTGTTTTATACCCCCCACTACGTGACTGGTTACATGTTAGCAACGTTTTTGTTGCATATGATTGAGTTTTACAACAAGTAGGTGCTAGGAGAACAAACGATTAAGGTTACAGGGGGGAATAATGATTATACATCAAGGGGGAATGTCTCCACGGTTAACCTAACAGGCAGCCTGGCCTCAACTACAATCTCCATTTGTCACCTGTAGGGAGGGAAGTCTCCAGGAAAGCTGGTTTTCACTAGCAACAGTTTCCTCACTTTCGGGCAGGGTTCAGGCCCAGGTCACATTCTGTCTTTAAGACGGATGACAAGCTTCAAGATGGAGTCTCTCTTGCTTTCCTCACACGGGCCCCAGCACCACCATATATAGGTTTCACTTCCAGCCTCTGAGCCCCTCTCCTGCCCATCCCCAGCCCAGGCCTGGGGGGCTCTCCGTGTTCCAAGTCCTGACCCTGGGACCTAGTGTGTGTGTGTGTTAGGGGGTGGGGGGGAGGGGGCCCCAGATGAAAACCGAGCCTGGGGGTGGGCAGAGCTCAGGGCCATTTTCCCAGTGAGAGCTGATCCCAGGCTCAGGTGCCTGCTCCTCTGGCCACCTGTGTCCCCAGTGGCTTCTTCGGCTCCCTATGGGGGCCCGAGGTGGGGGGGGGGCTGTCAGCAGAGGACCTGAGGGTTGAGAGAGAGGCAAATGGGGTGGCCCTGGGGGGATGACCCCTCCAGCCCTCAGGAGGAAGCCAGCTATTAGAAGTGTTACCAGGTCCAGGCTCCCTCTGCTCACCGCACGACGGGCCAATGAATCCGAGGTGTCGAGGCAAGCAAAATGACTTTACTCGGAAAGCCAGCTGACCGAAAAAATGGCAGGTTAGCACCTTAAGAGAGCCATCTTATTGGGGTCTGGGTGCCAGGTTGTTTTATAGATCAGAGAGAAAGAAGCAGGAAGGAACTAAAGTCCAAAGGCGGAATAGGGAGGGCAAGGCAGCGGGGAAGTAAACGGAAAGGGTCTTCAGTCTCCAAGGGGATAGCCTGCCTTTGGAGGGGCGTGTTAATCTCTGCTATTCACAGATGAGCAGGGCCCCTCCTAGGGCTGAACAAAGGCACTTCCGTTTACAGTTGGCCAGCGGGCAGGGTCCTCCAGGCAAGCCATTAAGTATCATTATAATAACAAAAGCAACAAAAAGCAGGTCAAAGAAACAATTTCCAATGTGGAGTCAGAATTGGCTTCCTTCCGGCAACAGAATCAAGATTGCCAGGAGAAATATCAATAACCTCAGATAGGTAGATGACACCACCCTTAAGGCAGAAAGTGAAGGGGAACTAAAGAGCCTCTCGATGACAGTGAAAGAGAAGAGTGAAAAAGCTGGCTTAAAACCCAACATTCAAAAAACAAAGATCAAAGCATCTGGTCCCATCACTTTATGGCAAATAGATGGGGAAACAATGAAAGCAGTGACAGACATTATTTTCTCAGGCCCCAAAATCACTGCAGATGGCTACTGCAGCCATGAAATTAGAAGATGCTTGCTCCTTGGAAGAAAAGCTGTGACCAACCTAGATAGCATACTAAAAAGCAGAGACATTACTTTGACGGACCTTCGGGCTAACCCATGTCCCAGCAGCTCCCACACCTAGAGCACCCCTCACTGGCACTTGGCACCCAGACCTTAAACGCTTTCTTCCCAGGACTTCATTGTGTCACAGATTTCTCCAGGGGCATGTCCTCCCACAGTGCACCCTCTGCTGAGCTTTCTTGTTGTTCAGTCCCTCAGTCGTGTCCGACTCTTTGAGACCCCATGGACTGTAGCACGCCAGGCTTCCCTGTCCATCACCAATTCCTGGAGCCTGCTCAAACTCATGTACACTGAGTTGGTGATGCCATCCAACCATTTCATCCTCTGTCGTCTCCTTCTCCTCCTGCCTTTGTTGTAGCCACGCGTTCTGGAGAACAAACTCACTCAGAAGGACAATGCAGATAGTGGAGTCCAGTTTACTACACCGGCGGGCCCAAGGCAGAGTCTCCTCTTAGCCAAGGACCCCAACCAGTTTATGTGAAAACCTTATATATTCTAAGTGTACTTGCTTAAACCCACCTCCCCAAATTCCTTGAAACTAGTCTGGACAAGGTAAAAGACAGTTACAATCGAAGTTAACCCATGATTCATGTGTCACAAGACTAGATAAACAGTGGACATTTATCAATAGGCCTGTGGTCATAGCCCGATAAACATAATGGAATTTACCACTTTGTTCTGTTGCAGAGATAATTAGCATATTCTTTTAGGCAACGGAGAGTCCAAGTCCAAGTCCTGAGGCTCTTTTATCTGGGGGGTCTGGTTTCCCATTGGTATGCCATTTCTATAGACACAGGGTGCAAAGTTCAGAGTCCATTGGTAGGGTGACCATGCGTGTAGCCTAATGTTCACAGCCTAGCCTAAGATGGAGTCCAGCTCTGTCTGTTTCCTCCTTCATTCCCCCCTCTTGATGCTCTTAACTCATATTATGAGCATCATTCATATTGCACCCTGGCTCTCCGACCGCCAATTTGGGAGAATGACATCAACCTTCGCGTTACAAAGTTCATAATACCTTGTAAAATTCAGGATCCACAAAGCAGAACTATCAAGGCAACTATAACAGTGGTAAATACAGTTTTCCACCAATCGCCCTTCACCCAAGATAGGACCGAAGTCCAGAAAGGAATGTTTTCATTTGACATAGCTTTTACCTGTTTCTTCATGTCATCTAAACCAGTCGATACATTGCCAGATAAGTCAGGAATGCATACACAACATTCAACCTTAATTATCGCACAGGTCCCTCCTTGAGCAGCTGTAAGTATGTCCAAAGCCATTCTATTTTGAATTACCACTTTTCTCATTTAGATTTGCTCTTCATTTAAGGCTTGGATGGCTTTTGTTCTATCTAGGAGGGCCTATTTTGTGAAATTAGTCAAGGCTTCTACTTTAATCATAATATCTGTTGTCCCTATAGAGGATACGAATAAGGCATCAACATACTCATACCATTGAAACACAGATCTTTCCACCTAGCATGTAAATAAGGTAGCTATACATGTCCATTTCTATAGACACCAGGCACAAAGTTCAGAGTCCATTGGGAGGGTGACCATGCATGTAGCCTAATGTTCACAGCCTGGTCTAAGATGGAGTCCAGCTCTGTCTGTTTCCTCCTTCATCTTCAGTCCTTCCAAGCATCAGGGTCTTTTCTGCTGAGATTATTACCCTTTTATTCAGAGGTCTCAGAAAGTGCCCGTGGTCCGGGCTCAGAGAGAGGAGTCCCACTATGCTGTGGCTCAGTCACCAGCCCAGGGGACGGCCTGGAGTGTCCCACCCTGCCTGCCCCAGACCAGGAGAGCCAGGCAGGGGCCAGAGGAACTCCGAAAGCCACGGCAGGGCAAAGTCAGGTCCAGCCATAACTGCTGGGCATCCAGGGTCATGAGACAGCCCCAGTGAGACGCCCCAGCCAGCAGGTTGGGCCCTTGGAAGTCACAGGCGAGCAGCATCAGGGCAATGCAGGTGATGCTAAGATTGGAGAGGAGGGGGCCCTGAGTCCTCCCTGGCCTGGGCTGTGGGCACCAAACAGGCATCATGGGAGGAGGCCAGACGCTGGGCAGGACCGTCCGCCTCCCTGCGGCCAGCGGGTTCAGGGCTCCCTGGGAGGGGCAGGCGACAGGGCGGGGCCGGACCGGACGGAGCTGAGTTTGGCTGCAGGGAAACTCAGGTATCACACGGGTTCCCGAGCGCTGAGACTGGTGAGTCCGGACTCCCGACCAGAGTGTGCCTGGATTGGACAGCGCTGGGCCTGGGCAGATGCCAGGGGGACAGACAGTCCTGAGCAGAGCCCGAGAGATGCCGTCCTTTCCCCTCCTCTCCCCTTCCGCTCCTGGGGCTCCCCTGCCCCTCCCTTCCCTACCTGCCCTTTCTCGGGCTGTGGGAAATGGAAACTCAGAGCCCTGGGCTCCTCCTCCCGCCCGTCCCCCGCCCAGCCCCACTTCCGCTCCTCGCTCCGCTCCTGCAGCCTCCCTCCGCAGCCTCCCTCGGTAGCCTCCCTCCGCTCCTGCAGAGTCTGGGCCTCCTAGCCTTCCCTAACACGGGGGAGGGGCAGCAGGAATGCAGAGAGCCATCAGCTGCTCCCAGAAGGTCTCCAAGGGTCACAGTCACCAGGAGGCTTCGAAGCGCCGAGCCCTGCTTTTCATCTCTCGGTGTAGTTGTGGGTAGAGTAATAACAGACTATTATCACCTGCAAAATAGTCAGTGCACAGATATGGAAGCAGGGGTTAGCATGCGCGGGAATAGAGCATTGGTTACACAGCTGTCCTTCCACTGCCGTCTGCCCCTGGACTCCCAGTGTCCCCTGACTGTGATGGTCACGTCCAGCTGGGCATCTTCCTCTGTCCTGGCCTGTGTTTCAGGACTCAGTCGAGTGTGCGGTCTTCAGTGCAGAAAGAATCCAGCGAGAGGCAGAGGGACAGGAAGGGCAGAGGCTTGTTAGTGTAGGACACTGTGAGGGATACTAGCGGGCAGGCAAGGGGGCCTTGCCATGAAAGCTGGGTGGGCTGCATTTTTTATGATGTAGAAGTTGGGAAGGGAAAAAAGACCATCTTTTTACTCATTCTTGAGTAGATGTCAAACTTTCCTCATCAGCTCCTCCTCCACGTCTGGCAGAGAAGTCTTCTTGTTTCTACATTGTTGAACTGGGATTGTCCTGGTGCTATGGAAATGTGCAAAAGGGCCAAAAAGGCGGTCGCTGTCAACTACAAATTGGCACTAGCCATCTCCCTCCACAAGGGTTAAACCGTGTGCTGCTGCAGCTGCTGACCTCCAACACTCCCTGAAGGAGTTTAGGGTGGAGATCAAGAATGAGGCATTCTGTACCCTCAGGAAACTGCCGTCTCCAGTAAGATGTTTTCAGGAGCTGATATTATCAACCCAATTCTTGCGTCTCCTCATATCTGGAAAAGCACTAAATTCCATCATGGTGACATCTGCTTCTCATGACTAGCAAAACCTGCAAAAATATGTGCTTGATTGCAGGAACTCCCCTTCACCAAAATCACATTCTATGTTGATCTTTCCCCACCTGCCTCTTTGGAGCAGTTTCTCAGAGCTATCTGAGGTGCTGTCTCCTGGGCTGCAGTCCTCATTTTGCCCCAAATAAAACTTCACTTGAAACTATCACATTGTGCATTTTTTAAAAGTCGATTTAACAGGATGTGAGTCTCATTCCACCATTGTTTGGGGACATGTCTTGTGCTTCTGTTGCGTGGTTTGTTGCTAAGCAAGCCTGCTTTCTTGAGTGATCATTAACTTACAGAGGTCTCCCATACTTTTTTCCTTATTTATGCTCCCTTACTGCGAGTAACTATTTAATCACCTACTTCGTTTCTTCACTCTGTCCCTGTCACCAGCACTGCCCAGCCCTGTTGGTCTTAAAACAGGAGGGAAGTGGGCAGGGCACAAGCTTTAAAAGGATGACATAGCTCAAAGTGAAAGTGTTAGTCACTCAGTCGTGTCTGACTCTTTGGGACCCTATGGACTGTAGCCCACCAGACTCCTCTGCCCATGGGATTCTCCAGGCAAGAATGCTGGAGTGGGTTGCCATACCCTTCTCCAGGGGATCTTCCCAACCCAGGGATAGAACCTGAGTCTCTTACATCTCCTGCATTGGCAAGTGGGTTCTTTACCACTAGTGGCACCTGGGGAGCCCTACAAAACTCAAAGACATATTAGTATGTATTTCCCTTGAGGAGGAACTAGGACCCTGCTTTATGTTATCATTGCACTCTTGTTTGACCGCTTTCCCTCTGTCCCAGCATTCCTTTGTCCCCTGAAGATCATTGATTACTGACTGTGTTCAAGGGCAAGCGCTGTGACCAGGCTTAGATCACAAATGGCTTTTCTTATGTCAAGAAAGCCATTCCTGACTCTTTCTCCAGGGACTCCCTAACCTATCTGCTTACACAGTTTCAGTCTTTTACCAGGACTTTACTCAGGACTCTAGCCTGGGAGATGGGCTCTCAGTAGCTCTGAGGAAATGTCTTGAAAAGCTAGGGAGTAACTAGGATCTACCTGAATCCTTCTGATTGGGAAACACAGGTCGTCAAGTGTTGCTGTTCAGTCACTCAGTCGTGTCCGACTCTTTGCAGCCCATGGACTGCAGCCCCCCAGGCTCCTCTGTCCATCGGATTCTCCAGGCAAAAACACTGGAGTGGGCTGCCATTTCCTTTTGAAAAATATACCTACTAGCAGGCTGCTAATTAGAGAAAGGCCCCTCACCCACAACATGCATTGAGATAACAGTGGCACCAGGTGAGTCATCCAGGGCCATTAAATGATTAATATAATCTTGAAGAAAGGCAGATTTCCATACAAATATATAGTTTCATTAACATAGATTACGAGAACATTTGTATGAGTAAAACATACTGGTTTGTTGAGTCATTATCATTCTGAGTCTTAGGTGGAAACTGACTTGAAGAGAGTCTAGGGGAAATACATAATTTATTTAAGGAATACATAAGGAAAACATTTAAGGAAATGTTAAATGCTTAAGGAAAACATTTCCATAAGAAAAATGCATTGGTTAGCTCAAGGTTTGAGAAAAGTTAAGTTCAGGTGGAACCAGGTATCATCATGGCAACAGAGAAATTAAAAAGAAACCTCCTTTTAATTTTGTACAGAGAAGGGAAAAAAATCTCACACTTGTAGTTTGTTTCCTTCGGCTGCTTTAGAGAGAGATAAAAACGCCTGACTGCTGCTGCTGCTAAGTCGCTTCAGTCGTGTCTGACTCTGTGCGACCCCATAGTCGGCAGCCCACCAGGCTCCTCCGTCCATGGGATTCTCCAGGCAGGAACACTGGAGTGGGTTGCCATTTCCTTCTCCAATGCATGAAAGTGAAAAGTGAAAGTGAAGTCGCTCACTTGTGTCTGGCTCTTAGTGACCCCATGGACTGCAGCCTACCAAGCTCCTCTGTCCGTGGGATTTTCCAGGCAAGAGCACTGGAGTGGGGTGCCATTGCCTTCTCCAAAAGCGTCTGCACTTGCGGCCTATCTCCTCTGGGCCCCTAGCCTTCCTGCCTGTGACCTCACATCTGTCCTTCAGTGTGTCCTGGAGCGTGCTCAACTCATGTCCAGTGACTTGGTGCTGCCATCCGGCCATCTCCTGCTGTCCTCTGTCACCCCCTTCTCCTGCCCTCAGTCTTTCCCAGCATCAGGGTCTTTCCCAAAGAGTCGGCTCTTCGCATCAGGTAGATTACAGCTAATCACAAAAGACAGGCATCTCATGTTAATGATTTTAGTGCTTTCTATGTATGGGAAGATGCAAGAATTGGGGGTCACTGAAATTCTTCCTTAGACCCACATCTTCGCTACCTAGAGTGCACATCCGAAACACAGAAGGCTTCCTCCTGTGCTCCCCATCGGATGGCTGCAACGGGCTGCAATTTAACCCTTGTGGAGCAGGACTGGTGGGGAGCAGCATTCTCGCTTTGCATTTTTTTTTTTTCTGCACCGAGTAGCATGTGAAATCTTGGTTCCCCCACCAGGGATCAAACCCGTGCCCCTTGCAATGGATGTGCAGTCTCAACCACCGGACCACCAGGGAAGTCCTTGAACTTTCTGCTTTCAGGGCTCAGGACTCCAGGGGTAACCAGAATTCCTGGGGGACATTCTGATTTCTTCTCCTTTAATTGCTTATTGTTTTGGTTTTTAATGCTGGTCTGACCCACTCAAATGACCCACTCAAATCTCAACATTTTTACCACCCTGGAGTCTCAACCAGACTGCTGTAATGTGCTTCTAGATCCTTCCCCAGTACGTAGGCTGGGCCTGGATCTCCTCCCCCTCCTCATCCTGCTGGACCACCCTGATTTCCCAGGGCAGACTCCTCCTCTTGTCCCTCCTTGGAGCTCTATCACTGCCTTGGTGCCCAACCTCAAGTGTTGGCTGGAGTCTTCCTTGGTGGCAATGATGAGGACACTGCACTCGTGGTGTCACAGGGCCCATCTCTGCTGAGCTGCTCACCGCCCCTGTGACCAGGGCCCAGGACATGGGCCAGAACCTGAGCCCCGCAGTGACCACTGCCTTGCCCTGCTTCACAGTGATCCTTGGACTCTGGACTCAAGCACATGGGAGCTTTTGGTCAGCCTGGGCCAAGCTGTGCTGCGCTCACTCCCGCCACCCTGCAGTCCTGGATCCGCTGCTCCTGGGCCACCAGCCTAATCAAAAGAATCCCCTTGGCTTAGAACCCAGGCCCCACAGCAAACGCTAGGGGTCCATGGCTGGCCGAAGACCACAGTGGGGCTTGCCGGGGAGTAGGCATGAGCAGGGAGGGCTGCTGCTCGGGGAGAAGCACCTCAGCCCTTCTCCAGGGGAGTCCCTCTCACATGCCCTAGAGACAGGGGCCTTGTTCCCCCTTACTCGGCTCCTGCGTGCCCCCTCTCCCCCCCCATGCTGTGTGTCCTTTGCAGCCCGACTGGCCCAGGCAGCCCTACCCAAGTCCCAGAATGTGCCGGGTGGTCTCCTCCCTTCCAATCCCATCCCTCCTTCTGGAGGGTCCTGCCTCCCATCTAGAATTGGGCTGACCACCTCCCTTGCCCTGCCCCAGTCTCCCTGTCCACTCCAGTCCTGTCCTGAGGATCAAATGATCCCACCCGGTTGAGGGCAGCTAGCTGTGAACTTGGGTGACCCCTCTCCCCCAGGGCCTCCGAGTGGGCTTCAGGGTGGCGGCCCATCACAGGGAACCGTCAGACCCCTCTATACCTGAGGCTCTGGATCTCTGCTGCCCCCCTACTAGGACCCCGACGGGAGGGGTAATCTCAAGCTGAGGGCCACACCAGAGCCGGAAAGGGTGGAAATGTGTTTATTTGAGGCAATGAAGCAGCAGGAATGTGGGGTGGAGGGAGGGGGTGGGTGGCTGTGGGATCTGGGGTGGGAGCAGATTCCTGGGTTGCTAGCCTAGACCTGGGAACAGGGGAAGCCCTGTCTCCCCAAAGGGCCACCCTCTAAGTGAGTGAAATGACAAGGACATGTGCAGAGATACCAGGGACTGGGGCTCTGTGCTGGCACTTGGGGCTCCAGACACACTTCTGACCCCCACCTCTCCCCCAAACACACTCACACATGCCCAGCTGGGCGCATGGACCACACACCTGTCCACACAGCACATCTTCTGCACTTGGGGGCAGGGAGGGCCTGGAATTAGGAGCCCCTCCCAGCGCGTCCCTGGGACTCGGTTCTGACTCGCGGACGCTCAGGCTCCGTTCCCAGGTTCCCCCGGCAAGGCTGACCTGGAGGTAAGGGGAGCTGGCAGGTGTGGGTACAGGGGGCCAGGCCTGCCTGTGGGGACCCAGGGCCAAGAAGGTGGGACTAGCAGGGTGAGGAGTCAGAGGTGGCGGCTTTGAGGTTCTCTTGGGTCTGGGCTTTCCTTCCTTCCTGAGCTTTGGGAGCCTGGGCCGGGCAGTCAGGGTCTAGCCCACAGCAGAGCTGCCAGCAGGCTGAGCAGAAGCCCCAGGCCCAGCACAGGGGTGCTGGCGCGCGGCACGCCGTCCGCCGCGCTGATGTTGCACAGAAAGCTCTGGCAGCAGGACCTGTCCATGGACGCCACGCCGAAGTTGAGGTTCGTGGAGCCGCAGATCGGGGAGCAGAACTTGCTCAGGGAGTAGCCCAAGTCCACCACGCCCGCTGCGCCACGGGAAAGGAGGCTGTGAGTGGAGGAGGGTGGCGGGAGCTGGGGGAGCCTGGCCACCCCGCACCCGCACTCACGCAGGCCGGCGGAGGTAGAGGTCGTCACGCAGTAGCTGTCAGTGTCGGAGCAGATGGTTGGCTTCAGGCAGTACCAGTTGCTCTTCTGATTCTGGCAGGTGAAGCACATCAGGCAGTGGGCTGCAGGACGGACGTGGTCTCAGGCCAGGGGCTCTTCCGGTGCCCCCTCCCAGCCCCGACCCAGAGGCTCGAGGGCACCCCCTCTTGCGCAGGCACTGATGGGGTCCCTATGGCACACGGGGCCCAGGCTGGAGACCTGTAAGAACAAGGACACCAGACCCTGGCCCTGGAGGGGTTCCAGTGATGTCCAAGTGTCGGGGCAGGCCTGAGGCCTCCAGGGGAGGTGGGGGCAGGAGTGACGCCTCATGGGCGGCGGGGAGGCAGTGAGTGGCACCGGTGTCACAGCCACGGCCGGCTTGGAGGCCTGGGGCCCGGGGCACCTCACCTTGCTCCACGCCCAGGAGGGCAGCCAGCAGCAACGGCAGGAAGACCTTCATTCTGGAGGGAGAGGCGTCTGGCTGGGCTCTCAGGAAGCTGAAGTCAGCCCTGCTCCAAAGAGACGGTGTGCTGGGGGGCGGGCCTTGCTTCTTCCAACGGGGTCAGAGCTGTTGGCCCTGGGGGACAGTTGGCAACCCCACTTTGTAGATGGGGGGCGGGAGGTGCCAGAAGCAAGGCCAGAGTGCAGATGGGTCTTTCTGCTCCATTCCGAACCCACCCCTCACTCAGCATAGGCTCCTGGCTGAGACCCTTCCTCAAGTCTGTGGCACTTGCTGCTGGGGGAGGGGGGATAGAGGTCAGATAAGGGAAGTCATTAGGGTTTTCAGAATCTCCCAGAAAGGGAGGCAAAGGGAGAGGGCCCTGCCTGTGGTCCTGGCAGTGTGGGTGAGACAGGCTAGGACCTGGGGTCCTCTACCAGAGTGCTTGCACCTGGACAAACGTCCCAGTGAGCAACACAATACAAAGAAACTACAAGTGACTAAAAATCACAATGCCTATGCACCCCTTGGGCAAAAGGATACAAGAAGCCACAAACAAACTACATTTTTGAGGTGCTGGGAGCACAAGCAGGGTGGTGTTCAGGATCCCCCCACAGTACCAAGCAGGGGGACAGACCACCTAAACGATGCCTCCTGCCTCCCCCACAGACCCGCCCCTGTTGTCACTCCGTTTCAGGACGGAAGCAGCTCCTCTCGGGGAGCGGGTGAGGGCACCTGCTTCTTGTTTTTGCTTCCTTGTGCTGCAGTTTCAGCGCCTATAAAGCCTTGCTTGGAATTCTCGTCTGGCCTCTTATCAGTTTCTCGAGTTCAAGGGCCCTGGAGGGATGGTGGCTGGTAATATTAGCTGACCGGCATCCAGAACTTTCCATGGGGCCAGTACCATGCCTGCCATGGAGTCCGAGAGCTGGACTGGGGGCACAGGGCTTATCTATCTGAGCATCCCCGGGGCAGCTTCTGTGCTGGGGGAGCCAGTACAGGGCTCTCCCATTTGTCCAGGGGCAGCACTGAAGACAAGGACTGCAGAAGCATCTGCTGCTCTTGGTGGCTGGGTGGGGGGGGGGGCGGCGGCGCGGGGTGCTCAGGGGGACCCAGCAGTGTGCCACCAGTCACCTCAGTGGGAACAGGCCCAGGCTCAGGCGGATGGGGGCAAGCCCCTGGGGGCTGGCCTGTTCCAGGACACTCCTTTGGGCAAAGATCCTTAGCAGGGGGTGGAGAAAGCTCTCAGAATGAGACCAGCTGGGGTTCTGGACTTCTGTTTCAGGCATGGTGTGGGAGGAGCAGTCTGGTGCTTTCTGCAGGGGAGAGCTGTGGGTGGGGGAGGGCACTAGTTTCTAGGCACTGGGAGGAAGGAGAATGCCAAGGAGAGGACAGATTTTGGGAGGGGCTGGCGGAGATCCTGAAAATGGGCTTCAGGTCTCTCTTGCCCAAGGGCTGACGTCCTAGGGCGCAGAGAAGGAGCCGCAGATGTCCAAGAACAGCGCCAAGCCTCCCTGGGGCCTGTGCCCGGATCCAGGCAGTTCAGGGAGGAAGAAGTCTCGTTCTCCTCCTCCATAAAGTGAGAATCCCGCGGGAGGCGCTCCGAGCGGTCCTGAAGGAAGCTCTGGTGCCCACAGCCGCCGGCCCCGGCTGGCACGGCCAGCATCACCACTGCCTGCTGCCAGGTTGCCCCTCCCCCCAAGCGGGCTGAGTCCAGGCACTGGACACTAACGTATCCACACTAGTGGGGTCACGCGGAAAGGAGCCCTGAGAGGAGCCAGTGAGTTTGGGGCTGGGGTTCGGCCAATCGCGGACTGTGTACTTGTCTGCCAGGCGCACGAACCGGGCTAACCTCTGGCGAAGCCTGGCACTCACTGACTCTGCGCCGGCAAGAGAGGTAGGAGCTGGTCCTGGGCCCCAGGGAAGGAAGGGCGGCCCAGCGTAGGGAGTGGGCTCCTAGGCATCTCCAGTGCTTGCATAATTTATGCCAAACAAGATGCTTTCACCTCTTCCCGTGGCGGGCTCCCGTCCCCGTGGTCACCCTCCAGGGCAGTTAACTCTCTCATTCCTGCCAGCCGCCAAGATCCCAGCCCGCTCAAGTCTGGAAGGCTGCCTCTCTCCAGTTCCCACGTGAGGGGTCGTGGGGGAACCTAGAGTTGGGCGACGGGCCCCCGGCGCCTGCGCAACCCGGGACTACCCAGCCCGCTGCAGTCTCCAAGCGCTCCCGCCCTCGTCCGTCGGAAATATTGAGGAGGGCCGGGGAGCGGGGGGGCCAGGCGGGCAGGCGAGCCCTGGGGCCCGGCCGCTCGCAGCCCCGACCCCTAGCCTCCCTCCCGCAGGCTCCTCCCGCCTGCCCAGGGCCTCACTCGCCCGCTCCCTCCCCGCGCCGGGGAGGGCCCCATACCCGCGCCCCGGCCCGCCGGGCCGGCCGGGCCCTGACTTACCGCTGGCGGACGGAGGCACCTGGCCTGGCGGCGTAGCAGCCCAAACTGCCCCGTAGCCGGAGCCCGCCGCAGCCCGCAGTCTGGGCGGGAGAGGCGGTGCTCGAGCGCGGGGGGCGCGGCTTGGGGCCCAGGCCCCGCCCGCCGGCCCCTCTCCCCCGCGCAGCGCCAGCTGCCGAGGTTCAGTCTGGTCCCGGGGGCGGGGGCGGGGGCGTCGCGCGCAAGCGCGGCAGCCGGGGCAGGGGTGGGGGAGGCCCACAGGTGGCCCGACACTTTTCCGGTGGAGCACATTGGAGGGGAGGCGGCCGAGGAGGCCGAGGCGGCGGTGCCCAGAACCCCGTTTTCAAAGTGGAGTGCGGGCGGCCAGGAGGCTGAGAGGAGGCCTTCCCCGCGCCGGCCGTCTGCGTCCCATGGTGGGGGGAGGTGACGGGATGAGGATCCAGGGGTGGAGGAGGGGGTTTCGGGGCAGTGGTTGTGGACCACAGTGCGGACCGGCTGGAGATCCCGGCCGCACCGGTGTCTAAACCCTCCGCCCAGGAGGACTCGTGAGCCTCCTGGGTGCTCCGCTGCAGCCGGCTGGGGTGGGCTGGGTCCCAAAGCCAGCCGGACCTGACCCTCCCAGCGGAGCCTAGAGGCCCCCGACCATCCTTAATGAAGCGGGCTTTCCTGGGTTTGGCGTCAGTGCCTTTCTGGTGTTCTGTCTCAGGTGCCATTAACTGCCTGTGCTTCAACAACCGTTCACAGAGCATCCACGGTGTGCAGCTCTGGCCTGGCCCGATGCCTCCCGGGCCTGTGAGCCAGGCCAGCTTCTGTAGTTGCCCCGGCCCTGCCCCTGCTTCTCCTGGGGGCGGGGAGGCGGGGGGCGGATGGAGACCCGCGCACCGCCTGCCTGCCTGCCTGCGCTGGGGAGGCAGGTGGAGCGCCCCCAGTAGTCACACTTCTTACTTTCACAGCACATTTCCTGTTGGAGCTGTTTTTTTTTTGTCACCTGACCTTTTCTCACACCCTTTCTGGGTGACATTTATGGTGACGGGGGTGGGGGGTGGGGGTAGGGCACAGGAGAAGTGGCTTCTTAACCATACACCCGCGGAGAGAGGTGGCAAGAGGGAGGGGCTGAGGCAGGATGGCAGGGTGGTCAGGATGGGGCAGGGTGGGAAGAGGGACCCTGTAAGAGAGGCCCAGTCCTGTGGGCAGGGTGGGGGTACCCTGGGCACCATGTGGTTATGCGTGGATGTGAGTGTGTGTGATTACCTGGTGAGTGGGCTGTGTGTGCAGAGTTCTGCGGGGGCTCCGCTTCTGTGGTCTTCTGTGATGTCCAGGTGACAGGAGAGTGGGACAGATCAACTTGGAGAGGCTTTGGGGCTTTTTCCTTAGAGGCTGAAGGTGAGACTCTGTGTGTCCTGAGATGTCGCAGTTCAGGTATGATGACATCCTTGGGAACTACACAACGCTCGGGCCCAGGCACATGCCGTAGGCGTGGCCCTTGGTTAGTCTCCTTCTGGGTCTCAGGTCTGGGGAGCAGGGACTGCACCAGCTCTGGCCACACCCAACATAACCTGAAAACTGAGGCAAAGAGCCCAGCTGGTTCCCTTGAGCTTGATGCTTGGTTTCAGCCCACACTCCAGTCGGACTTGTCTGATAGGGTGGGGGTGGGGTGGCCTAATTAGCCTGCTGCACTCAGAAAGCCACGCCCTTGAACCCATGACAGTTCTGGGTCTATATCCAGGCCCGGTATCCATAGGCTTGGTATAGCCAGGCTCATCAACCAAAGTTATGCCAGGGGGCTTTCCTAAAGGCTCACCCAGCCCTGGGGGGCGGGGGCAGGGACAACTCAGGCTCCCTCTTTCAACCTCTTGCTCTGGGGACTTGCTGCTTGCCCACCTGACACCTGCTGGAATGGCCAGGTGTGTGTCTCCCACTTCTGCATCTAGTCATTCTGAAGATACATCTGCCTGTCTCTCTGCTTCCTTTCCCTCTCCCCTCCCTCCTGTGGACTTAAAGGATATTCACAACCTGAAAGTTGAGAGTTCTGTTTTATTAGGCAGGAAGCCTGGATGTCTGCATCTCAAGTAACCCTGAGAGAACTCCACCAGGGTGGCAAGGGGTGTGTGTGTGCCATGTTATATAGAAATTTGCAACAAAGGGCAGGTAGTCTGAACTTCAAAAGATCATTTTTAATTAAAGAAAAGCAGATATTCCAAGTTAAGAAATTTAGCTCTTTTCTATGCATGTAGTTGTTATTGTTCAGTTTCTAGGTGTGTCTGACTCTGCAACCCTATGGACTGCAGTATGCCAGACTTTCCTGTCCTTCACTGTCTCCCGGAGTTTGCTCAGACTCACGTCCATTGAGTCGGTGATACCATCCAACCATCTCATCCTTTGTCATCCCCTTCTCCTCCTGCCTTCAATCTTTCCCAACATCAGGGTCTTTTCCAGTGAGTTGGCTCTTCACATCAGGTGGCCAAAGTCCTGGAGCTTCAGCTTCAGTATCAGTCCTTCCAATGAATATTCTGGGTTGATTTCCTGTAGAATTGACTGGTTTGATCTCCTTTCAGTCCAAGGAACTCTCAAGAGTCTTCAGCATCGCAGTTTGAAACCATCAATTCTAGGTGCTCAGCCTTCTTTATGGTCTAATTCTCACATCTGTACATGACTACTGGGAAAATCATACCTTTGACTATACAGATCTTTGTCGGCAAAGTGGATGTCTCTGCTTTTAAATATGCTGTCTGTCATAGTTTTCCTTGCAAGGAGCAAGCGTCTTTTAATTTCATGGCTGCAGTCACTGTCCACAGTGATTTTGGAGTCCAAGAAAATAAAATCTGCCAGTGTTTCCATTTTCCCCCCTTCTATTTGCCAGATGGTGACTGCAGCCATGAAATTAAAAGACACTTGCTCCTTGGAAAAAAAGCTATGACAAACTTAGACAGCATATTTAAAAGCAGAGACATTGTTTGCTGACAAAGGTACGTCTAGTCAAAGCTATGGTTTTTCTAGTAGTCATGTATGGATGTGAGAGTTGGACCATAAAGAAGTCTGAGCACTAAAGAATTGACGCTTTTGAACTGTGGTGTTGGAGAAGACTCTTGAGAGTCCTTTGGACTGCAAAGAGATCAAACCAGTCAATTCTAAAAGAAATCAGTCCTGAATTTTCATTGAAAGGACTGATGCTGAAGCTGAATCTCCAGTACTCGGGCCACCTGATTGAAGAGCTGACTCCTTAGAAAAGACCCTAATCCTGGGAAAGATTGAAGGCAGGAGGAGAAATGGATGACAGAGGATGAGATGGTTGGATGGCATCACAGACTCAGTGGACACGAGTTTGAGCAAGCTCTGTGAGATGGTGACGGTGAATGAAGCCTGGCATGCTGCAGTCCATGGGGTTGCAAAGAGTCAAACATGACTGAGTGACTGAACAACAAAATTTACCATGAAGTGATGGGACTGGATGCCATGATCTTAGTTTTCTAATGTTGAGTTTTAAGCCAGCTTTTTCATTCTCCTCTTTACCCTCCTCAAGAGGTTCTTTAGTTCCTCTTCACTTTCTACCATTAGGGTGGTGTTATCTGCATATCTGAGGTTGTTGAAATTTCTCCTGGCAGTCTTGATTCCAGCTTGTGGTTTATCCAGCCCAGCATTTTGCATGATATACTCTGCATAGAAATTAAATAAGCAGGGTGACAATATATGGCCATAATGTACTCTTTTCCCAATTTTGAACCAGTCCATTGTTCCATGTTTGGTTCTGATTGTTGCTTCTTGACCTGCATACACATTTCTCAGGAGGTAGGTAAGGTGGTCTGGTATTCCCATCTCTTTAAGAATTTTCCAGTTTGTTGTCATCCACACAATCACAGGCTTTAGCACAGTCAGTGAAGCAGAAGTAAATATTTTTCTGTAATTCTCTTGCTTTCTCTATGATCCAGTGGATGTTGGCAATTTGATATCTGGTTCTTCTGCCTTTTCTAAATCCAGCTTGTACATCTGGAATTTCTCAGTTCAGGTACTGCTGAAGCCTATCTTGAAGGATTTTGAATATTATCTTGCTAGCGTTTGAAATAGGTGCAATTGTTTGGTAGTTTGAACATTACCCTTTTTTGGGACTGGAATGAAAACTGACCTTTTCCAGCCCTGTGGCCTCTGTTGAGTTTTCCAAATTTGCTGGCACTTTAAGTGCAGCTCTTTCACAGCATCATCTTTTAGGATTTTAAATAGCTCAGTTGGAATTCCATTACTTCCACTAGCTTTGTTTGTAGTAATGCTTCCTAAGGCCCACTTGACTTCCCACTCCAGTATGTCTGGCTCTAATGAGTGACCACATCATCATGGTTATCTGCATTATTAAGACCTTTTTTGCCCACCAGAAACTCTTGGAGGGAACAAACAAAACCTTGTGTGCACCAGGACCCAGGCAATGAAGCACTGACCCCCACAAGAGACTGAGCCAGATATGCAGATGATATCAACCTAATGGCAGAAAATGAAGAGGAACTAAAGAGCCTGTTGATGAAGTGGAAAGAGGAGAGTGAAAAAGCTGGCTTAAAACTCAACATTAAAAACTAAGATCTTGGTATCTAGTCCCATCATTTCATGGAAAAAGTAGAAGTAGTGATAGACTTCATTTTCTTGGGCTCCAAAATCACTGCAGATGGTGACGCCATGATATTTAAAAATGCTTGCTCCCTGGAAGGAAAGCTTTGACAACACAGCATATTAAATACCTAGACAGCATATTAAAAAGCAGAGACATCACTTTGCCAACAAAGGTCCATACGGTCAAAGCTAGTTTTTCCTGTAGTCATCTCTGGATGTGAGAGTTGGACCGTAAAGAAGGCTGAGCACTGAAGAATTGATGCTTTTGAACTTTGGTACTGGAGAAGACTCTTGAGAGTCCCTTGGACTGCAAGGAGATCAAACCAGTCAATCCTAAAGGAAATCAAGTCTGAATTTTCATTGGAAGGTCTGATGCTGAAGATGAAGCTCCAACACTTTGGCCACCTGATGCCAAGAGCCGACTCATTTGAAAAGACCCTGATGCTGGGAAAGATTGAGGGCAGGAGAAGAAGGGAACAACAGAGGATGAGATGGTTGGATGGCATCACTGACTCAATAGACATGAGTTTGAAAGTCTGGGAGTTAGTGAAGGACAGGGAACCTTGATGTGCTGTAATTCATGGTGTTGCAGAGTCAGACGTGACTTAGCAACTGAACACCACCACCACCACCACCAACTAGGTACTTGCAAGTATGAGCTCCATATATGTTGTACATTACTCTGGCTAGGATGTTAGTCAGAGGTTGATTTTCTGCTGTCTCTTGTTTTGTTTTTGAGAGATTCTGTTTCACATTTTTTTCCCTCCTGATTTAGTATGGTATGTTTATTGCAACTATGAAACAATATTGATCTGTTTCACATTTTGTGTTGAATTCATCAGGGATAAAATTACTAGTGAGATTATGGACCTGTGTGCTGCTTGTGAGCTTGATTCTTCCAGGAGTCACCCCAGAGGCCTTGTAGCTCATTTTACATGTCTCAGAGTCTATCTCTGGCAGTCTAAGACCACCATGGTTGCTCAAATTGCTGAATGAATGGCCAGTTCTTATTTGCAGCCCCAGGGCAAGCAAGTGTTTTAATTAATTAGTGACTTTGCCTATGTGACCACCGCATGTTTTGAGGACTCAGTCTTCACCCACATAAATTTCTCAGTCACCTGGGAAAACCATAACCAGCAGGGGAGGAGTGTTGTCCCTTTTGTTCAGAGCAAAGCTCTCATGAAATATCTTTACTTTTATCCCAACAAATTCTGTTAAGGCAGATGAATTGAGGAAACGCGCCAAATCAGGCCCTTACCCAACTACTCAGCATAGACTGTTCAGCCTCCTACAATGGAGCAAACTCGGTTTCTTTCAACAGAGCCCTTTGTATTCCTCGGTAACCTCAACAGAGCGGGGCAGGTAATTGCTCTAGCCCAACAAACAAAACTCGGGATCATCAGTCAGTACAGGAGGTCTGAGAACCAGGAGAGACTCTGTCCATCTGTCTGGACCCTGAGGAGGCAGATGGGCACAGGGGGCCTCTGCTGACCCCAAGACTCTGGCTGTTCTTGGAGCTCAGGCAGAGGAGAGGAGTCTGCTCCTGGGCCCTTTGTTGTCACCAAAACTGTTGACTAAAAAATACAACATGACAGTAGAGAGTTATTTTATTTGCTGGGAATGTTAGGACTTCAAGTCCAGGGAGCAGCTTCTTAGGGCTACAGTAAATGGATAAGTAGATGATTACATAGTTAATCCCACTAGGGGATTGTAAGTAGTTTTTTCTCTGTGGGAGAACCCTGTAAGTAGTGATTACTCAAGAAAGCAGGTTTGCTTAACCACAAAATGAAGCAGGCTTGCTTAATGACAAAACCATGCAATAGAAGCACAAGACATGCCTCCCAAACAAGAAAATAATGGTGGCATGAGTCTCACAAACTGCCTGTGAGGTCAGCACATTAATGACCCCTAGGCCATGCTCTCTGCACACATGAAAAACAGTAATTTGTGGACCTCCCTTGACCATGTAGGGACAAGAAAACTGTCCTGCCTAACCTGGAGGAGGAGCTGATGATGGACGCATGACGTCTACTCAAGAGAAAGAGGGTCTTCCCATTCCCCCTCCCCCACAGCCACCCCCCGCCTCATCTATATTTTTCTTTTGATTATAGAACTATAGCTCAGTAAGTTTTCAGGGTGCTGCTTTTCTCATCTGCCCCATTACAAACCTCACAAGTGTCCTATTCTAATAAATCACTTTTTATCTATTACTTGGCCTCTTGCTGAGTTCTTTTCTGTGCTGAGACATAAAGGACTATGGTGCTGGAGTGCTTCAGAGCCCTCTAGAATGACACCAGTTGGTTTCATTATGATCAACACATATAAATTCTTGCTGTGTGGCAGGTACTTGATATTTTTGATTCTATCCATTTTTGCTTTAAGGCTAAAGCCCCAGTTCATGGCATTTATTTTTCAGATGCTTTATTATTAATACAACTCTCTATAGGAAAGAGAGTTATTTAGGTAATAAAAGCATTGAGTTGCAAAAAGGAATGGCATGTCAAGTGGAAATGAACTTGATTTAATTAGATGGGAGCTTGATCCTGCCTTCTTTGAATGGCACTGAGGAGTAGGACAAGCACAGAGGAAGGCAGAGAGTCCTTACTCTCTGCACGTAAGGGGCACACATTAAAACAAGGCAAAAACCTGTTCTTCCTGGAGCAAGAAAGGAAGGAACTTTCTCGTCTCTCATTTCTTGGAACAATCACTTTAGAAAACTGGTCGTGGTGAATGCTCTCTTGAAAATTGAGCTAACTTGGGATGGCACTGACTCCTTTACAAGGTGAATTTGGGGTGAGCTGGTGTCAGCACTGCAGGTCAAGTCGGGGGCCAGTTACTGTGGATCTGGAGAACCCATGTGAGCAGAGGACCTATCTAGTTCTGCTGTCTCTCAGCTTAGCGGACGGCCTGTGGTATACACTGCACTCTGGTGAATGCTGATTCAACAACACGATCCACACACACAGGTGTTCTGCGTTTGCAAGAGACTGTGCTTTTAATTCCACTTCCCAACTCAGTTGTTATCACCAGCATGGTTAGGGCACTAACTTCAGTTCCTGGGGGTCCCAGCCTTCAAATTTTCCCCACTTGTACACTGCCCAGCTCCCTCCCCCACAACCCTGTCCTGGCTGAGCTTGGCAGCCCCTTTCTGGGGGAGGCTGACCGCTCAGCCTCACTGCACAGTCACAGTGGAGTCCCTGGTTCCCCTCCCTTCACCAGAGATCGAGGGATCCTGGGTGAGTGCGGCCCGGCTCCCAGTGGGTTTTCACGTCTGCCATCTCCCTCCAAGGGAGGGAGGCTGTGGAGGGGCCAGCAGAGACCAGGCCCTGTGACCCTGAGGGCGGCCCTAGGAATTGGCTCTCTGCAGCACAGGTGTTGCCTCCTCCTGCCTCGGAGGATGCCCCCACCCCCGCCTGCAGGAGTGGCTAGGAAGGTGGGTGGGGAATCTCGCCCAGATCTTCCAGTTTTGGGTGGGCACGGGTGGCTCCTCCCACATAGGGTCCCCAGCCCCTAACTTGCTTCCTTGGGGCCAAAGGAACTGCCCACACCTCTTGGTGCCCCTCGCCTCTCCTCTGTTGCCCAGGCTGGACCAGGCCCAGGGTGGGGCAACATTCTGGGGAAAAGGAAGCTGGAGGGCTGCCCTGGCCATGCCCTTATGCATGCCTGGCGCTGTAGCTCCACTGAGCACACAGCACGCACACATGAGGCCAGCAACCCTGTGCACAGGACTCCAGCACCAAACACAGAGCACACATGTCCACATGGCACACAGACCACGCACAGAACACACAGCACACACAGCACACACAGCACACAGACACACACAGTACATAGAGCACACAGAGCACACATAGCACACACAGAACACACAGAGCACACAGACACACACAGGCACACACAGCACACACAGCACACAGAGCACAAAGACACACACAGGCACACACAGCACACAGAGCACACACAGCACACATAGCACACACAGCACATAGAGCACACACAGACACACACAGCACATAGACCACACACAGCACACATAGCACACACAGCACACAGACACACACAGCACACACAGCACACATAGCACACACAGTGCACACAGCACACATAGCACACACAGTGCACACAGCACACAGACACACACAGCACACATGGCACACACAGCACACATAGCACACACAGTACACACAGCACACAGACACACACAGCACATAGAGCACACACAGCACACATAGCACACACAGCACACATAGCACACACAGCACATAGAGCACACACAGACACACATAGCACACACAGTACACACAGCACACAGACACACACAGCACACATAGCACACACAGTGCACACAGCACACAGAGCACACAGCACATAGAGCACACACAGACACACACAGCACATAGAGCACACACAGCACACATAGCACACACAGTACATACAGCACACAGACACACACAGCACATAGAGCACACACAGCACACACAGCACACACAGCACATAGAGCACACACAGCACACATAGCACACACAGCACATAGAGCACACACAGCACACACAGCACACACAGAACACACACAGCACACATAGCACACACAGAGCACACAGACACACACAGGCACACAGATACACACAGCACATAGAGCACACACAGTGCACACAGCACACAGAGCACACACAGTACACACAGCACACAGACACACACAGCACATAGAGCACACACAGCACACATAGCACACACAGTACACACAGCACACAGACACACACAGCACATAGAGCACACACAGCACACATAGCACACACAGAACACACAGAGCACACATAGCACACACAGAACACACAGAGCACACACAGTACACACAGCACACAGACACACACAGCACATAGAGCACACACAGCACACATAGCACACACAGAACACACAGCACATAGAGCACACACAGACACACATAGGCACACACAGCACATAGAGCACACACAGCACATAGAGCACACACAGACACACATAGGCACACACAGCACATAGAGCACACACAGCACATAGAGCACACACAGCACACAGAGCACACACAGTACATACAGCACACAGACACACACAGCACATAGAGCACACACAGCACACATAGCACACACAGCACATAGAGCACACACAACACACACAGCACACACAGAACACACACAGCACACATAGCACACACAGAACACACAGAACACACAGAGCACACAGACACACACAGGCACACAGATACACACAGCACACATAGCACACACAGTGCACACAGCACACAGAGCACACACAGAACACATAGCACACACAGTACACACAGCACACAGACACACACAGCACATAGAGCACACACAGCACACATAGCACACACAGAACACACACAGCACATAGAGCACACACAGCACACATAGCACACACAGAACACACAGAGCACACAGACACACACAGGCACACAGATACACACAGCACACACAGCACATAGAGCACACATAGCACACAGAGCACACACAGTACACACAGCACACAGACACACACAGCACATAGAGCACACACAGCACACACAGCACACATAGCACACACAGCACATAGAGCACACACAGCACACACAGAACACACACAGCACACAGACACACACAGCACATAGAGCACACACAGCACACACAGCACACATAGCACACACAGAACACACAGAGCACACAGACACACACAGGCACACAGATACACACAGGCACACAGCACACAGCTCCCTGTAGTGCCCTGTATGCTGGGAGGCTCTCTCCATGGGTGACCAGAATCCAGGCCATGGAGAGATATGAGGAAGTCATCCCTGGACAGAAGAGCTGGAGGAGAAGGCTGTTGGCTCTTGTTCCTGGCTGGGCAGCGGGTCCAGCAGGATAGACAGACTCGAGTCAGCCAGCTGCCCCAAGGTGGTCACTATGCAGGCCTGAGTCCCAGGGCCCAGCAGAATCGGATATTCCCAGGGTGTGCTGTCTGGTGGGGGTAAAGGGGTGGGACCTGGGACCTCAGTGTGGGTGGTACCTGGAGGGCAAACAGGGAAGGTTATGATTATCTGAGGGTCTCAGCACAAGGTGGAGAGAAAGCTCTGGAGTGTAAGCCGTGGGCATTGGGAGGCTGGGAGTAGCTGGAACCTCTGGGATGGCGGGGGGCTGGGGGAAGGGTGTGTCAGGTGAGAAGACCAGGAGACAGGATGGGGCTGCAGTGCAGGACCCAAGGGAAGGACTGAGGGACAGCAGGGGATTCCAGCCGGGTCTGAGGGTCTGGCACCGGTGCGGAGTTCCTGTTTTGGTCATGGTGCTGTGGTTCTATTAACAGAGGAAGTTAACATTTGCAAAAGATGAGGGAAGTGTTCCTAGAAACTATTATTTTTTGAAACGTCATTGTCAATACGAACTAATTGGCTGATTCATATCAATGTATGACAAAACCCACTGAAATGTTGTGAAGTAATTAGCCTCCAACTAATAAAAAAATTAAAAAAAAAAAGAAGGAAAACTTTCACTCTGCCTAAGTTGAAAAAAAAAAAATAAAAAAATAAAAGTCCCCCAGTATTGATGAAAAAAAAAAAATAAAGATGAAAAGTTAAAAACATTTTACATAGCTGAAACAGCCCCAGATGTCATCTGCAGTCCAGGCAGTGTGCTATCAGGAGGTGGCTAGGAGGGAGGGGTAGTCCTGTACTCAGAAAGCAAAGATTATAAACATCCCAGGAGACCAATGCCAGCAGGGGTCAGTGATTGCACGTAGGTGCACCTTGTGTGGTGTGCCTGTGTGTATAGGTAAATGTGTGAATCTCTGAGTGTGTGTATCCGTACGTGTGCATGTGTTTGTATATGGGCATCTGGACAGATGTGTGTGTGCTGTGTGTGTGCATGTGTGTTACCGAACTCAGGTCTGGCTGCTTGCTGCTCCAGAGTCAATGCCCAACAAGCAGTTGTTAGTGGAAAGGAAAGTTGCTTGTGCTCAGAATGCTGGCAAGTTGGATGATGGTGGACTCCACGTTCCCCACAAACCACCTCCAAAGATACTGCTCCACCATGAGGTTTTTAAAGGGAAGAAGGGAGGCAATCTCAGTGAATCCTTGAGTTGGGGGTCAGAGTTGTGGCTGTCCTGCACTGCTATAGACCTGTCAACTTCTTGTCATCTCTCCTTAGATGTCATCTTGTTCAGTTTGTCCCAGAGATTACTGATGGGAAGCCAGGGAAGAGATCTGGTCATCTGTTACTTACTCTTCATTTTACTGATACTTCTTTGATTACAGAAAGAACCAGTAGGTTAGGCAAGTTACTGTGTGATCAATAAATCCAAAAGATATTCTCATACCAGAGATGAGTAGAGGGGGTTTAAGGTTAATGACACGACCAAAGGGACTTCCTGCAGAGAACGCCTTCCTGTCAAAAGCTGCTTACAGGTGTGTGTGTGTGTGTCTGTGTGTGTGTGCAGGGGAGGAAGTGCTTGCAAGCCCGTTTCCAGGGCAGGGCTCAGAGGAAGGCTCAATCCCTTCTGCTCTGGTTGCCAGAGCGTGGCACTGGGGACCTGGGTCCTCAGGTGACAGGTGCCTCTACCTCCCTGGGTGGCCAACAGCTGGTACTTGGACTCCCCTCACCCTCCTGTTAAGTGTTCAGTGTCCAGAGAGGAGGTGACTTCCAGAGGTTTCCTGAGGAGGGGTCTTAGGACTTCCTTCTGTTTATGATTTACTCAATCATGTCCAATTCTGCCCCTTTGAACCAGCCCTGGGTGCCCCAGGAGCAGGGATGTGAAATTTGGTGCCTGAGCTTGTCACACCCTGAAAAACAACAGGTAGGTATATTGGGGGGCTCCTGGGGGCCACCCAGCACTGCCTGTCCTCTGTGTGCCTGAGACCTCTCAGATTAGTGGCCTACCTCATATTGATGGTCCTAGAAACACACACCATAGGAACCTAATCTGGGAAAACTAGATGCCACATCTGTTGTCATGGTGATCTATGAAGGACACCTCTGTGTGTAGCTTGTCCAGCCTTCATGCCTGGGGGAACAGCGCTCTGACTTGGGAAGCACATGGCTGGTTTCTGCTGGTGTGTCTAATTCCATGTAGAAGAGCAACTTTGTATCTGGCGGTTGATCAGACAGAACCCAGGTCCTCTCAGAAAGATAACAGAGGACACAGAAATATGATAGAGAAAACCACTCACTGTGATATAGGGTCTGTGATGGACATTCTTAGTCTTGAAATTAAAGACCTATAGAAACTGCTAGATGCTGTTTCAGGAGGCTCTGAGAGCTCCTTCTTTAAGTCTCAGCGCACAAAGAATTCAGTGAGAGGCAAAGTGACAGAGAAGTGAGTTATTAGAATAGGACGCTTGTCACACTTTCAAGCAGGCAGCGAGCATTGCACTGCCCCAAATACTTATGGGTTGTGTAAGGAAAGAGGGGAGGGGGGAAGACCACCTCTTCCTGCTTCCTCAAGTCTTCCATCATCCATTCCTCCCACATGTCAGGCTGGGGAGTATTTGACTCAACTTGTGCATCCGGAACTGTCAAGTCACTATGGAAAAATTATTGCCGGGCTCAGTGCAATGAGGGTCTTTTATTTTGAACTGTCACCTTTCCCTAAACTACTATTTTCGTGGGCATAGAAATCGCATGCTAGGGGCCATTAACCTGTTGCCATCACTGGGCAGGATGTAGGCCTTATTTTTCCACTACTGTTACTGTCCTTGAGGCGTGACTTGTGCCTGCATGGCAGGCTTTTGTTGCTGAGCAAGTAGGTGGATTTGTTGTCGGCAAGCCTGTTTGATTTGATGGTAAAGGCCTTGCTCTGCTTTATGAGTCAAGCAAGCCCACATTATTTCAGGATCTTCCCATTACTTTTTTTTTTTTTAATTACTCATATATTTGGCTGCATCAGGTCTTGGTGCAGCGCACGGGATCTTCTTCAGTCTTCATTGCAGCATGTGGGATCTTTAGTTGCACTTTGTGAACTCACCGTGGCAGCATGTGGGTTCTAGTTCCCTGAACAGGGATCACACCGAGACCCCCTGCATTGGGAATGTGGAGTCTCAGCCACTGGACCACTGGGGAAGTCCCTCCCACCTCTGTCTTAAGTGATCATTAACTTACTGTTGTCTCCCCAAAGTCCCTAAGTTTCCTTCTCTATTTTTGATCCCCTGGTGGGATTTCCAAGCTAATGATTTGATTATCTGACTCTACCTATCACTACACTCTTTGGAATCATGGGAAAAAATCTCTTGATAATTTGGAAAAACTGCTCACTCCTTTTGAAAACTGTTTTAAGAAGTCACCTTTGGGGTTGGAAGCATTTATCAGTCTGCTTTCTGTCCTAAAGCAAGGGCAAATGGCCAATTCAGGCTTTAATTCCCACAAATGGTATCAAAGCTGTTTACCTATGTTTTTGTTAAGTATGGTGAAAATGCTGACCAAGATTTCCTCTGCAGCATCAATTTTGGAAGAATCACAAATACGGGGCACTGTATTCCCATAAAGCCAAGTGCCCAGCCAATAGGGTGCCTGTGGCTGGAAGGACCCTGGGCCTAACCCTGAGTGTCTGCAGACATTTCTGATGCCTTAGATGTGACTGACCTGGGGGCTGGTGTTCTCAGCGGCCCCGCGTCCTCATGAGGTGTGGCTATGGAGGGGGATGGGGCGGCACCCTCTGAGGCCCAGCTGTCTCACAGGTGTGTCTCTCAGCAAGGGCCGCTGCTGGGGTTCTGGGGACTCACTACTTGGCCCGTGGGAGATTTTTGGAAACATCTTTCTTAAAAGTGTCAGGGGCTGAGTGGAAGCTCCCTGTGGAGAAGGCGTTTCCCACCTGGGACGTTCTCCAGACTCGGCTGCCTCTGCTCAGGGCTCGAAGGGGCCCAGCAAGATCGCCACAGCCCAGGCACTTCCTCCCCAGGTGGGACTGTCCACGTTGTCACACCTCTCCCTGAAGCCCCTCCTCCAACACCCTTACACTGGAGGGCCCTGGGAACCCCAGCGCTGGGGCGTCTGGGGAGTCCAGAGGGGCCGGAGACTGGCCCACCAGGCTGGGCGCTGGGGCAGGCTTGCAGAGGCCAGCACTTATGGGGACCCCACATCGAGAGAAGCAGCTCCTACTCCACCATCCCACCCCCGGACCTCCCCATCCTGCCGCCCTGTGTGGTGTCCCAGCCCCTCAAGCTTGGGGTCCAGTTGGGGCTGGGGAGATGCTGGAAGGCCGGGTGCTGAGGGAGAAGCTTCTGGACCCTGCACTTCCCCGCCCCCTGGCCCCTCCCAGTGTGGGAAGCTCCCTCCTCTGCCCCACAGGTCCGCGAGGGCCGCTTGTGTTCACAGGTTTTGGTTCAGTTGACCCTCTTCTCAGCTGAGGGAGTGAAGAACGCAGAGACATTTGGTCCACTCCCACTCTGCTGCGGAAGAGGAAATGCTTCAGGTGGAAGAGTGGGTACCCCCGACTGCTGTGAGAGCTGAGCCCTGCAGGACCGGCACCCCTGGTACACCCACAGCCCTGGGAGCCCAACCTGCCTAGGATTGAAACAGATCCTCCCTTCAAGCGGGTAACAGGGACCCCCACAACTTCTGGACTGGATTGAACAGGTGCAAAGGACAGGATGATGTGGAAGGTGTTTATTTTTGCTGAGGTGGACCACGGGCCTCCTGGGGCTGGGCTGGCCAGTTGAAAGGGCAACAGGTGGCCCCAGGACTGGGCCCTGTGGTGGGGACACGTCCCAGGACAGCCTTTGAGTGCATGTGTGTGTGTGGGTGGGCGAGGGTGTGCTGGGTTGGCACCGTGCTGGTGAATGGTGCCCCTTCCCTTCTGAGTCTGAGCTCCGGGGCTCCTCACAGGGCCAGAGGAGGGTGGTGCCCAGACTGAGAAGGAGCCTTCCGGTCAAGGCACAGGGGCTGGGCCTCACTTGGACCACCCTTTACACAGGTCCTTTACACAGCAGGTCACGTTCCACACTTCAGTTTAGCGTTAGATGCGTCTAGCAATCTCTTAATGAGCTCCGTAGGTGTCTGGCAGGAAGAGGCACAGTCCCTGATATCTAATTCAATCATGTCTGTGGGCATAAAATGAGGCGTCTGCGGTGGCGTCCCCTCTGACCCTCTTGGGGTTGACTGTCCTAACTCTCTCCCCTGATGCGCTGGGCCCCCTGTTTCACTGGTGAAATTCCCATCCTGTCCCACCAAGCACCACTGCCCCCCGACCCAGGTGGCCGCTGGGAGCTAGCCCATCTCTGTACTGATGGGGACACAGAGGAAGGCCATTATGGGGCAGGGCTCTGCCCAAGGCGACACTGCCATTGGCCGCTTGTTTCTCTGAGAAACCCCCTCCATCAACCTCCCACTCTGGATGCTGGGGACTCACCTCTTCCCACGGGCAAGGTCAGGTTGCCCGTGTAGCAGACAATGGAGTCCAAATTGCATTCACTCGTTGGGCACTCGTTGAAACTGGGAAACTTGCTGAGGGTCCCACAGGAGTAGCAGCGCAGGCTCTGAGCTGGGATCAGGCAGGGACATGGGCCCAAGCTCAGAGGGCACAAGGCCGGCCGCAGACTCCCACACAACAGGACAGAGTTGTGTGGGAGCGTCCCTCTGGGTGACTGCCTCCGCGCCCTCTGTAGGAACTGTGGCCCCTTCCCACCCTCTCGGCTCCCAGAGGGCAGACCCCTCCCATGCTCACAACCACAGCCTCTCACAGGGCATTGCCACCCATGCCCTGTGGGCCAGGTCCCTCAGCTGCCCTGGCACTCACCGAGCTCTGCGCACAGTGCGAGGACCAGAAGGATGAGAAGGGGGCCTTTCATGACTCCTGGAGACAATACAGGCCCGTGGGTCCATCGGGGCACCTCCGTTTCAGGCTCCTGTCTCCCCTCCCCAAGACTAGCCCTCCCTGGCTGGCCCCCCCGCCAATAGTGTCTCCCGCGTCTACTCACCAGTGGCTTCACACTCCTTCTGGTGAGCCAGCGTCTGGTGCCCCTTCCCTGGCGGCCTACTGTTATATCCCCCGGAACCCGCGAGCCCCACCCATAGGAATGCGGGGCGGGGCTCACCTGTCTCTACCCTCATCCACCTGTCAGACCGCACCCAGGCCCAGACAAGCAGGAGGGGTGTCCTGTGGGTAGACATCCAGCCTCTCTCCTCCTTACCAGCGCTTGCTTTGGGGAGATCCTAGGAGGAGGGAACCCGGGCAGCTCCCCACTCCTCAGAGCTGCAAAACTGAGACCTCTCAGGACCGTCCATCTCCCGGCCCCTTCCTCCTCTGGGTCCCGAGCCCCCGGCCCCCAGGCTGCCCGCTGTCTTCTGTGCATTCCCCACATGGCTGTGGGGAGCCCCCTCCTGGGTACCCATGTCCTCAGGTTCCCTGGGTACTTGCTATCTTCCCAGCGAGCCCCTTCATGGCAGCTCTGCTGTCAGAAAGCTCACTGTTGTGCTCACCTGATGAGGGACACGGACCAGGAGGATCCTGCCCTTCTGTGGGATAAAGAGGAAGCTGTCGAGGGCTGCTCCAGGCACACGTGGGAGGCAGTTTGTCCACCCATCTCCTGAGTTAGCTGTGCCCCTTCAGGCTCCACTTCCAGATCTCTGTGGGGCCGAGCCTGCCTGTCCATCCTGGTGCTGTCTAAAAGAGATGTTGGCTGGGCAAAGAAAGACTTGGGAGGAAGAAGTACTTCCTACTGCCATCTCAGAGAGGGGGTGTGTGTGTGGACCACAGAGGGGCACCACCAGAAAGGCCCCCCCATACAGGTAGAGAGAGATAGGACCTGGGAGCAGAGCCTTCCCAGGGCTCAGGGGTTACGTTGTCCCAAGCCCAGGGGCTGACCTGGTCATCCAGCTTCAGCTGCTTTTGAGTGTGAGTTCAGATTAGGACAGGAAGATGCTAGCTGAGTGCTGGAGCAAGAACTCAAAGTGGTGGATGCTTTCCCTTTCAGCTCTGTTGTGACAATACTGGACACACTGGATAAGTATGAGGTGTGTAGTATGATTTAACTTACACGCATTGTGCAATGATGCACAAGACATTTAGTGACATTCAGTCACACAGGTAACAAATTAAGATAGAGAAATTTTTTTTCTTGTGATGAGAAAGACTTTGCTCTCTTAACTTTCATAGATAACATGCAGTGGTGGTACTTATGTTAATCGTGTTGTACATTACACTCCTAGTACTTCTTTATCTTTCAACTGGAAGTTTGTACCATTTGATAACCTTCATCCAGTCTCCCCTCCCCACATGTCTCTAGTAGCCACAAACCTGTTCTCTTTTTCCATGAGTTTGTTTGTTTGTGAAGTGTAATTTACCTACAATACTAGGTCAGTTCCCATTATATGACATAGTGATTTGATATTGCCATATGTTGCAAAATGATCAGCATAGTACCTCCAGTTACCATCTGTCACCATACAAAGAAGCTACATAATTACTGATTCTATTTCCCACAGTGTATGGTCCATCCTCGTGACTTATTTAATGACTGGCAGTTTGTCCATCTTAATCTCCCTCATCTATTTCTTCCCTCCCCCACTCCTTTCCTCCTACTACCTGACAATCACCTGTGCACATTTGTTCATTTGTTTCGTTTTTTAGATTCCACATATAAGTAAATCATACAGTATTTGTCTTTGAGTGACATTTCAATTAACAGAATACCTTCTATGTCCATTCATATTGCTACAAATGGCAAGATTTCATTCTTTTTTATGACTAACACTCCATTGTGTATATACCACATCTTCCTTATCCATGCATCTATTGATGAGTGATTAAGGTTGCTTCTATAACTTGACTATTGTGATTAATGCTGCAACGAACACTGGAGGTACATGTTACCATTTCTAATCAGTGTTTACCTTTTCTTTGGATAGATATCCAGGAGTGTAATTTCTGGATCATATGGCAGTTCTATTTTTAGTATTTTGATGAATCTTCATACTGTTTTCCATACTGGTTACACCAATTAACATTCTCATGAATAATGCATAAGGATTCCCCTTTCTCCACACCCTCACCAACACTTGTTATTTGTTGTCTTTTTGATGATAGCCTTTGTGACAGGTGTGAGGTGTTATCTCATTGTGGTTTTGATTTGCATTTCTCTGATGAATGGTGATGAGCATCTTTTCATGTGTCTGTTGGCCATCTGTATGTATCCTTTGAAAAAATGTCTATTAAGGCCCTCTGTCCATTTTTAATCTTGTTGTTTATTTTTTGATATTTATTTGTATGAGTTCTTTGCATATTTTGGATATTAACCCCTTGTTAGATATATCTTTGCAAATATCTTCTATTATTCAGTAAGTGGCCTTTTCATTTTGTTGGTTTCCTCTGCCATGTGAAAGCCTTTAATTTTGATTTGGTCCCCTTTATTTTTGCTTCTGTTTCCCTTGTTTGAGGAGACAGATCCAAAATAATATTGCTAAGACCAAGATCAAAGAGTGATATATGTTTTCTTCTAGGAGTTTTATGGTTGCAAGTCTTATATTTAAGTATTTAATCCATTTTGAGCTTATTTTTGTATTAGTTCAGTTGCTCAGTCCTGTCCAACTCTTTGTGACCCCATGGACTGCAGCATGCCAGGCTTCCTGTCCATCATCAACTCCTGGAGCTTACTCAGATTCATGTCCATCTAGTCAGTGATGCCATCCAACCATCTCATCCACTGTTATCCCCTTCTCCTCCTGCCTTCAATCTTTCCCAGCATCAGGGTGTTTTCCAGTGAGTCAGTGGCCAAAGTATTGGAGTTTCAGCTTCAGCATCAGTCCTTCCAATGAATATTCAGGGCTGATTTCCTTGAGGATTGACTGGTTGGATCTCCTTGTAGTCCAAGGGACTCTCAAGAATCTTTGTATATGGTATGAGAAATACTCCATCTTGATTATTTTGATAATTGATATTGAGAAAGTTGATATTACTATGAATAATTCTCTGTAGCTGTCCAGTTTTCCAACACCATTTATAGAAGAAACTGTCTTTCCCTCATTGAATATTTTTGCCTTCTTTATTGTAGATTTTGACCCATGGAAGTGTGGGTTCATTTCTACACTTTCTATTCTGCTACATTGATCTATTTGTCTCTTTTTGTGACAGTACTATACTGTTTTGATTGCTGCAGCTTTGTACTATAGGTTGAAATCAGGAAATGCTATTTTTTTTTCCTCTCTCAAGATTGTTTTGACTATTCAAGGTCTTCCATGTTTTCATAATGATTTTATAATTATTTATTCTAATTCTGTGAAAAATGTCATTGGTGTTTTGATAGGGGTTGCACTGAATCAGTAGATAGCCTTGGGGAGTATGATTATTTTAGCAATATTAATTCTTCAATCCATAAGTACAGTATCTTTCCATCTGTTTGTGTCTTCTTCAGTTTCTTTCATCAGTATCTTCTAGTTTTCCAAGTATAGGTCTTTTACCTCCTGTTAGATTTATTCCCAGGTATTTTATTCTTTTTGATGTGAGTGTAAATGTAGTCTTAATTTCTCTCTGGATAGTTTATTTTTAATGCATAGAAATATAACAGATTTATGTATACTATTTTTGTATCCTGCAACTTTATGAAATTCATTTATGAGCTTTAGTAGTTTTTGACAGTGTCTTTGGGAATTTCTGTATGTAGTAACATGCCATCTGAAAATAGTGACAGTTTTGCTTCTTCCTTTCCAATTTGGATTCCTTAAAAATTTTTTTCTTGTCTAATTGTTGGGGCTAGGACTTCCAATGCTATGTTGAATAAAAGTGTTGAATGTGGGCATCCTTGTCTTATTCCTGATCTTAGAGGAAATGCTGTCAGCTTTTCACTACTGAGTCTGACATTAACTGTGAGCTTGTCGTAGGTGCATACTCAGTCAGTCAGTTGTGTCTGACTCTATGCGACCCCATGGACTGTGGCCCACCAGGCTCCTCTGCTTATGGAATTTCCCAGGCTAGAATACTGGAGTGGGTTTCCATTTCCTCCTCAAAGCAATCTTCCTGATTCAGGGATCAAACCCATGTCTCCTGCATTGGCAAGCAAATTCTTTACCCCTGAGACACCTGGAAAGCCAGCTGAGCTTGTCATAAATGACTTTTATTATGCTGAGGTATACCCACATTGTTGAGAGTTTATTTTTATCATAAAAAGATGTTGACTTTTGTCAACATTGTTTCTGCATCTATTGAGAGATTATATGTTTTTTATTATTCAAGTCACTAATGTGGTGTACTGCATTGATTGATTTGTGGATATTGAACCATCCTTGAATCACTGGGAAAAATCCCCCTTGATTATGGTGTATTATCTTTTTAATGTATTGTTGTATTCAGTTTGCTAATATTTTCTTGAGGATTTTGCACCTATGTCCATCAGCGATATTGACCTATAAGTTTCTTTTTTTGTGTGATATCTTCATCTGGTTTGGTATAAGGGTCATGCTAACCTTGTAGAATGCGCTCAGAAGTGTTCTTTCCTCTGCAATGTTTGGGGATAGTTTGAGAAGGATAGATGTTAACTCTTCCTTAAATGTTTGGTAGAAGTCACATGTGAAGCCACCTGGTCTTGGCACTTTTGTTTGTTGGGAATTTTAAAATTACTGACTCAATTTCATTACTGGTAATTGGTCTGTTTGTGTTTTCTATTTCTTTCTGACTCAGTCTTAGGGAATTGTACACTCTAGCAATGTGTCCATTTCTTCTAGATTATCCATTTTATTGACTTATACTTGTTCATAGTAATCTCTTATTTGTAATCTCTTTGTATCTCTTATTTTTTCCTCTTTGTATTTCTGTGGTGTCAGTTGTAACTTCCTTTTCACTTCTGATTGTATTGATTTGGGCCCTCTCTCTTTTTTTCTTAGTGAGTTTACCCAAAGATTTATCTCTTTTTTTTTAACCTTCAAAGAACTAGCTCTAGTTTCACTGATCTTTTCTATTGTTTTAGTCTCTGTTTCATTTATTTCTGCTCTGTTCTTTAGGATTTCTTAATGTCTACTGAGTCTGGTTTGGCTTTTTCTTTTTCTCTTTTTTTTACGTTGTTTATATTAGATTTTTCTTATATTCTAAGGTAGATTTGTATGGTATAAATGTTTTATAACATTTTATAACTGCTTTTGCTTCATTCCATAGATTTTGGATTATTGTGGTTTTGTTTTCTTTCATCTCCAGGTATTTTTGATTTCCTTTTGATTTCTTCAGTGACCCATTGGTTGTTTTTATAGTATATTGTTTAGCATCTACATGTTTTTATTTTTGTGTGTGTATTCTTTTTCTTCTTTTTTTTTTGGTAGTTGGTTTTTAGTCTCATAGCATTATGATTGGAAATGATGCTTGCTATGACTTCAGTCTTCTTAAATTTATCAATGCTTGTACTGTGGCTTAGCCTGTGATCTACCCTGGAAGATGCCCCATGTGTGCTTGATTAGAATATGTATTCTACTGTTTTTGGATGAAATGGTCTCTATATATCTATTAAATACTTATGATATAATGTACCATTTAAGGCTAATGTTTCCTTATCCATTTTCTGTCTGGATCATCAGTTCATTGATGTAAGTGGGGTGTTAAAGTCCCCTACTCTTATTGTGTTAATGTCAGTTTTTCCTTTTATGTCTGTTAATGTTTGCTTTATATATTTAGGTGCTTCTATATTGGGTACATATGTACTTACAATTATGTTATATTCTACTTGGATTGGTTTCTTTAGCAAAATAGAGGATTTTTTTTTTTTTTAACACACTGCTCCTTCTCTATCTCTGACTGTCTCTTTCTTCTTCCTTTCGTCTTTCCCATATTCCCTCTTTCTCTCTCTCCATCTCCCTCCTCTCTAAGGCCAAGGGAAGAATAGAGTCCAAGGCCATCAGTAACCTATACTGGAGTAAAAAGTAGTCTGAGTGCCAAGAAGATGGAGAGTCAAGTGAAACTCAACTTCCCTGGTAGCTTGGTGGTAAAGAACCTGCCTGCCAATGCAGGAGACTTGGGCTTGATCACTGGGTTGGGAAAATTCCCTGGAGAAGGAAATGACAACCCATTCCATCATTCTTGCCTCAGAAATCCCATGGACAGAGGAGCCTGGAGGGCTCCAGTCTGTGGGGTCACAAAAGTGTCAGGCACAACTTAGCAACTTAACAATAACAACAAGTGAAACCCAAAGACAAGTACATTTATGCTATGCCACAAATGAAGGCCAACACCAACAAATAACAGTCAAGGTTGAAACCATGACCAAGGCCAGCCTGGAGCCAAAGCTGAGGCCAAACAAGCTAAACTGGTTTCTGTGCATCACGACAGGTACCTACAACAGTTTTGAGCCACACTGCAGATCAAGACTGCTAGTACAGTGTTCTGAAGTTTTTTCACTCAGTCCCACAAACTTGGCATATTGTACCCCATGTAACCCAGTGTTGAACCAGAAACTTTGGAATGGATTTATATGTGTGTTTCATAAATCTTTATTGTGATAAAATGTACATTATATAAAATTTGCTATTTTAACCATTTTAAGTATACAGTTCTGTAGAATTAAGTGTATATATATTATTGTGCAACCATCACCAGGATCCATCTCCAGAATCTTTTCAGCTTCCCAAACTGAAACTCTACATCCACTAAATGCTAACTCCCTATCCTCTCCCCTCAACCTCTGGAAACCATCATTCTATTTTCTGTTTCTGAATTTAACTACTCTAGGGATATCATATATAGAACCATACAACATCTGTCCTTTTGTGATGGTTTATTTCCATTAACATGTCTTCAAGATCAAGATTTATCTGCGTTGTATCATGTTCAGCATTTTATTCCTTTTTAAGGTTGAATAACATTTTGTGAATAGATGGACCACATTGTGTTTTATTTATTCATGGACTGGGAGACAGTATTGTTATGACATCATTATACTACCCAAAGCAATCTGCAGACTCAATGCAATCCCTATCAAAAACTCAACAGACATTTGAGGTGTTTCCATATTTTAGTTACTATGAATAATATTATTATGAACATCTACAAATGTCTGTTTGAGAACCTGTGTCTCTTTGGGCTCTGATACCTAAAAGTGGAATTGCTGGATCATATGGTAATTCTATGTTTACTTTTTTGTGAAACCACCATAGTGTTTTTCATAGCAGTTGACTCAGTTTACATTCTCACAAGCAGGGCATAATAGTTCTAATTTCTCCACATTTTTATTAATTCTAGTATTATTTTAGATAGCAGTCATCCTAATCAATGCAAAGTGACATCTTACTGGGGTTTTATTTGTATTTCATCAATGATTATTGATGTTGAGCATCTTTTCAAGTGCTTTTGGTCATTTGCATTTCTCCTTTGAAGAACAGTTTATGCAAGTCCTTTGATGATGCGGATGCTGACTTTTAACTGCAAGAGTGTTTTTTTTAATGTATTCTGGATTTTAGCACCTTATCAGACATATGATTTGCAAATATCTTCTCTATTCCATAAGCCACCTTTTCACTATGCTGATTGTGTCCTTTCCTGTATAAAAGTTTTAAAATTTTGATGTAGTCCAATTTATCTATTTTTACTTTTGTTGCTTTTGATTTTGGTGTCAACCAAGAAATCATTGCCAAATGCAGTGTTATTAAGTGGTTCCCCTATATTTTCTAAGAGTTTTAGTTTTAGGTCTGTGATCCACATTGAGTTATTTTTTGTTTATGGTGTAAAGCAAGAGTCCAGCCTTGTTACATCGTATGTGGATACCCAGTTTACCCAACACAACTTTTCTCCACTTTTCTCCATTGAATGATCTTGGCATCTTTGTTTAAAATCATTTGACTGCTTATGCAAGGGTTTATTTTTTTGACTCTCCACTTTACTCCTTTGGTCTATATTCTGTCTTTATGCTAGTGCCATATTGGTTTGATTTCTGTATCTTTGTAATAAGCTTTGCAGACAGTAAGTGTGAGACCTCCAACTTTGTTTTTCTTTTTCAAAATTGTTTTGGTAATTTGGGGTCCTTTTCTCAATGTATTTTCAAATTTCCCTCGTGATTTCTTCTTTGACCCATTGGTTATCTAACAGTGGATTGTTTAATTGCCACATATTTGTAGATTCTCCAGCTTTCCCTCTACTTATGTTTTCTAGTTTCATTCCATTGTGATCAAAAAGATATTTTGTATGATTTCAACCTTTTAATATTTGTGGAGACTTGTTTTGTAACCTCACATATAGTTTATCATATATAGGATATTCATGTCCTCTTGAGAAGAATATATCTTTGTCATTGTTGGCTGAAGCAAATTTTCTACATCTGTTAGATCCCAGTGACCTGATTGTTGTTGTTGCCCAGCTGCTCAGTTGTGTCCGACTCTTTGTGACCCCATGGAATGAAGCATGCCTGGCTTCCCTGTCCTTCACCATGTCCTGGAGTTTGCTCAAACTCATGTCCATTGGGTTGGTGATGCCATCCAACCATCTCACCCTCTGTTGTCCTCTTCTCCTGCCTTCATCTTTCCCAGCATTAGGGTCTTTTTCAATGAGTCGGGTCTTTGCATCTGGTGGCCAAAGTATTGGAGCTTCAGCTTCAACATCAGTCCTTCCAATGAATATTCAGGGTTGATTAACATTGTTCAAATGCTGTATTTTTCATAATTTTTAATAGGAGAATAATTACTTTACAATATTGTATTGATTGGGCTTCCCTTGGGGCTCAGTTGGTAAAGAATCTGCTTGCAACGCCGGAGAACAGGTTCCATTTCTGAGTCAGGAAGAGCCCCTGGAGAAGGAAATGGCAACCCGCTCCAGTATTCTTGCCTGAAGAATTCCATGGACAGAGGAGCCTGGCAGGCTACAGTCCATGGGGTCGCAAGAGTCAGACACGACTTAGCTACTAAAGAACCATTATGTTGATTTCCGCCACACATCAACATGAATCAGTCATAGGTTTACATATGTCCCCTCCCTCCTGAACCTCCCTCCCACCTCTCACTGCATGCTACCCCTCTAGGTTGTCACAGAGCACCAGATAAAATCCTGTATTTTTAAAGCTTTTATCAGGCTTTAAAAGCAGATAAAGCTCTTCTCTTTTACTTCATGAAAATCTTGCTTAAAATTGGTGTAATTTCTTCATGAAACATGATAAAACCCATCAATAAAGTTATCTGAGCCTGATGTTTTCTTTGACAGCCATTTTCATTTTTCTTTAAGATAGCTATTCAGATTTTCTTTCTGTTTTCATAAATTGTGTTTTTTAAAATATCCATTCCATTCAAGTTGTTGAAATCATGACATCAAGCTGTTTAAAACTGTCAGGCGCTCAGCTCAGCTGAAGAGACACCTGAGATGTTCTAATTTGGAGCAGGTGACTTAAACAACAGGCCAAATGTGACAGTAACATTGAAATCTTTAATCAGAAAGCTGCTAAACCAGAGAAAGTGGTGACTGCCCTTTGCTCCATTTTTGCTCATGGGATGGTCCATTGATGGAGGGGCAGATGGATCAGACAGTTGTGGGGGTGGTCTTACTGGTAGTGAGCGGGGGCTACTCTCTAGTTGCAGTGTGCAGACCTTTTATTGCAGGGAACTCTCTTGTTGCAGAGCACAGGCTCTAAGGCATGTAGGCTTCAGTAGCTGTGACTCACAGACTCTACAGCACAGGCTAAGTATTTGTGGCACACAGGCTTAGTTGCCTTGAAGCATGTGAAATCCTCCCAGACCTAGCACATGACTCCTGAATTGGCAGGTGGATTTTTAACCACTGAACCACAAGAGAAGTCCTCCTATTTCATCTGTTATATTGCAAAACTGTGTTTTCTGTCTTTTTTTTTTTTTTTTTTTTTTTTTTTTTTTGGTT